>NW_009648470.1:2390973-2394137 GCF_000708025.1 Charadrius vociferus | reverse complement strand
CAGAGCGGCGGCCAAGGAGGCCCCGTGACCGCACCTGTGTGCTGGCGTTTCCCCCCCCTCCCCGCCGCCAATATGCGGACTACATGTCCCAGAGAGCAGCGCGGCCCGCGCCCGCGGAGGGAGACAGGCCTGGGCGGAGGGAGATGCGATGCGGTGGTGGTCCCGAGCGGGCAGACACCACAGGGTCCGGCCCGGGAAACGGGTTCAGCCCCTGTGCGGGGTTTGGGGGCCCCGGACAGGCTTTCTTCAGGGTTTGGGTGCGTCTTGTTTTGTCCCCCAGGAAGTTTTTCTGCCGCCACATAAGGGCTGCGGGCACAGCCCGCCCTGACAGGGCGGTTCCGCTGTCAGCGGACAGCGTGTGAGCCGCCACATTAACGTCCCGTGAGGAAGGGAGTGACAGTCCCCTCTGGCAGAGAGAGCGGGTGGGGTTGTGCTCCTCCTCAGCCAGCCCTGCCGGGGTGGGACGGCTCTGTGAAATTACCGGCAGTAGATGGGTAAAACGCCGTGTTTTGAGGTAAAATCTCCTCTATCTAAGGGGTTAAGATACACCTTCACCCCCTTCAGGAAGGTTTTATCTCGTTGCCACCCAGGTCCTGCCTCTTCTGGTGAGGGTGGACCTGCTTTGGCAGGGGGCTTGGACTAGATGATGGCCCAAGGTCTCTTCCAGCCCCTGCCCTTCTGGGATTCTGTGGTCTGATCACCCACAGCCGAAGGACAGGACGGGCCTTTCATGGGTTTGGCCTGGGATCCCAATTTCCAAAATCTGGTTTTGTAAAAAAACTCCCGATTCTCTATGTGGACCCACTATGTGACAGGTGAAAACCAGTTCATCTATTTCTATGTATCTTTTTAATATGTTTAGAGACCTGATTGTATGTTCAGTAGAGACCTGAATGTAGAAATACCTAAACATATATAGTTTATATTTTTTATATCTTTAACATTTTTATATAATTTATACCATTTTGCTGGTACTAGGTTGAGAAAGCAGAATAACATAGGAGAGACATAGGCCCTATGCACAACAATGGCAGTATTTCCATTGACCTCTTCAGGCCAGGATTTGGTTTTGTGACCAACACAGTCTTTGCGAAGGAGCTGTTAACTGCACGAGCAAGGCCAAAAGAACAGGTGTACCTACATTCTGTATTTGCTTAACGCAAGCTGTTGTTTTCTGTAACAGAAAGACCTCCAAGACTCTGCAGTTTATGGGGAAATCCACAAGTAAATAGAGATTTCGTTATGCTGTAGACTAGCAAATTATATATGCGTTAGGAAGGTATTGAATTCTCATTACTGCAATCAATACCTTGCATTTATCTATCTTAAATTAACAGTAGTTAAAATAATGATGCAGACTGGAGACTTAAAGAGAGGAAAAACTATTTCCAAATCTCAATGTTAGGTGTAAAGAAAAAGTAAGGATAACACTCCTATCTCTAGGGTATTTTCTAAAACAGAACAAGTTTCCTTTTTCTTCTGTCATTCACTAAGAAAGATGCTCAGGTTTCCATATTGTTTTTGTCATTTTGTACTCTCTTGAATGCAGTGAAAATAAAATGTTCCCTCCAACAATAGCGTTCACTTTTTCCACATAATTTGAGGGGCTTTCATTCCAGTGCAATGACATCAAAAGAATAAAGATCTCAGTCCTTCAACATGACTTACACAGGCAGCGACCTACAAAATGTAATGACTACCACTACGTGGAGCTCTGGTGAAATGCAGCAGAATTCAAACTGGACCTTTGCGGGACTTGGGTTTAACAGTAGGGAGCTGTGGGGCTATGTAGAGTAGCCGCTAGAATTATTTGTATACGTTAAACTGTTTGTCCTTTGGCACATTTCTATAGATGTTTTGTAAATTTATATTGGAATTCTTCATGGAGAGTATAATTATCACAACACTGTTTAATGTCACGGTTAATGATTTCCTGGAACATTTGATTAGAAAATTAATCAGCCTATGTATGCATATGATAAAGCTGTTTAAAAGGACCTCCTAATTGCACTGTGGTAGAACACAATGGCTTGTGCCAATATATCACTTTCAAGGTACTGTATTGCAATAATAGAGGAAACACTAAGGGGAATAATTTATCAGACTGTTTTGCTAAGCCAAAAGTAAATGTTAGTACTTTTGATCAATTATTATTATTTTATACTACCCCTCTTGTGCTTGTTAGGTGCTTCACAGAACAAATACACTCTTCCAGCAGCTTTGTTGGCCAAGATTAATCGTGACCAAGGAAAAAATTGTGAGAAAGAAAGTAATCAGTAATACTGTAATTGGGCAGAAGTTATACTTAGCATGCATATTGTCTGGGGCATTTTGCTGGGTTTGTCTGGGATAGAGTTAATTTTCTTCATAGTAGCCTATGGGGCTGTGTTTTGGATTTGTGCTGGAAACGGTGTTGATAACACAGGGATGTTTTAGTGACTGCTGAGCAGTGCTTAGACAGAGTCAAGGACTTTTCTGCTTCTCACACCACCCCACCAGCAAGTAGGCTAGAACCTGGGAGGGGACACAGCTGGGACAGCTGAACCCAACTGACCAAAGGGACATTCCATACCATATGACGTCATACTCAGCATATAAAGCTGGGGGAAGAAGAATGAAGGGGGGGACATTGTAGTGATGGCGTTTGTATTCCCAAGTAACCGTTCCGCAGCCCCGCTTTCCTGGAGGCAGGTTGAACACGGATGGGAGGTGGTGAATTAATTCCTTGTTTTGCTTTGCTTGCGTGCGCGGTTTTTGCTTTGCCTGTTAAACTGTCTTTATCTCAGCCCATGAGTTTTCTCATTTTTTACTCTTCTGATTCTCTTCCCCCATCCCACTGCAGCAGGGAAGTGAGCAAGCAGCTGCGCGGTGCTTAGTTGCCGGCTGGGGTTAAACCACAACAGGCATGCATATGGCTTGGCAGTTTTGCATTATTTTTGTTCTGGAATGAGAATTTTTCAATTATAAAAGTGTGAGGCAAAGCAAATGAGTGAAGTTAAACATATAAATGTTTGCAAAACTGGTCCTTTGGATTGATGGATTTAATTAGACTCTTCCCATTCTGTTCCATATCTCTTTTTTTTTTTTTTTTTAATATACTGTGACTCAGGTCTTAAACCAAAAAAAAAAAAATGAATACCCCCCTAATATTCATTGTTCCAGGG
>NW_009648470.1:2324866-2390800 GCF_000708025.1 Charadrius vociferus | reverse complement strand
GGTAGATCGTCCCCTCGTTGTCCAGTTTCTTTTTTTTTTTTTTTTTTTAAAATATGACTCAGGTCTTAAACCAAAAAAAAAAAAAAATGAATACCCTCCTAATATTCATTGTTCCAGGGAGGCAGTTTTTCAAATAAATCCCTGTGCACAGTGTTTGCAAGCTGGCTTTTGACTGAGTTGAGGCAGTTCTCCATATTTCATTTGGAGACGCCTAGTTCTTGCCTATAAGAAGAAGATAAAACAGTTAATTAACTGTTCTTTAATTAGTTTCATCCTCTTAAACTGTCACATAAAACTTATGAAGGATTTTATGAGCAATGTTGTTGTTTTTATACAGCAAGCATACAAGTTTAACTGTCTTTATTACTAACACTATTTAAGTATTCTAACAAGCAAAACCTCCCAGAGCCACAGTTCTGTGGCTCGGCAGAAGCAAGGCAAATGGCAGATAGACGTGTCTTTTCAGGAAAATGGTTTCTTCTTTCTCTCGTGAAAAGCACCAAAGAGCCCATTCTATCCCAAATCCCTCAAACGTGCATAGATATTTGTAAGTCATACCAATTGAATATGTATCTTATGCCTTTCCTAACATCTTATTCAAACAGTTAATAAAGTAGTTACATCGTTATAGGACGTCCAAATAGAGACAAGTTACAAGTGGTGTTCCTCAGGGGTCGGTACTGGGACCGGTGCTCTTCAACATCTTTTTTTGGTGACGTGGACAGTGGGGTCGAGTGCACCCTCAGCAAGTTTGCCCATGATACCAAGCTGCATGGCGAAGTAGACACACTGGAGGGGAGGGATGCCATCCAGAGGGACCTGGACAGGCTGGAGAGGTGGGCCCATGCCAACCTCATGAAGTTCAAACAAGGCCAAGTGCAAGGTCCTGCATGTGTGTCAAGGCAATCCTGAGCACAAATACAGGCTCAGTGGAGAAAGGATCAAGAGCAGCCCTGAGGAGAAGGTCCTGGGTGTGCTGATTGATGAGAAGCTCAACATGATCCAGCATTGTGCAATCACAGCCCAGAAAGACAACCACATCCTGGGCTGCATCAAAAGAAGCGTGGCCAGGATGTTGAGGGAGGTGATTCTGCCCCTCTACTCCACTCTGGTGAGAGCCCACCTGGAGTACTGCATCCAGCTCTGGAGCCCCCAACATGGGAAAGACATGGACCTTATGGAGTGGATCCAGAGGAGGGCCAGCAAGATGATCAGAGGACTGGAGCACCTCTCCTATGACGGCATGCTGAGAAAGTTGGGGTTGTTCAGCCTGGAAAAGAGATGGCTCTGGTGAGACTTTATTGCGGCCTTCTAGTACCTAAAGGGGGCCTACAGGAAAGCTGGAGAGGGACTTTTTACAAGGGCATGTAGTGATAGGACAAGGGAGAATGGCTTCAAACTGGAAGAGGATAGATTTAGGATAGATATTAGGAAGAAATTTTTCCTTTTGAGGGTGATTAGGCACTGGAACAGGTTGCCCAGAGAAGTTGTGGAAGCTCCATCCCTGGAGGTGTTCAAGGCCAGGCTGGATGGGGCTTTGAGCAACCTGGTCTAGTGGGAGGTGTCCCTGCCCATGGCAGGGGGGTTGGAACTCGATCATCTTCAAGGTCCCTTCCAACCTAAACCATTCTATGATTGTTAACTCATCATGCCGATAAAAGTTAGGTTGGAAAAACATCTTCGTGTCCTACTGAGGCAACTGATGCTGTTTGCTATCTGAGGAACTCTTTAACAGTTGCATTCCATATTGCAACAGCAACCATTAATAATGTAAATGTATTACAACATAATAGCTTTAAGTGTAACCTATGGGTAAGATGTTATTTAATTTTCACAGCATGGGTGGTTCGCAAAGCCTATTATTCCATTATTAAGATAATGGGTAGATAAAAACTCAAATTGTTCATCTAGTCTAGTCTAATCTATTAAATTTACTAAGGAACCTGGCTGTTAACAAGTTTATCACACTAATAAATGAATGAATTTATGTTACAGTTATGCGATAATCCATTCTCTGTTCAAATAATAAGGTTTTACTGAAGACCTATGTTTTTTCCTGTAAAACAGCTAGAATTCTTGTGGCTTTTTGGACATCATTGATGGTCATTTAGTCAGTGTCACTGCCACTGTACTAGCATATGTCATCTCAGATATCTGTTTGGGGCACAGACTAGGAAAAATGAAAATCCATGTCCAGAACTCTGCGCTGGAAGATCATGGTTATCAATCAGAAAAAGGAAGCAACTAGAAATTTGGAGCCTAATAAGACACTAGCCTGAAGTTCTTACAAGGGAAAAAGCTATTAGACATTTTCTGATGTACAGTTACGGTTATGAACTTGGTTATGAGCAGTTACAGAGTTATGAGTCTACTAAAATGTGACAAAAAGAAGGTTTGGGTTTAATAGTCTTTTCATAAAGGATCAAATTTTTCCTTTGGTTAAGCTTATCATTGAGAAAACTTCTGTTTGTTATCAATTTGCTTAAAGGGAATCTGAGAACTGAGTTTAGGCTAAACTCTAAAAAATAGCAATTTTCTTTGAGATTCTTTGGGTTCCTTTTCGGTAACAAGATCATTTTACTCATGCGATGCTTTAAGAATGTATGATGTTATTTGTCTTATGATGCTTCTTTTTTAAAATCTTGCTCTAACTCTCATCTGTCTGACTGCCCCGGCTGCTACGTACAGTTGGAAGTACTCAAAAACACTTGTTTACCATTGGGCACCCTGGCAGACAAGTATGTGTGTGCTAGTTACTGTTTGTCTAATACTTTTGAATATTTTAGGTGGAAGTAGGGCCCTATGATGGGACAGATAATTAAAGAAAATGCTGTCTTACCTGGTGTGTTTAATTGTCTGTAGAGACAAGCAGCTCTGAGCCATTTGGATCACAGATTTGGTAAAGCTGAACTAGTCAAACCTCTTGGCACGTGTATTTCTTGTCTCTTAAAAATCTCTGAACTAGTATCTTCTGAAAACTATTGTTTTCTTCCCTTTCTCTTAAAAAAAAAAAAAAAAAAGAAAATAATATTATGGTCGTATTTCTTGCAATTAATTTCTGCTACCAACAGAAGTACTTTCGGAAACCAGAATGTTGTTGACTTTGATCTCAATTCTTGATTGCTAGGCATCTTGGTCAGTCACCCATGCACAAAAGTACCAGTGTTAAGTATCAATGCAATATGTATCTTGCACCAGTTATAATAAATATTCAGGTTTTGGAGAAACACAAAGGACAGCAGGGCTCTTTTTCAATTATGCATGGCAGTAAATTCCAGGCACTTAAAAAAGATGTAATTAAAGGACTCGGGCTGAAATGAAGCTTTTGCTGAGATTTTTCTTTAAAATACTTTTATACATTTTTAATTATTACATGGGAGTTGTTACTGAAGAAAACAACAAAGCAAGTGGTTTTAGCAGATTCTGAAGGTATAGCTGTATAGCTGCCTTTACTGAAGAATGTACAGATGAGAAAGGCATCCCTGAAGATAGCGTATGTCACAATCCTGTTATTGGTTTTATATCAGTCATAGCTTTTTGAAATGTCAAACAAAATTTTACATGCAATGGATTTATTTTCTGTCTTTTCGAGCTAGAGTTTAAATTAAGGACTTTCAGAAGTAGTTGTAGTCTGAACAGCACCATTCTCCTTTTTGAAGCTTTCAAAGTCACCCTGTTAAAGAAGAGGATATAAGTGGGAAAGTAGTTTGCTTCATCAATTTATTGTGGATTACATGTTGTTAATAATTTCTCACAAAGTATTTTAGGCTAGCCTCTCATTCAACTGAGGAAATTTAATATACCTCCTTCAAGATACTGCCTAGATGGGAAAAAAATCAGTAAAGAAGTCCATTATACAGTTCATCAAATGGATCTTTATGAGGATATTGGAGATGTGATTTGTGGCACTATTTAGGATACATTGCATACTACATTATTATAAAGTTCAGGTTTGTAATTTAATTATGGGCCAAATTATCTTCAGTTCTAACTCTAGTCGAAGTGACTAGGCTAAGCCTGACAGCTGATATAAATTATAAATTGTAAGTGGTCTGAGTGTCATGGGCCGCAATAAAGGCTATGTTACATAATTTTATACTTCGTGTGGGATTTTCAGAGCCGCCTCAAGAATTAAATGAGCTGCTTAAACCTTGTCTGTTCTACCATTATACTATTAAATGTTCCCAGTAAAATTATTGCAAATAGTTAATTTTTCCCAAAAGAAAATAAATATGTTTCCAGAGGAGAAAATTGTGATGAAGTTTTTTTGTGAATATAAGAGTCTGTAGTAGTGTGATCAAGTATAGAGATTTTTCAGGGCATTTGCTATAAAGTTTTTAAGGCTTATGTCAGAACGCTGGGATGTAATTATCTTCCATTACTTCTTGATAACTCTCTAAATTCTTCATAGCTTTCCTTTTTTAATATATTTCCATCTTTTTTTATGATTCACCTTCCAAGTTTCCTTCTAAGATTCTGTCTTTCATTTTTACTTCTGATAATTTATATTACTTTCTACTAGGGCGTGATACTGTCTGCTTTCAAAAATCCCTTATTTTCTTTTGACAGATGTATCGTTTTGAGAGAGAGATATAAACACATATATGTATGTGCATATATAATGCTTTTTATGAGTTAGTTATGTATTGAGGAAGTCTCAAAATTGACTGTAATTTGTTTATATAGCTTTTATTTCTCTGTGACTGATTTCCTTATTCTTATCCATCTTTAAGTTTCTCATTCTAGTTTTTCCTTTTGCAAGAATAATGGATGTAACCATATCATGGTTACTGCAACTTAATATTCAGCTGCAGTAACTACTGTACATGTACATTAAGAAAAATGCTTCCTCTCATTTAAAAAAAAAAAATTTTGGTAAATTCCTGAAATAGATTCTGTATTATATGTAATCAGCAATTTTGTGGGTAAGGGAAGTCTCTCTGTCACTATCCAATCTGCGTATTAATTTTTGATCCTCTGTTCCTTGGCAGGTTTCAGTGAACAACCTGATTTTTAATGGCTCTTTAACACACACAGTCGTATGCTTCTACAAACAGAGTGCAATTTGCCGTCTTTCTTACGTTACATAGAAGCTTCATCTCTTGTCATAGGAAGATGAAGAATGTACTTGAAGGGTGTACTTCATATCACAAGTACTCCTCCAGGACAGCAGAGCTAGGAAGCTAAGTTTCTTATAATTTTCTTAAGTGGCAGTTTTATGACGGGTGTGAATCAGAATAAACTTCCTAAGGTTCCATTTTCCTTCACCTATGTTATAATAGATGAAAGCTGTTGGTTAAGAAAAATGAATGCCTTCACTCATTTTTGCTAAGTATTTCTGCAGAAACAAGAGAGATGATTATGTTGAATTGCGATATGGAGGTTATCCTATAGGACCTAGAGATGTAACTAACTCTCAGGCCTTTGTTTGGGGGTAAAGACAGAGGAGACAAATTGTATTGTAATCATTAGAGGAGTGTCTCTCAGCTGGCAGTAGTCAACAATAGCTTCTGAGGATGTTTTTGGTTCATTGTACCACAGCCTGACAGAATGAAGACTTCTGAAACCACAGTGTATTTGTCAAGAAAAACACAGGCCAGTTGACATGGTTTGTGTTACTCTATAAATGGAAAATTTAGAGAGAGCAAAATCTCAGCCTGTGTGTGTCAGGGCATGTGGAGAGCTGGCAGTCCCTAAGGGATGGGGAGCTGAGGGAGATACAATGGCCAGCAGGGCAAGGGACCTCACTAGCCAGGGCCTATCCCACCACCCCCAAGTGAGGCAAGCAAGACCAGCCCAGGGATGGTAGCCAGGTTCCACCAATAGTCCAGACCATCAGGCAACTTTGTGATGACAAGGCAGGTGTGAAGTCAAGCCAGGAAGTCAGGCCAAAGGTCAAGGTCAGGATCAGGCCCAGTGAAGGTAACAAGGGTCAGGCACAGCCTAGTGATGAGTTGGTGTGTCCACAGCGATGAGGCAGGTGAAGCTTGGAAGTCAGATCAAGATCAACAGGGTTCATATCCAGCAGACCAAAGGTCTGTCCTCTTTTCTGTGATCTGGGATGATACGCGCTAGAATTCGTCCTGTTTTAGCATCCCATGAGTGGCCTCATGACGCTCAAGATCTTTGTTTGTTACTTCTACAGCCACCATTAATCTGAAAGAAGAAAGTCCATGATTATGTGTCCATCAGTCTCTGAAAAATAATGCAATTCATTATCCCCATCTGTCTACTAAACTGCATTCCTTTTCATTCATGAGTTCATTTCCCCTTGTTTTGAACAATCACACTGGTACCAATGAGGAGGAAATCTCCTCAAAGAAATTAGGATAACCTTTGACAAGATTAAAAATCAAATAGAGAGTCATCTGGGAGTCAATCACTACACCCAATTAAGTGCTCATAAAGTTGTTATTTACCATTATGTTGTGTGAGTTTCAAATCTGGACATCAGATAGATGCATGTTTTCCAGGTAGAAAAGTGTCAACAAAGACATCTTTTAGTCCCATTAAAAGAGAGGGACTTTGAAGACCTTCACAGACTTGCAGAATGCTGTCTGTACTGGGGGATTAATAAAGGCAGCCAAAGTGATGATCCCAATACATGATTTGGATGGATGATATGTACTTTCAAAACAACTTTCTTTATATGAACTGCAACATGGAAGAAGGAAGATTGTTGTCCCAAAAGTGGTTCAAAGCATACACAATTAACCGACTCTTTTGCATTCTTCACTGGAAATAAGAATAGAGCTCTGAGATGCAGGATTCTCTGGAGAACAGCATGCACAGAAGCAAGAGCAGTGTGAAGGGCAAAGAGCTCAGCAGCAAGAGCAGCAGGCAAGCTCAGGTACGGAATGGTGCTGAGAACCGGGCATTTGAAAGGTATGATCCCAAATAAAACCGCGTTGCTTATGCATATCGTGAGCGTGACTCACCTACCCTCCAGCCCCCGGCAGCAGTGTCAGTCACTGTAAGACTTGGACCCTGTAATGATTACTCTTAGTTCTACTTAGGTGATGTGGCTTTCCTGTGGCCCTCCCTGCATGTCACAAGTCAGTAATAATACTGGGGGTGAGTGTCAGTATACCTGAAATGAGAAAGTATTTCCAGGTACGATGGTTCCATAAAACAAATAAAATATGTGCAGGGGTTGTAGCATTTATACATAGGGAGGTTCATATTCTCCAGCTCAGGGCAATCTCACAGGTAAAGAACTAAGCTGTCTTTTTATGATCAATGAAGTAAGACTTAACTGAAGCTCTCACTTTAGCTAGTGAGGAGAAACTAGCACATACAAAAAGCAGTTCATCCACTCTTAAAATATGAATCTAAAACAAATGGAAAGAAGAGCCTCTGGAGATACTTCCCTGTCTTGACTGACTACAAAATATACTTCGATACCTGGCTTAGACTAGATGAGTACTTTTTATATGCTGAAAGTGAGGTAAATCTCATTTTCTCAAACTATTGAGAAAATTTAGCAATTTGCAGGGAATAAATTCACTCCCTTTCACTAGATTTTATTAGAGATATTCATATTAATTCAGAAAATGTAGAAATATTTAAATAGCAATGTTATTAATTCATTGGAATTAACAAGAAAATTCTCTTGTGATCCTCAGAGAATAAAGCTTTGAATAATCACACGTCCAAGATAATCTGCAGATCTCTGACAATAGTTTTTGATAGTCTGAAAATGGAAGACAGATTTTTTTCCCCAACAGGATTAACGACTTACTGCTTTTGCTGCAGTCTGTTATCATTATGGATATTAAACTGCTTCAAAAACTGTGGGAAGTGCTCAGCTGCAGATATACTCTCCTGTTGTATTGACTTACTTGGATGGTGATTGTCCTGGTTTCAGCTGGGACAGACTTCACTTTCTTTCTAGGGGTTGTTGTGTTTCAGATTTGGTATGAAAGGAATGTCAATGTACATAGTGTTTTAGTTGTTGCCAGGCGATGTTTACAGTTGTCAAGGACTCTTTTCAGCTTCCCATAGAAGCTGATAAGGAGCCAAGACAGAACGATGGAGTGGCCAGTGGAATATTCCATACCATAGACATCGTGCTCAGTATATAAATGGGGTTAGCCAGGGAGTGGGTACTCGCAATCACTGCTTGGGATGGTGCCAATTCACTGTGCAGTGAGAGTGACTTGTGTCACTATTATTATTATTATTATTATTGTTCTTTTCTGATATTGTTCTATTAAACTGTCTTGATCTCAGCACATGAGTTGTTGGGTTTTTTTTTTCCTTTCCCCTTCTTTTCTCCCTCTTCTCCCTCCCCGTCTTGGGGGGTGAGCAAGCGGCTGCGTGGTCCTAGCTGTCAGCTGGGGTTAAATCACAACACGATTAAAAGGAACGATGCTGCTACCAACCTAAATATTGTAGTACATTTTCTTGACAAAATCTATTCCATCTTTCTGTTTATCTTTCCTTCCCCCCACACTCCTTTTCTGTTGCAATATATTGCTTTTTTTCTCACTTTCAAAACTTCAACATTGGGACCTTTTGGAATATGAAGATATTAACTCTCTTCTCTACTGAGTGCATGACATCAGTCCCATTGCAAATTTGTTAGATTTCTAAACAGGTACCTTTGTGCATTCTCCCCAGATGGCATTCACTCCATGAAGCAGTCATCTGTAAGCATGCACAAGCAACTTAATTATTCCCTTTTGAATATTTCTTTAAAATTCCCCCTCTGCCAGTATGCCCACAGAAATGTAGATTTTAATTACAGCCTCTCTTAAGTGTTGCTACTGATTTGGTCTCTAGCTCCTGTCCCACTTCTACAAAGAGACAGCAAGCTTTTGGGACATTGCCTTGTTTTCGTTCAAAACACTTAACAGCTCTAGGACCCTGGCATTTTACAATAATAAACGTCTTGATTAATACACAGAACTTGATATTTGAGTTACATGCAAAAAACTGGAACACCTAAACTCTATTTGATTTCTAGACTTTCTGTCTGAGTTTTTGCCTGCATTTACATTGGAAAATTCACCATTAACAGATATATCAGAATAATAAATACTTGCTTTCCAAACTTAATGTTCCACTCTTCAAATAGGACAAAAAGTCACTAAGTACCTGTTGTAATTTGTCAATGTTCACCATATTTACTAAATAATCCATATTTTATAGTTGACATTGTTCAATAAAGCTTTCAGACTTGAGGTATCTTATGGCTTTGAACTGTAAATGTGCATAATCTCAGAATTGACTTTTATCCCATGTCTATTACTATGGCCGTGAGAGGAGTTGGGGATGGATATAATTATTCATTTATGTTGTAGGTGGAAACAGAGGAAAAGTTGGCCTGTGTATCTAGAATCAAAGCCTGTCATTGTACAACTATTTCTTTTAAACTGGGAGATTATACAAGTTATATTCATTCAGATTCAGTCGTATGTAAATCATGGCTTTGCAATCACTTAGGAGTTGTATCACATTAATCTACAGTGACAGTGTTCAACAGAGTCTAGAAAGTTGTTTGATTTTACACTTTGTAAATGACAGTTCTTGATTTCCTGTAATACTTTGGATCACAGGAGAGACCTTGTTTCAGTAACTACGTATTAGCTGGACAGTTACAGATGAAATGCAGAATTGTTGTGGTTGGATGATATGATCAACATTCATCACAAGCCAATAACGATGATTTTGAACATCTTAATTGGAGATCACACAGCTCTGTGTAGTGTGAAATAAGATGTCTGGATGATTGCAAAGATTTTGACTGGTCCTTGTGCTGATAGCCTGCAGGAGATTTTAATATTCTGAAGTCACACCAGATGGGCAATCTGCTGCAGTTTATACCTTGGCTCAGTTTTAAGCTGCAAGGTTTTGATATCTGATGTCATCTCAAGGGAAAAATAATAAACAGCTGCACTAATGACATTTTTTAATCTCTCTACCCTTGATTTACCTAGGCTTTGACTGATGCAATAGTCAGCTTAGGATAACTGTAGAAAGGCACAGACCTTCTACAATACCAAGGCATAAAAATGCACAAGGGGATCAGATATGGAACTGGAAAAAAATGAGTAACTATTATTGAATGGCTCTATGCATGACTTTTCATCCAATGTGCAAACTTTAACTTGTTGCAAAATAGGTTTGGAAAAGTGTACAGATGTAAGAAAAAACGGCAGAGGAATTTTAAAATGAGTATTGTAAAAACATACAGATAATAATTTGATTAATTTTTATAGCTGCAAGAAAGGTAGTCAGTTTTCTGGATCAATGGAGTTATTTATTCTGGCAGTGAGTAGATAGCAGTACCGGCACTCCCCTACTCAAAGGTTTTGCTGGATAAATTTATTTATAGAATATTCCATGGAAACAACCTGAGCCAATATGACTTCTGTAGCCCTTGATCGCACTCCCCAGAACCGGTCTTTTGTCTATTTTTATATTGGATAACTCGTAGTTTCAGGTGTTTCATGGTGTTCTGTGTCTCTTTCAGTGTGGACTTTTAGCACAAAAAAGAGTTGTAATTTACAGTTCATCAGTTGGGTGAGTCTCACCAGTGGGTTATACAACAAATATGAAATAGAGGACGTATTCACAGAATCACATAATCTCCTAGATCGGAAAAGACCTGTAAGATCATCTAGTCCAATCATTAACCTAACACTGACAAGCCCACCACTAAACCATGTCCCTAAGCACTATATCTACACTCCCCTTAAATCCCTCCAGAGATGGGGACTCCACCACTGCCCTGGGTAACGTGCTCCACTGCCTGATGACCCTTTCAGTAAAGAAAGTCTTCCTAATAGCCAATCTAAACTTCCCTTGGCGCAACTTGAAACCATTTCCTCTTGTTATGTCACCTGTTACTTGACAGAACAGGTCGACTCCCACCTCTCTGCCACCTCCTTTCAGATAGTTGTAGAGAGCGATAAGGTCTCCCCTGAAGTTCCTTTTCTCGAGGCTAAACAACCCCAGTTCCCTCAGCTGCTCCTCATAAGACATGTGCTCCAGACCCCTCACCAGTTTCGTTGCCCTTCTTTGGACATGCTCCAGCACCTCAATGTCCTTTTTGTGGTGAGGGGCCCAAAACTGAACACAGTACTCAAGATGCGGCCTCACCAATGCCGAGTACGGGGGCAAAATCACCTCCCTAAATTCAATTCCCTAAATATTCAACTTCTTCAACTGACCTGTAAATTCAGGCTGGTTTTTTGTTTTGTTTTGTTTGTTGTTTTTTGGTAGAGAAAATATTCTGAGTTGAAAAGCAGGACACGTAAAAGATCACTAGAACTTTCACCTAGATTGTGAAAGGAAAACAGAAAATTTAAGGAACACTTAATTTGCCATCTAAGCACTGAATGAGGAGGAAGATAATCAGAAGGTCCCTTATTTCTGACTATATCTGGTTCTGTGTCACTTGTTATGCTTCATAGTTTTTAATTAACTCAAGCTAATTGTTAAATAACTTTGTCATGATAATACATTATGAAGCCTGACTGAGAATGGGACCTTCCACAGAAAGGTGAAATGCATGAAGGATGCATTTAAAAAAACTTGAAAATATATGAGTCTGTGAGTGATGCAGGAGTCAAATGTATAATGAATGGCCATCTGGTAAAAGTCCAGGTTGAAATTGGAAAATGGAATACACAACTGAAGATACAGAATTAACACAAAAAAGCATGCCATAGCTAGCATTTGCCTGGGAACTGAATTCAGGAAGGCCAAAATAGGCTTAAGGAGGGTCAACAGTGCTCTGACACTACAGACCTGAAGGACAAAAAAGATGATAGGCATATGATAAACATGGGTTCAAATTTTGATACAGATCTGTTTATGCTCTGGTAACCATGACAATTACCAGCATGTTAAGTAAAAAACAAAATTGACCCCACTACTCTGCAGAAGAAGTTACAAGTGATGACAGTGTGTGTACATCACAGGAAAAGATTGTGCCAGTCCCATCTTTGATCCCAGGTAGCCCCTCGTTACAGCGATATCTAAAATTTTCTAGAGTAATGGGGCGTTCAGGTTGGCCTTTTCACTTTTGCAGAGAGTCACACTACCAAAACCTGACACTGGGACAGGCAGGGAATTGCTGGAAAGCTACTTTGTAGTTCCAGGCTATTTATTATATACCAGGTTAGGAGACTAAACTCCCAACATTTTTCCAAAGTCAGGACAAGATGCTGACAGCTTGATACCATTTGCAATTTTCAGAAAAAAAAAAAAAAAGTTCTTCCACCTCCTGTACCTGCCATTAAAAACTGTGTTGGTTTGACTTTTCTTCTCTGAGAATCCTAGAAAACAAGATAGAAGTGAAAAGGAACATTACGCTACGCCAGCACGTTATGGGATAACTTACATGTGACTTGCCGTGAACAGGATGAAAAGCCTGAAAGGGTAGAGTGATTTGGTTTTGAAGTCTGATTTGCTGAAATTTGCTTCTTCTGTTTGAAAGGCCACAGATAAACCAATTACACTAATTCTGAAGATGGTGTCTTCATACTGTTTAACTCAAAGACAACATATCCAAAGTGGATTATGATAGACAAGGCTGCCTTATGTCTGAGGTCTTCTCAAGAACAAGTGATGCCATGTGCTACGTGCCTCTGAAGTACTGATTAATGAACAAAACGCTTCCTAGAAAAAAGGGTCTAAATGTCACCTTTTCTAAGGGAGGATGTGTTTTTTCATTGAGATTCACAATACAGTACAGTGAATTAAAGGCATTTTGGGGTTTTGTAGCTGAATGTCATTCCCTTTAAATGAGATACTGGCAGTTAGATGGTTTTGATTGCTGCCAGCTGTCAATACCCTTGAGGAAAGCAGAGATACTTCTATGATGGAAGATGAACAAGGACCCTGCTGATCAAACACATCACAAGTTGTGTCAGAGGATTACTGAGTTAAATAAAATAGATGCGTGTTTACACTCTTCTAGTCATAAACAAGCTGTCTGTGATTTTTCTTTCTTTTTTTTTTTTTCTTACGGAGAACATTTCATACTCCAGTATGTTAACTGTTTTTTGTAGCCTCTGTTCTGGCGTTTATGGAATACATGTCCATAGATGGAGAGGAAAGGAGCTAAAACAGCCATTTTAAAATGTCTGTCCATTTTCCTTGGGTACGTACCATTTAAACAGACAACAATAGTAAAAATTGTTTACTTGTTACTGTTGCTTGTAGTAAATGGATATATGGGCTAGAATTTCAAAACTGGATACTCACAACTTGAAATATTCAGTTAATTCATGGATACAATACCTACTGTGAAGTACAAGGCAGGTATCGGTGTTGCAGACGGTCAGTTACCTACTATTCATTTCTATATGCGTAATTTAGAAATACACACTAGATTATGCCTAATTTTGAAAAATGTTGTCCATATGTTTTATGAGCCCTCTTCTGTTTCTTCTCATTACACCTGCTTACTGTTAGTGTTCAGCAGAAAATTAGCTGAAAGCAATAAAAGGGGAAGTGAAGACTAGCAATGTAGATTAAAAAGTCTAAAAATAAAGTCTTAAAAAGTTTAAATCTCTCTTCACACTTACACATTACCAAGTGATTGAGAATCTAAAGTGTTTCCTTGAGTTGGTATGTTCTCCTTTAAAGCCTTCAATTTTAAAAGTCTGTGGAGCTGATACGTGTTGGGCATGGGTAAGTTTCTTAATAGAGGTGCCTACTGGGAGGACGTGTCCAACTTTAACAATCTTAATAAAAAACCAAAGAATATCTAACTATCTTACATGGTAAGGGAATGTGAAGTTTCAGTATATTTTATTCCTCTAATAAAAATAAATGGTTTTTTTTTTTTCTTGATAAAGGGCTAGATTTAATGGAAATTAGCCTAAATCAATATGAGAATATATCTGAGTGTTGTATGAACACTAAGGTGTCCAAAGCCTGCAAAACTTCATTATAAAACTGATTGTGCCTTCTGGGGCACCAACCGCTACAAACAATTTTCTCTGAGTATATTAAAAGCTTCTAAGAAGCTTTTAACAACAGGTAGTCATTATGTAGCAGGCACAGTAGGAAGCCCTGTACTGTTATACATCTTATTTGTCAATTGTCCTTCTACTTGGAGATTCATACTACCTAAGTTAGGAGACTGATCACCAAGGCCCCCTGTGCTCTCACAAGGCTGTCCTTAAATCTCTTTTAAGAGGTAGAGAAATCCTAGATGACTCACAAACTGAAAAAAAAAAAAAGAGACCAAACTGAACAGTCAGCCAACAGCAATCACATAAGAAAGGACCTAAAAAAGGGTTAAGAGCCAGGGGTGATAGTCTGAGTATCTCATATTCTTCAGAGGCAGGCAGTCTGCCTGCTTTTCTCAGTGATCATAGAATCATAGACTCATAGAATGGTTTAGGTTGGAAGGGACCTTGAAGATCATCGAGTTCCGACCCCCCTGCCATGGGCAGGGACCCCTCCCACTAGACCAGGTTGCTCAAAGCCCCATCCAGCCTGGCCTTGAACACCTCCAGGGATGGAACTTCCACAACTTCTCTGGGCAACCTGTGCCAGTGCCTTTACCACCTTCAAAGTGAAAAATTTCTTCCTAATATTTAACCTAAATCTCCCCTCTTCCAGTTTGAAGCCATTCCCCTTTGTCCTGTCACTACACGCCCTTGTAAAAAGTCCCTCTCCAGCTCTCCTGTAGGCCCCCTTTAGGTACTAGAAGGCTCCAATAAGGTCTTGCCACAGCCATCTCTTCTCCAGGCTGAACAGCCCCAACTGTCTCAGCCTGTCTTCATAGGAGAGGTGATCCTAACTTTTGCTTAACTACATGCACAGACCGAGGCAACCTGCACTAAGAACAGAACTTCTTAGAAGTTTTTGGTTTTCTTAGTTTTTCATAGTGTGAAGGATAAGGACCCAAGTTCAGTTTTTGCTCAGGTACAGATCCATGGTGACTACAAAAAAGCCATCAAGGGACTGTAAAAACCAGCCATGAAGGTTACATTTACGCTTCTCTAGTGTGGTTCATTTTAATGTCGTTCCCAGCCTTCTAGACAAGGGAACAACTGAAACATTCTGTGACTGTCCTCCCCAAAAGTGCATTCCTTTTCTGTGAGTGCCCAGTGGTAGATGAGAGGTTGGTATGTGTGTTAAATCTAGCCCTGATAGAGAGTCAGCGTATGCCTGGGCCAGGGAAGACTTCCTATGGTAGATGTGGCCAAAGAAGTGCTTCTTACAAATAACGACACGTAACATGAATTACTTTCTGAACATTATGTAGGTTGATTCTTTTTTACCTCTGTGATAGTGTGGTCACGTGGGCACCTGACTGAAGCTGGTTAAAACGAATTCCCTCCTTCTCTTTTGTGCTTTCAACCTCTTAGGTGATGTGCCTGTTTTTAATCTTCCCTGTTCCTTCCTTTTGCTTTGAAGGGAGCTTTTATTCACTATCTTCATCAAGGTATTCTCTTTTTTCTTTTTAGGTCTTATGACTCAAATGTCTGACCACCTCAAAACTTGAGTGTGCGGTTCTTTAGAGCAGCACTGCAAAGCGGGCAGGCTCACCGCCCTCCCAGAGAAAAAGGAACTGAGGACTAAAGTAGTTCAAGTGACTTCTCAGCAGCCGCATACTGAACCTGTCACTGAGCAAAAACAGTCCTTAAATGCCGTACCTGCCCAAACCATGTGTGTGTGTGGATTCACTGGCAAACTCCAAGCTGCACCAGACAGGGAGTAGGAGGCCCCAGGTCCAGGCAGGGGTATCGGGCAGGTGGAGGGTCTGTGCTGGTATTCGGGGGGGACCCATGAGTGTGGGGTGCCTGTGGGACGAGTGTTTGAGTGCTGCATGGGGGCAGCGAGAACCCAGCTGGACCAGCCAGTGAGTCGGGGCCCCGAAGAGTGGGTAAAGGGAACCAGGATCTGTGCAGGGGTGGTGGGTGGGCAGAGGAGCCGTGACGGTGCTCGGGGGATCCACAAATGTGCTTGGGAACGTGAGGAGCATGGTGTGTGGCTGGCTGTGTGACCAGCCGTGTCTGTGTTCTCCGTGTGTGTCTGTGTGTGTCCATGTGTGTGTCTGTGTGTCTCTGGGATATGTTCTCAGCTTTGCTGCTGGTTGAACCTGCAAAGGGGACAGCAGCGGCTGTGTCCCTCAGCCTGGGCAGAGACCCCAGGTCCCCAGGCACTGGTGGCCACTTGTAACAGCTCTTAACATGATGCTTTTGTATGACTGTGTTATCTGAGTACTTCCCAAAACTAATTATGTTTTTTTCTCATACTGTCCTTTAAAGTTACAAAGGTATTATGCCTATGGAGACACGGACCGCAGTGAGTAAGTGCAATATTTTCAGTGACTAGTCCTTTTAGGTTCCTCCACTTAAAAAAAAAAAAAAAAATCCAGCTTAAATCACTTTTAGTGGGTTTGAATCTTGTCATAATGTTTTAATCAATAAACCTAGAGCCCCTCTAGGGCACATGAGGCCCTTAGTGCCCTGTAAATAAGGAATTCAGAAAAACGAGGGATGTAAAATTGTTTGACATTTTTTAAAATTTGGCTTGTGACATGGTTAATATCACACAGCAGATGTAACATGCCACAGAGGCCACAGCTCACTGGCTGAGGTGAGCTAACCGAGCAGAAACCACAAGGAGAGATTATACCCACAGAAACAGTTTATTACAAGAGAGCTGAAGGGCATTGGCTGTGAATAAGCCAGAGAAATTTATGCCATAGTTTAACCATCACTTTAAACTCCTGAAGCTGCCAAAAGAGGCATTTCAGCCTTCCCCAGATTACTTTTCCTGCTGCTGTGCTCACACAAACAGTTGTGCTAGACAAAGGGAGGTAATGGCAGAGGGGCAAGCAAAATAAATATTCCATTTTAAACTTGGACCAGTTTCCCTGCCTAGTTTACCACCTGGAAGCACAAGCTTTTGTGTTGGCACAAGTGAGGAGTTAATATACGGATGGAAATGAATGGCTGAGCAAGGGAATAGGAATGGATCTCTTTATTCGGCTGGTCTATGCTGCATAAAAATGACTGCAGAATTATGGCATTGTAATTGCTCTGTGGATAAGTAGGAAAATGGACTTCCTCCTAGTTCATAGCGTAATTCAGGTTGGAAAAGACCTCTGAAGGTTACCTAGTCCCAACTCCTGATCAGAGCAGAACTCGCTTCAATGGTAGTTGAAGCTGCTCAGGGCCTTCTTCAGCTGGGTTTTTGATGTTTCCATGGTGGAGGTGACACAACCCCTTTGGGCAGCCTGTTCCAATTCTTAACTCTTCTTTGGAAATAATTTTTTCCTTGTGCCCAATTGGAGTTTATTTTGACAACATCTCTTGTCTTGGGGAGCCCTGACCTGATCACTGTATTTCAAATGCAGCCTCCGCAGTGCTGAATAAAGGGAAATAATCGACTTTTTTGACCTGCTGGCTAAGCTTTTGCTAATGCAGCCCGGTATGTGGTTAACCTCTGTCACAACAGGGTACATTGCTGACTCATGTTGAACTTATGGGCCATCAAGATAGCTTCCTCGCTGGTCATTTTCAGCAAAGCTGCTTTCTAGCCCTGCCTCTACTGTTGCATGGAGTTTTTCCTCTTAACTTGCAGATCAATAGCATGTGATTGTGTGAGATGAAATAGCAAAGCAATTCAGAAAACTCTGAAACAAGCCCATGTTGAAACTATTTCCTAAAGTGATGTCTTAGCCTTTTTGGGTCCTTGAAAATTTGCAGTTTGTTGTCTTTCCATACCTCCCTCTCTACTACTAAGGTTCACCTTCCCACTCTTGCTTTCTACCCATCCCTGATCCTTCTTTTTGGAAGTTAAGAATAAGCATAGTAAAAGCAAAACATATAGAAATTGAGAGTATAGATGAGAAAGGAAAAGGATAAGAATGCAGAAACGTGATACTTAGTTTTGCAATTATGAGGACTATGTCACAGTAGATTGTATAAACAATCAAAACAGAGACTGTGAAACCAGCATATGTTACTAACATTAGAACAGTGTTGTCATGTCAGATAAAGCTCTTGTAAAAATACATTTTGTTCCCTTTGTAATGATTTTGCTTTTGAAATTACTCTGCATGAAACTGTGTTTAATCGTTGCAAGTGTGACTATGCCTAAACTGTTCAAATGCCTTCTCCTACTTCACTTTATTTCTTATCGGGAGCAGCACTACAAACAGTTGTTTCAGTATTCATATCAAAGCAGACAAAATTCAGACCTCTAAAGGACTGAACTGTCTTACGCATTTTTGCTCATCACAGAGAACAAAACCCATACTTTCAAGTGCACTAGGTATATTTGTAGTGCCTTGCCCATTGCAAGGAAATTTTTCTGCTCTAACATTCTGCTTTGCTCATTCTTTCCTCCATTGTTATAACTGAATTCATAAAACAGTTCTTTATTTTTTTGTCTCATAAATGGAATGTTCTTCAGGATCAGAGCAAGGATACGTGCACAGAACTGACTGAACCTCTATTGGAAAAAGCACTCTTACTTTCAATAGTAAAATACGTAGATTTAATAAATGATGACATTATATGAAAAAGAAATTTATTGTTTTCTCACCTTAAAAACATCGAGCTTTGCCAAGCAAAGTAATAAGGGAATCATTTATTCCATATTCTTTTTCTTCTATAATTTAGAGATAGAGACACACCTAATTAAGATTTCATTTTAAGGAGGAAGAAAGTGTCATGATAATAAGATTCAAGTGTGAGGGTTATATTCAGTAGATGCTCTATATTCTACAATATAGTAGCTCTGAGAAAAAGATCTTTTGTGTCCCTTTTTTCAAGTTCTTGCAGCATGCTAAGAGTTTATTTTGCTATTATATCCATCCCAAACACACTAAGAGACTACTTTGTAATTATATCCATCCCAAACAATAGCAGATTATTAGACCTGAATTTGGCAGGGTGAGATTGAGCTGCACCAATTTGAGGAACGGTGACAGTTAGAAAAGTTTATGTGGTTGGGGTTATTTGTCTGTGAAGATCTCCCACCCATTTTGTTTCCCTTTTTTCTTTCCAGTTTTGTAGAATAATACGTGGAAAATAATACATGCAAAATTTTTCAGAATAAGTATGACCAGTTTCATGAATAATTCATTTCTGTCTTGTATGACTTCATTATGTCATGTATAACCAGCACTTTGTACTGTCAGACTGAAAAGCTACAAAAAATGTTTAACCTTGCAGTATAAATTCATAACTTGTAATTTGAAAAGTTACATAATATTTCTCAAGTCCTAGCATTCTTAAATGTACTTTCCCGGGTACCTTATTTAAGATAAAAAATACATGACTTAGAGCTATTTTTTTGACTCATAAAGGTCTGCTTTTTATAGAAACAAATAATTTATTTAGTAATCCTCACTTGCCTAACAGCTCTTATAAAGGAATTACTTTCAGCTATTGGTCTTAATTGTGCAGGGTAGCTAAAGCCATAGCTAAATATTTCATCACTTATGTCAGATAAAAGATCATAATATTACACCCATCTTCAAAGTGAGGAATCTGGCACTACTCAGAAACTAATGAGTATTGTTCCTTAATTGCTTACAAAACCAGTCAACAACAGAGCTGTGAGTTTGGTGTAGATTGAAGCCCAGAGAGTGACACGGCTTATCCAATACCTATGCAATCAATTAGTTGGTCATTTCAATGGAAAGTAGATAAAGCTTTCATTCAAAACTGTTTTTGCAAGTACAACTATTTGGTTGTGTTTTTATTAATATTCTTTCATACAGATTCATAGGTGCTGACCAGAGAATGTGATTCTGGAGAAAATGTTCCTAGAAGGATGGTAAATTGCATACATGTCAGTTTGCCTTGGGATGTCCTCCTGCAGAAAAACAAATGAAAGCAAGCCAGCCTTCCTCTTCTTGCATCTCTCAAACTACGCAAAATCAGTTACAAGGTCCTACCTTCAATAAGAACGTAACTAAGCACTCAGTTTTAGACACCAAAATTTGGTGCCAGAAATTTCCCTTTTGAGGTGATGTGAAGCCCACGCTCCTCTCCATTGAATATAGAAGGAAGAACCTGAACACTTACTTTAGTATTGCTTCCTTCTAACTTTGAGGTTGTGACAGATGCAAAGTAAATCTCATACTTAGTTTTTTTTCACAGTGTGAATCATGGTTTTCTAAAATTACTCTTCATGGTTACTAACAGTTGCTCCTCAGCGGTATTTAGAAGAATCTGCATTCAGGGTCAACAATTTAATTACCTGGTCATAAATTCAGTTAAGAGCTGTCTGTACAGATCCTCACTGACTTGCCAGTGTTGCCAGTAAGGAACAGAATCAGGATTAATTGGTAAGTCTTACCACTCTAGTGCCATTCGGTCTCAGTGCTCTAAGCAGGCTTAAAAAAAACTTTCTGTTTTTGTTTTAATTGCTTCATTTTTCCATCACAATCTGGAGGCAAGGAGAATCATAGGGATTGATACGGATTTCTTTTTTGGGTAAATAAGCTTTGTTTTGCATTTTAAGTTGTTGAACAGGTTGGTTGTTTTTTTTTCCTTGAAATACATATTTTTCCCTTTAAGCATACCATTATGTATATATCTCATGTATGCAGAGAAAAGATCACTGCACAGAAATGGAACATGAATGACATTTTGCTATCGTGTATCATCATGGTTTTAAAAATAATATGTTTGTTCAGATTTCTCTCTTCGCAAACTGTGATCCAAGAGCAAGGTGACCTCATGACAACTAACAATTACAGGCAAAACATCTCAGAAATAGTCTTTAAAGGATGAAGCCTCAGGCAAGTTCTGTTTCCTGTAATGTCAGAAGAAAAGTTAATACAAAGTGAGTCTTCAAATGAACAGAAACTAATTTGATACTTGGCAGTAGCTAAGGAAAACTTCTTTCTTGTTAAACTTTTTGTTTTGTTTTGCTTTTCCACTTCATGCAGAGAGATTTTGTAGTTTTTCATACTTCTTCATCAAACCTTTAAGGCAGAAGAGTGTAGATAAGACAAATGATTCATTGGGCCGGATTTCCCAGGTGAAAAGTGTATGTTAAAATTACATATGAAGAATACAGATAGGAATTTTATATTCACCTATTCCCCACAAGAGCCTGGCATGTGAGGTTATGTGGGGATGAAAATTTGTTCACTAAATTCCATTTTCACAGTCTTTGAACCAGCAGTAATACTGGGAGTGCAACTACTGTTCTTCCCCGCTCAGTATGCAGGTCACTGTAAAATTGCTGGTTCAGAAGCTCCTCCTCTGGCCTGCCGTCACCTTTTCATGTCAAAAAAAGTTGCTAAAGACATCAGTTCTAAACCCGAAGAGGACAAATAGATGACTCTGCCGTCATCCCTTTGTGGAGGGGCTAGCACAACGCTTCCTTAGAACACCTGACCTTGCAATGTCATTGCAACAAATTAATTCTGGCCTATAGGTAACTTATTTGTGTAGAAGTTGGCAGAAATTGGATGATTTATCAATCTCGTCCTTCATTTGCAATTGTAAATAGAGTATTGAGTCGGCAAGTTCTATTTTCATCATACAAATTGACTGTCTGGTACAGAATTATTCAAATACTAATCCTAATTTGCACCCAGTGCAATACTATTAAAGTCAAAGGGTAAAGCAGGTTTTTTGACCTCACACAGCAATTGGCCCATTTATTTTTCATTGTGTTCTGTTTGATGCTTTATTTAGTAAAGAGTAAGGACTGCACGTAGTCTGCAATCGTATTCCCATAGATGAAGAAGAAAATTTGAAGCCCTTTTCTGAGGCAGTGTTATGCAATTGTTACCAACTCATTAATCTTCCTCCTAGCCCAAGTTTTAAAGCAATGGTAACTTCACATGGTCAGTACAGATCTTGGAGCCTCCTTCCCCTTACTGTGTTGCTAGAAGGATTTCTGGTATCACGGATGTAGCTGCATAAAAGAGGAGGAGTTCGGAATCGACTACTCATTCCTTTGCATTTAATGCACTTGTTATTGCATCTTCTTTCCTGTCACCTTGGTTATCCTTCATCAGAGTTTCCTTCTAATCTTTAATGATACCTGTATTTGTTATTTACTTTAAAAGTTTTCAAACAAGCGCCTTTGTGCTTTCTCTCATGCTGTCATCTCATCTAGGGATATCTTCCGTGTAACACTTGCAAATTCATCTTATTATCATTCCTTAATTCCTCCAAAGACTTATTTCTTTTACTGTGAAGTCTATACATTTTTGAAAATCGTTGGACAGCTTGTATTTTAGAACCCCACTGGTTTGGTTGACAAACATTGTTTCATCAGTTTCAAAGTTTTAATGCAACAAACTGCCCAAATCCACCCATGTCTCTTTTTTTAAAGCTTTTGAGGACATTTTTTTCAGGATCTTTTTTGGTTTAATATTTTTCTGTAGTGCCTTTCCCAGTATGATACCTGTGTCTCTGTGTAATAATAACTGATTAGAAAAATACAATGCCAGGTAACTGATTTTTATAATGTAAGCAACATGATTTACTAACCCTGCTCTGTATATACGCTTTTTACATGCAAGAACAAGTAATAAAAATAATTGATGAATTTTGCATATAGTTCAAAGATTAATCCTTACCCAATAGCTAAATACAAGTCGATAGGATGCGGGGAGCTGTACAAGCAAAATGACCGAGGTGAAGCCTGACACCTTCATTCAATTTTTTTCTTTTTTCCTCACTTTATCTGGTCCCTCTCACAGCCTGTCCTCTAAAGCAGTGTCCTGCTCCCCCACCTACTTTCTCTCTGTCTCCATTATGAATTTTCATTCAGAATATAATATACAGGGACTCATGTCATGAAGCAAATAAATGGAATTCTATAGAACACTTGCCTACGCACTTTACAACTTTTCTTGTTCATGAATTTGTATCTTAAATTTATTGTTTTAATATCTCAAAGTCCAACAGCTTATTAACTGCTCAGACACTCAGAATACACTTTTTCTGATCATGTGCCACTCATTCTAATGGCTTTGTTTTTTGAAGGACCACTAAATCTTATAAGCAGAGGTTTAATTTCCTCCTTTGAAAGAAAAAAGAAAAAATGATGAAAGTACTTGATGTTGGCTGTATAGCAATAAGGTATTCATCTCTATTTCTGTCTATTGAGATGCTTTTCAGGCTAATAATTGGGAATTGATCATTGTAGAAAGCAGCATTACAGCAACAAAAAATGACATATGCATTGCACTGATAGGATTTTAATATTGAAATCAATTTTTCATAGTAATATTGTATGGGGAAGCATGAACTTTTCACTCTTAAAATGTATTTGAGAGTTTCAAGAATACTTAGTATCACTAATTATTTCATGTAAATTTCAATTCCCCCACTTGCATTGTTTAGTTAATAAGTACTGGAATTTTAAATTGATGTTCTCTCACATTTTTTCATTATTATGATGAGAATTTTATCTTCTTTGGGCATTTATATTTCCATAGATAATAAGCATAGTCAGTTGTTGCAGACCTCCTAATTCTGAACTGTTTTCTGCAAGTTTTATTTCTGTAAAATTAATTACAGCAGTTCACCAGTAGAATAGTTGCTGGGCATCAGATGTAGGGTGAGAGGCAGAATGGAGATAGGGAAATTCTAAATGTGGAGAATTACTTGAAGGGGGAAGAACCTGAAGAAGGAACCTGAGCCACGCAGATTGAAAAATTATTTCCTGTAGTCCCAGGTATAAAAGTGTCTCCTTTTTGGTAAGGTGGTCTCCATCAGAGGGAGCTGCTACCTTTGGGGTACTAGGGTCCATCTCCATCAGAATTGTATACCAACTAGGAAAAATTTTCTAAGTCTTAATTTTCTCCTGCAATAAGTGTGGTAGCAGAAAGGCTAGCACCAGCCCTGGCAAAGCACAACGCTAGAAGACAGAGTACACACGGGGAGAAGTATAGGTCTACACCATAGCTCCCAGTGGAGATCGGGGCAATCCTCACCAGCTGAAAAGCGTTAGAGGAGGTACTGCTCTCCACAGGATAGAACCAGTCTGGAACCATTATGTAGTTCCAAATCGCCTCTTGCCGCATGTGGACCTCTGGGATCAGCTTGGAGCAGCTGCTGCTCCTGCATTTGTGTGAACTAAAGCTGTGTTTCTATCACAGTTTAGCTAGAAGTTTTGAAACGGGATGGTAAATTCAACCCTCCCTAAAGTTCTGGTGCTTAAGAAAAACAGGTGGAACTAGGATGACCCTCTGAGAAGGGTAGGGTTGGCCGGGGGGATGGTGTTTTTACTTTTTGTCTTTGTTTCTCATCACCTTACTCTACTTTAATTGTCAATAAATTAAATCAAGTCGAGTCTGGTTTGCCCATGACAGTAATAGGTAGGCGATCTCCCTGTCTTCATCTCGACCCATGAGCTTTTTCATCCTATTTTCTCCCCCATCGTGCTGAGGATGGAGGTGAGTGAGCAGCTGGTTGGGTGTCTGGCTGTTAGCCATGGCTAACCCACCATACCTACAACCCAGAATTATACACGATCCCTATTTCTGCCACTGACTGACTAGCCATAACTTTTTCCTCTGAGTGAAAAGGATGCAGTGATGCTTCTCTTGCAGTAGTACCACAGGCATTAAGCAGCTATTTTCTATAAAGTGATGCCTGATTGTTACTCTTCATAATTATGCAGTGAGTAAAAAGTATGTAATGAGTGTCATAGATAGTGAGTTTAATGTTTTTTGCTAAACAATCAGCAATATCACCACTACAGACTTCCAGAAGAAAATACTTCAACTGAAAACATGCTGGCATGTGCACCTTGATTAATGTCTTTTATTTGAATATTGACAAAATTATTAGGCACTTAAGAACAATATGATTATTTTATTAATAAGAATTAACATCCAATATTGATACTAATTAATGATGCCAATACAATTCTGACCATCCCATTTAATGATCATCTTAGCCATTATTTCCAAGGCATTTTAAGACACTAGCAAGATTAATTGTTTTTCGGTGCAGTTGCTGTTTGTTCTGGGCAGTAACGGCCTATTGATTTTTTGAGATGATGACATGAGATCAATGGGGATTTGGAGAAGATGAGTAAAGTATGTCCGCAAACACCGATGTCTTGAGGGACGTAAATATCTTCACTTTTGCTCCTTTGCTTTATGCAGTCAGAATTAGACACAAGCAGTTACCAGTCAGTGTTCTCTGATTAGCCTCTGTGAAATAAAGGGGGACAGCTCAGTCTATTTTGAACACAGTACTAACCCACCACCTGATTAGTATCAGGTTAACCTTTTTTATTGACACTTTCTGAAAAAAGAGTGGGGATAGGTTAATAATGGAGGCAGCAGCCACTCTAGTCCTTTATATTCAGGACATTGGAAAAAGCATAGGCAGATGAGGACTGCTATGCCAGGGCAATGTATTTCTTCTTCCAGTACGTATTTCTGGTCTTATATGTATATGGTGTGTCCTGTGATGTGGGTCTTGGCTCTGGTACATGTGCTATCTGCACTTAATGCAGCAAGGAAATAAGCCCCAAAGATATTACAGAAGGTTTTAATGTTCTACTGGAGATGGATCCTTCTCTCCAAGGTAAAAGCCACTCTTGCATCGAGGTGATTTCTTCTGTAGTCACTGATATGTATGATGTACTACACAGCCCCAATGCATCTGCACAGTTGATAGATTTCATCTTTCTTTCTTTCTTTCTTTCTTTCTTTCTTTCTTTCTTTTTCCTCTGAGGCTTGCTCAGCTGTAAAATTCCTCCCAGTTAGAGTTCTTCTGCACAAAAAAAAAAGTAGATTAGAAATCTTAAAAATTTAAATGGTATATTTTAAAATTTACCTATTTTTTAAAATATATTTTTCTGCAGTCATCTATCTCAAAATTATCTCAGTACAAAAAATAATTTGGAATATTTTCTCATATACAATGAGTTCTGCCTTTTTCTCACTTAAGTAACAAATACTTGATTTTTTTCATTTACTGAGCTTTGAATTAGTGTTTTGTAAGTTTGCAGAGGATATTACATGTAGCTTTATGTTTCTGCAAGTGATGCTGTGGTTCCCGTGTCTCCTGTAAACTCTCATTCAATAACTGCAAATCTTTTTTCTCTCAAATACATAGAAAAACTTCTGGTTTCAACTGACAGTGAGTTATTCAGCAGCTCTGCTTACATTTTGAAATTTGTTAACTACATGGATCCGAACAGATCTGCAAAAAGGAGCTGAGAAGCAAGCCGACTAGAAATTCCGGTAGCTTTTTTAAGTTCTGTCAGCTGGTCCAAGGTCTGATGGATACGACAAACTAGGTATGTGGTTATGCCTGAAAGTATAGTTTTCATTATTTTGCTGGAAATTACTGACTAGAGTGATTATTTTAAGTAATAACTTCTCCGTTCTCCGGAAAACCTATGGAAAAAAGGAAAGCTGAGTTTTCAGATCTGTTTGTCAAATGCTTCTCATCATTTGATATATGTACCTAGTCAGATTATTTGTAGATCAAGTATTTATTTACTTATAAAACTAAGTTTTTTGCACATTAAAAATGCCCATATCTTTCAGTGGGCCTATTCACATGATTACAATTAGTTATTTACGTGAACTTTTTATAGAACTGAGGCCTTGTGATCTCCTCTATATCCATATGCAGAAGAGTCACAGGTTCCGCTCTGAAGGGTTTTCAGGTGTATGAGTACATGACAAAGGAAAATGCATCCCTTCAAGACAATTGTATGTATTTTCTGTAAGATGCTGCATTAAGTCTATTTCACAAAGCAGCAGCTGCTTTTGTCATCAGTTGAATTACACATTTTTAGTGCGCTGTACGTAGAAGTACGTGCCTTGATAACCTACTGAGTTTGCCAGTCTATCCTGAAACTTGGGACACTGGTACTAATACCAGTGTCATTAACAAAAGTATCATTAAGAGTGTCTTTGCTTCAAACATGCCTTCATTTTCTGTACAAATACCTGAAAATTCCTTCATTTACTATCTGAGATTTAAACCAAAGGGCAATAAATGACTAAGAGCAAATTGCTTCTTGTGTGAGACCTTTTTTTTCAATATCTGGCTTTAGTTTCTCCAAAGTTCTGCGACAAAGAAGAGAGAATATTCCTTTCCTTGGGATTCTTTCTGTCTTTCCAGCATCCCTTGCACCCTATACCTCAATGAGCAGAACTGTGTACTCTTTCAGTGTGAAGAAATATTGCCCGTTAGCCGTGGCTGTAATGAAGGTTTCTAACTTGGACTACAGGAAAGTGATATTGCTGACAGAATGCAGTCTGCACATTTGAGCGTCCTCCTGGGATCAAGCTTTCCAATGCTTCTGTCTGTCTTTACACAAGATCAATTACATTTGAAGAGCTGTCACGTTCCCCTTTAATAGTGTAAATTAGTCAACAGCTGCAGTACATAGGTGTGGGTTTAGGTATGTAAAATGGAGAGTTATTAAAGCCAAAGGAATTTTGGACATCAAATACAGCAAAGGCTGTAAGGTTATTGACTTAGGGGTTTTGGCAAGCATTGGAAGTACCAGCAGAGGAAATGTGCTCTCTTTTATTTTATTTTTTTTTTTGAAATATAGAGTATGTCTGAGGAGGACATGTTATTGGGGAGCCTGTAACAGCAGCACAGTGAAGGCACCCAAAAGCCAAATGACAAGGATGGGGAACAGCGTTGTTCTGAGAAGACAGTGGTTGAAGGTGGGCAGATAGCACGAAAAGAAAATGCAGAAGCAGCCCATAGTTCACCACTGTGACGGTTTCATATCTAAGGGTTCTTCAGAAAGGCTAAAAGGATTCCTAGCACCCGTGCATTCCTTCTGTATCATCTGCTCACACAACTCAGCCCTCCCCACCGCTGTTCCATTCCCCTGGCCACAGCCCTACAGAAACGGTTGCTCTGCCACCCGCAGCTGCCTGGCAAAGCTCCTCTTCCCTATCTCTCAACCTGTGAAGCATTTTCCACGACGTGCCTCTCAGCGTAAGAACCATCAGGTAGGTGGTATGAGAGGTGCTGGAACATACTCTGAGTGGGAAAACAGGGAAACAGGGAATGTGTAGAGCTCCCCTGCCTACTATAACGGAGCTGCTTATTTAAAGCAGTGCAGCTGTATTGGCATGTTACTTGCCCTCATCTTGTTTTGAGCTCGCTTAGGAATCTCCCCATGCTGCTGCACTGTATTATTTAGGCATACTCTGTCTAATCCCTCAGCTGAGCACAGGGAGAGTCTCAGTGTGCTCTATAAACACCGTGCAATAACGATGATTAGCCCAATCCTGCTATTACCAAGCCGTTCTTCTTTGTTCGGTTAGCTGAGTGAAAAGGAAGAGAGGCTACAACAAATTGTTTGAATTTGTGCAGCTCTCTTCTAGGCATAAAATGTATTTGATGTGTCTGTTAACAGCAGGGTTCAAACCTATTTGATATTTGGCTCGTCCAGTATTTGACATGTGAACAAAAAAAGCAAAGGCAAAAAGGAAACACGAAATATTGTCTGAAGCAAAGTTGTCCCCTTTAATCACCTGGAAAATAATTCAAACAATAATAGACTGAAATCTGAGAGCTGTGTAAAGGTTATTTGTAAAGAAAAATATTTATAAACATTGTGGTTTTACAAGTCTGAATATATTTAAATAAAAGATATGCACTTATAGTCTCAAAGTCATTAAAGTTTGCCGTGTAAGAATAAATACCCAGTTGCAATGTGTCAAGCACCTAAATGAGAAGGATTGTCATGCATGTGAAAAAACTCCATTGTTCTGCTGGTTCTGAAGTAAATGACAAAAATCACAGAGTAATTTGCATAACTTGGAGATTAGAAATGTATCCCTTTATCCTTATTAATATATTTGCCCTTCTTAATTATAAAGATTTGAATCTTATTTTAAAATAATTTCCTAAAAAATATTCTTGGGGATAGAAGCTGCATGTTAATTCTGAATGGATTATTTGCCTAACCTTACCAAAGAGATAAATTGCTTCTATTTGATAATACCCAATTTTTAAAAAAAAGGATTTAGGATGTCTGAAAAAAAATGATACCTGCGTAGGAAAGGGGTTCTCACCATAAGTTTAGTTCTTTTTATCTGTCATAGAACTTTTTCCTGTTTCTGCCAGTTACAAATTCCTGAATAAAAAAAAAAAAATACACAATATAGAATTTGAGATAAACTTTTGCCTGTGTTTGTAAAACTTTTGATTTAACTCAATGTCAGTTCTCCTGTATGTCAGTCTGTAATACACGGATCTTGACTGTTTCACACAGTCACAGAATTGCTTGGGTAGGAAGGGACCTCTGGAGATCATCTAGTCCAACCCCCAGCTCAGGGTAGGGGCAGCTACAGTAGGTTGTCCAGGTCCATGTCCAGTCACAGTGCAAATATCTCCACAGATGGAGACCTCACAACCTCTCTGGGCCATCTGTGCCCATGTTTGATTACCCTCAGAGTAAAATAAGTGCTATCTTCTGTTCAGATGGAATTTCATGTGTTTCAACTTGTGCCCATTGCCTCTTTTTCTGGTCACTACTGAGAAGAATCTGTCTCTCTCTTCTTCATTCCCTCCCATCAAGTCTTTATATACATTAATAAGACCCGTCTGATCATTCTTTTCTCTGGGCTGAACAGTCCCATCTCTCCCAGCACCTCCTCATATGAAAGATGCTCTAGTTCCTTAATCATATTTGCGGCCCTTCGCTGGACTTGCTCTAGCAAATCCATATATTGCACTGGGGATGCCAAAATGGGCCTCAATACTCCAGATGTGGCCTCACCACTGTTGAGCAGCAGGTACAGCAGATTCATCAGAATTCAAAGAGGTTGCAGGTAACTGGGGACAGCATCCCTGATTTGAGAGGAAATCTGAATACTGAAAGGAAAAGGATGACTCGTTTCTTTAAAATATGTATTCTGTAACTCTGTAAAGGAGGGACGTGGTTAATGACTTTCATTTGTGCCTTCCAACCTATCTAGCTCTTACTTTTGTTCGTTCTCTCCAAAGTGTTCAATATCTTCATGCCTTTAGATATTTGTTTCCAAGATATAAATATTAATAATGAGGGACCATGGAGTTGCTGAAGAATTGCGGCATTAGACTGTCAGAAGCATTGTGCAGTGGAAAAAAAGACTCTGGTACTGACAGGAGGGAGGAGGGAATGAAGGGGCAACACACAAACTCAGTGGTGGATATAAGGGGCAGAATGGGAAACAAACAAACTCCTGGCAGGCAGAGGAGAGGAAGAGGAGCAATCGGAACAATGGAAGTATACGCACTGTAAGACCTCCTGCTTTGAGAGAAGAAAATTTCTGCTTTGAAAAAAGGAAAGCAGGACACATCGAAAAACTGATGAAACAAAATAGGCTGAACATGACCACACAAGTGAGGGAAATAAGAGGCAAACAAAGCTTCTGTGGAGGGTTCCCTGCTTCCATGCCCTGGCTTCCACACAAAGACAGACAGTCCAGATGATCAATAAAAACAGAACGTGTGGTGTGTCACAGCATGTATCAACAGGTAAGCATTGAAACAGTGTAGAAGATGGCAGTCTCTTCTTTTAATAGCACCATTTCTGCTCCATTCCCCACACAGAGCTCTGTGAGCATTGCACTCTGACTATTTTTTTTTTTCTGTGCCTTGATAACATTAAAAAAACCCACAGATGTTCTTTATAATTTTGAGACCACCTCTTGAAGGTCAGCTCAGTGCTTTCCATCAGGATAACCAAATGACTTGAGTCACAGAATCATAGAATCATTGAATAATTTGGGACCTTTAAAGGTCATCTAGTCCAACCCCACTGCAATGAGCAGGGACATCTTCAACTAGATCAGGTTGCTCAGAGCCCCGTCCAACCTGACCTTAAATGTTTTCAGGGATGGGGCGTCTACCACCTCTCTGGGCAACCTGTTCCGGTGTTTCATGACCTTCATCATATTTTTTTTTTCCTTATACCTAGTCTAAATCTACCCTCTTTCAATTTAAAACCATAAGCCCTTGTCCTATCACTATAGGTCCTGCTAAAAACTCTGTCCCCATCTTTCTTATAAGCCCCCTTATGTATTGAAAGGACACAATAAGGCCTCCCCAGACCCTTCTCTTCTCCAGGCTGAACAACCCCAACTCTCTCAGCCCATCTTCACAGGAGAGGTGCTCCAGCCCTCTGATCATCTTTGTGGCCCTCCTCTGGACCCACGCCAACAGGTCCATGTCTTTCCTGGGCTGAGGGATCCAGAACTGGATGCAGTACTCCATGTAGGGCCTCTCCAGAGCAGAGTAGAGGGAGAGAGTCACCTCCCTCGACCTGCTGGCCATGCTTTTTCTCATGCAGCCCAGGATGCGGTTGTCTTTCTGGGCTGTGAGCACACACTGTCGGCTCATGTTGGGCTTCTCATCACCCAGCCCCCCCAGGTCCTTCTCTGCAGGGTTGCTCTCATTCCCTTCATCCCCCAGCCTGTACTGATACCAGGGGATGCCCCAGCCCAGGTACAGGACCCTGCACTTGGCCTTCTTGAACCTCATGAAGTTCACATGGCCCACTTCTCGAGTTTGAGTCATAGTGGTGTCTCTGAATTCCAGTGTCTCCTACTAGGGTAGGAGATACTTCATTTGCCTTCTGGTCAGGGAGAGCTCATTGCACATGTCAAGTGCTGTAGTAGGTGGAAGGTAGTTATAAGAAACCTAACCAAACATAAAATGCAGGCTAGAAATAAAAATGAGTAACTGTGAAATCCGTCATTCATAGGAAAAAAAAAAAATCAAGTACACAACATTTTCAAGCAACAATTTTATTTAGAGTCCTCAAGGTAGTACTATCGAAAGTGTCTCACTTAGGCAAGCTTCACTGCTTTGAACAGGCAGAAAAAGTCAGGCTGAGATCTATTATCAGCATAATCCTAACACTGCTTTTGTCCCCTCGTTCAGTTATCTGGAAGCTCAATCTTCTTAGCAGCATCTCTTTATCTTTGGTCTCCATAGAATTTTCCATCTTCTGGTGACAAAAAAGGCCTGGCTTCAAATGCCACCATTCAACGATAACAACTAAGTGTGGGTGCCATCCATATATCTTCTGAATTTCAATGTGGCTGACAGTTAGAAATTGGAATATCAGAGATAACTACGGGAATTGGGAGATTAGTAGTAATATAATTTAATAGATTTAATGATCTTAATTTACCCAGGTTCTACAGAGGCCACTATATGTCAGTGATTAAATGAATCTCCAGTGTTTTGTAAAAATATTTACTTTGTATTTACAGATAGCATTTACTTAGTATGGACATTGGGGTTTTCTGTCTGATAAGTCTTCATATTTTTCTCTAAAATAATTCTTCCTGTGCAAAACAATGTACTCATGATCTAGAGGTGTCTGCACAATCAAATTTTAATCTAGTTACTTTTGTTTATTCAGCTACTATACTGCATCAAAATGAGATCATGAATAGAGCAATTACTATGAAGGAAGGGGGTCTATCTTTTAGAAACTGGTATTGCATATATTCTGCTTGTTATTCAGACTTTTTACTAGCTTTGGCATCTGCCTGGACTTGATACGCACAAACACAAATCAAATGACATAAGAAATAATATTCTTATTTGAGGGAGATAAGAAAAAGAGAGTAGCCACAATTAATTCCTAAAGAACAACTATAACAATTCATAGTCTTTTTCCCTCTGTGTGTGTGTGCGTGTGTGAAAAATGCTCCCCCTCCTGCAACTTTATGCATTCACAGTTTGAAATTATTAGGGATTACTGGGTAGCACTGAGTCAGAATGAGCCGATATGGTGGCACATGTTGTTTGTGTTGGCTAACCTCTTTGCTAGCTCTGCCTCATTGCTAGCCGTGCTTGCCCAGTGCTGCCAAGGCTAGCTGCTAGCACCCTGTGCTTGCCACGTTTTCCTCACCAGCCGCTCTCAGCCAACCCGACCTTGCTCTGTGAGCTGCTCCCCTGCCCGTTCTCTCCATCCCTCCTCAGCCCTTCTGCTATGGCCTTCAGCTCTAAGTCCTACCTTTCCCACGGCCATGCCCTGAGCTGCTCCTCTCCCTGCAAGCCCCCAAAGCCCCTTTATCTTTATCTTATCTTTATTTCTGTCCTTGGAACAATGCTTTCCATGACAACTTGTGTCCACTGCAGTGAGACTTGAACGTACCTGAGGAGGCAAAACGTTTATGTGATCATCAATGAGGTTCACACCTAGGCTGAGACTGACCATGGAGATTACTGCACGTAGAGCAGAATATTTCAAAAAAAGTCCTTTACTTAATTTTTCTGTTATAATCTTTTGTACATGTAGGAGCTACATGTACAAGCTGGGAAATAATAAAACAAAAAGATTGTAAGTGTTTAGGGGGTTTTGGGATACAGTGATGGCAGAAGCCACATAATTAAACAGACACATAAGGTGAAATGAAATGAATGTTAAAAATGGACAATGGAAAACAGTATGAATTTGGGGGATTTCACTTCTAGACTTTGATTTTAACAATTTTTCTCCAGTAAGGCCATTGGATAAATTTAACCTGTATTTGTATTCCTAATGATGATGAGATTTTTTGTTGACTGCTCCTGCTTTTCTGAGGAAAGAAAATTTCTTCTAGTATGTTAGAAAGGCAAATCCTGGTTAATGGTATCTGCCAAGTCTTAAAGTTTTTCTATTATTGGCAAAATCCTGTATGGTTTAAGATATGCAACACTTTTACTTGAACTCTTTTTCTCTGCTGGATTTTGTCACTCATCACTTCTCACTGCATCACTATTTTGTGTGATATAGAACAGCATTGCTTTCCCTGACAAAGCAAAAGGAATCGAAAATTGAGAAAAAAGAGCAAATATGTCACAGCCTTGAGGCAGAGCTAAAGGAAACCTTTCAGAAACAAGCTGGTCACATTTAATTATTCTAGGTCCTTCAAGATAAAATCCATCATATTGGTATATTCTGAGGTTATCAATGCCTATTTGTTGAGGGCACATGAAAAAATGAACTTTTGGATTTAGCATCAAAGGACAGAGGTTTAGGAATGTCCTGATCGATGCACTGAGATTGGTTGATGAAAGTCCAGAAAAAAACATCAGCTGTACAATTGATGGAGCCCATACAGTGACTGGTGAGACAAATTGTTCTGCTGGCAAAAGAGAAGTTTGGGTCAGAAAGGTCTAACCCAGACATATTTTATTATGATATTTCATTTTCAGCTTTGCCAGCCACTTGACAAGTTAAATTCCCTTTGTGCTGTTATAAAATAGTGAGTTAAAAATGAAGATCTGGAATCACAGGCAAATCTGGGCAATTATGTAAAGTATTAAAAACTTGCAGTTTCACAGCTTGTTGTAACATATTGAGGTCAAATGGTTTTCATGAAGACAAATGGTCAAACCCATAACACGTGTGAGAGCGAGCCTCACATACTGGCCATGGGTAGGTGCCACAATTTCCAGTTCTAGATGACATCTATAAAATACTTTGTCCTGTAATGTATTGTTTGGGTGAATTCCAGTTGGAAAAGATTGAAGTCAGCTGAAAGCAGTTACAATATAATTGCAAATAGGATTTGTACTTCGTGGTAAATATTTTTTGTGTACTCTCTGGCTGCCATCTCTCCTGTCTCTGTTTATCAGATACAAATTATGGGAGGACAGAGACCTCTTCCCCCACATCAAAGGATGACTATGTGAGTTTTCCTGTCTCTTCGTATCTGTGGGTGAAAATTGTTTCACCTGCTGAGCTGTGTTTTGTTGTCTTTCCTTTGTCACATGGGAAACAGGGAGAGAAAACAGAGAAGAGATTGCAGCTGATTGGTCCTCCTCCAAATGGGATCATCTATACTGTTAGTATTTAAGCAAGGTAAATTGGTTGCTGCTGATCTCCAGTCTCTTAGGGTTTGCTTAATTATTATGATATCTGACACTTGACTACACCAGGCTTTGGCATCAAGTTTAGATTTCCTTTCTCAGCCTAACTTCACGCCAAATCTCATGTCGTTCACAGCATACAGAATAACCCTTTTTTGAAATGGGTCAGAAGGCTATGATGACCTTCTCTTCCTCCTGCTCAGTTCTTTCATGGGTCATACCAAAAATTAGCAGGTATCTAATGCCTCAACAAAACAACAGTTAGAGAAATATCTTATTCATTAATTTAACCTAAGAAAAGTGACAGGAAATAGTTTTTTCCTCTGCTCACTTTTGTCTGTTAATTTCTGGTACCTCATTTTTGCTGCAGAGATATGTCCTGGCCTCTGTTTGGTGCCTACTGCATGTTGAGGTCTCTTGCGACCATCCAAATGGCAGAGCTGCCCAGAGCTCTTCCCTGTGTGCCTACTTCCTCACTGAGACAACAGTGAGAGATGTGGCAGCTCTGGCTCTTATTACCTTGCAATTTAAAAATGTTTTAGAATTAGCTTGCGCTGAACAGTGAAGCATCTTCCTTTCCCTTCTAGGTCCTTAAGTGAAAATTGCCTTGTCAGGCAGTCCACTTATTGGACTTGGGTGCTTCCTGCTCTTTATGCTGTGCATGGTCCAACAAGGTCCAACGATCATGAATTGCGGACGGATGAGCCATTTCTTTTTATGTTTACACTATTTCTGCAGTAGAGTTTAGATAATAGGTTGTACAGTGACAAATTCTATGAGCAGCAGGGGAATGTGACATTACTATGGACCTATTCCCAGAATTAACTTCATTATATGCTGAGGAGTCTTTAAACAATGTTCATCTGCTGGAAATCAGAGAGTGGAAGAGGGAGTAATATTCCCATATTAGCTACAGCATCAAAAGACAGCATCAAAAATGTATTCTAATTATTTTGCAGTGGGGGCAGGTAGAAGGGAATTTGTCAAGCTTAGGTGCCTGCCACAGAGTGAGTTAAATAGATCAGCCATCATTGACTACATTGACTGATTCATTTGCTTACACATAGGCACACAACATCATTTGGGACACTGTCGGGTACTGCTCTTATATTAATTTCCATTCCTAATACCAGTTACAACTGAGGATCTCCTGTAAGTTCTGTATTACACCTGCTAACATTTGGTGGGTGTCTTTGAGGCCTTAGGGCATCCACCTAAAATGAAACTAAGCAGCTATGTGTGGGCACTGAATTAACCTTTGTTGACTGAAGTGAGACCTTGGTATCTAGTGCATTGGTAGTTACCTGTATTTAGGTATCTATGGTCTGCACCTCCCATACATCTCATAGATATCTTACATGTCAATTGAGTGATTGCCTTTAGAAATTATACTGTCTAAATCTGTTTTGCACATCCAGAAGGCTCAATATAAGACAGTCAAGCCAAGGGAGAGAAGCAGGAGCAAGTTGTGAAGTCTTACCATGGACTTGCCCATTCCGGCTGGCTTGTCTCCATGCTGCCGTGTGAAAGCTGAGTCCAGGGGCAGAGCAATGCTGGTCTACCTTAAGGCAGGTAGTGGTGTAAAAAGGTGACAGTTCATGTGTCCTGGAGCTACAAAAACCCTAAACACGTTGGAAAGTATGGGGGTGGTTGTGTCTTCCTCCAATACAACTATTTTTGCCTCTCAATAGGACTTCAACAGGTTATTTGGCTAATTCTTCCCACTCTCCACTGGGGCAAGCAAATGTGCTGTTTCATCTACTTAAATAAACACATTTTCAGTAAGACAACCAAATAATTAGAAATAGAGGGGTTATTTGGGTTGTTGGCTTTGTCGTTTTGTGGTTGGTTTGGTGGGGTTTTTTTTGTTTAACAGTGTATAATGGAAACAAAAGCACCAAGAGTATCTTTAATTGGCAATTTGAACTGTACAACATAGTGTCTGCTAGTCCTACCATTAGTTTCTTCAGGCTGCCATTTCCATGTGATTGTCTACTACCCACCCTGCTGCCACCAGACCACTAGCTGAATTTCAATATTTAGTGTTTTTCTTATGTATAACACAGAGATTTAATGAATACAACACCACAGGTTTTTCCATGGTGCTTATAGGCTGCTGAAATCACAGATTATTCTTCTGCATGAACTCTGATCATTCTTCTTGACAGTGCGTTTTCAAATGCCATCTTTAATTTGTGATATTAATACTGAACCTGATCATTGTTCAGTGGTTTTACTGAAGTATTTACATATAGATTAGTGAAGTAATTTTTTCTAGAGTATTGAAAGCTCTCCAGGCCTAATTGGAATCATAAACTTAACCACAGTATCTGTATGACATGAATATGATTTTTGCTTATGAAATGGCCTTGGAGGTTTACTTTCAAAACAAATTGAGTGCATTTCCTCTGCCTCATACATTTAGCTCTGACTACATGGGGAATGATTCGGCAAGTGAGTGTTTTGAATGAGCAGCGGTGAGTGTATTCTGAGAATTGTTTTTTTCCACATCAGCACCCTTTTAAGGAAGATGAACTGTCTCAGTGAGTTTTACCAAAAATTACATTTTAAAATAATGAACTAATTAGTTAAGACATGTATTATTTTATTATGTAAAAAGAAACATTCCCAAAGTGGTAGCTTAGTTACATAAAGTGCCCTTTCATTTTATATTAAAATGGAAAGATGGACTTGTTATAGAAGACTTGGACCACTACTATTAATTATCTGATTTGAAGATCACCTCTGGCTGTTAAAAAGATTTATATTAATCTGTACTTGATAGATTCAGAAGGATTAAAGGAGTGAAGGAGAGCGAATAAAAAGAGAACATCTTCCTGGCTTCATTGTTAGATGACCTTGTGCCATGGTACGTTTAAATTGCTTACTTCCTATAACTCTATAAAGTTCTGTGTTTTCATTTTCTGGATTAGATTGAAGTGTCAACTGTTTTTGATGAATTACACTAGTAATATATGTTCATGTTCTTCTTTGCTCTTTTCTTTTTTATTTATATATGTCCAGTATAATTTAGTTCCCCTAAAAAAGCTTTCAGGAAAAAGATTATTTTTTTTAATTACAGTTTTAGCAAACTATTTTGTTTTTTTCAAATGCCTTTAACTTCGCTCTGAAGAAATAAAATATTTGTTCATCTGTTTTAAAAAAGCTCAAATTAAAAGTTTATGCTAAATGTCCTGGGTTCCTATGTCCTGAAATTCAGCATACTTTGTAGAAAGAAGAGAGTTATGCAAAGAAAATGGACAAGTTATTGCAATTAGCGATTTAAACCTTTATCCTTTAACTTGATCTATGTGAAACACTACTTAAGTCAGAAGGTCTCCTTGCAAGAGCAAAGGTTTAGCCTTACCTTCAGGACTGGGGTCTTATTTATTTATTGCTGAAAGGTGCAGTGGTAGCAGAAGGCTTTAAGTGCTTTACTTCTGTTATTGAAGATTCTCACTGATGCAGAACTTGAAAGAACAGCAAATAAAATCAAGACACATTTATATACAGTATGTGCGCTACTGTCTGGAATTATAAAGGACTGTACATACTTACATCTGTTTATAGCTTCACATAGAAGGGACAGAGATATCTTTAGTCAAGTGTATTTTGTGCTGATTAAGTGAGATCAATAGTTTTAAGTTATATTATTAAATCTAATTTTTTTTTCAGGTTGAAAAAGTATAAAGGGCAACAGCTTCTCTGTACATTGGGTAGCCCTGCTGTGTTAAACTGCAGTGAACATGTTTTCTGTGTAAGCAAATGAACAAAGTCATTTAGTATAACCATCATTAAAGTACAAGTTTGGATTTCTTCTTATCTTTGCAATTTAAAATTAAGAGATATGGGTTATTTTCAGGTTTTGTTTTGTCTTAAAGAAAACTCCAATCTGACACAAACGCTTATTTTTTCTGAAAGAACAAGGTGAACTTGGAGATGTCTGAGCACAAGAATTCTGTTGTTGCAACTTTGACCAGTGTGACAAATACTAAACAAAGCTAATAAAATACATCCAAATATTTAATACATTTTTTACATATTTCCTCATTTCAGAAGCTGTCATGAGGGAATTAATTGTATTATACTATAGAGGGGAAGTGGTACATTATAATATCTGATGTATATGGTTCTCATCTTTTTCCCCCGTTGACATTTCCACTAGCTCTGTTCCACACAAGCGTGTGCGCATATGCTAGAGCCAGAATAAAAACCACCTTAAGTTATAAAGGGTTAAGCATCAGAAGAAGTTTTTTTTATCAGTGCTTACTGAATCTCATGAATATCAAGGGCTTTTTGTACCTTTGTTAAACCAATCCATGACTTCTCTTGTGGTTTTAAGCGGCATCTCTGACTATTATTTTTCTGTATCCCACTGTGTGCTGCACCTTCTCAAACAGAACTGGAGCTGCAGTTGTACTTCCATTATGAATGGTGATAAGCAAGCACCTGCCCTCCTATCTGTTGTTTCCAAATGCAACATTTGATTGAGTGGAACTGTTTCTCAAATTATACAACCTTGCTCCTATTGCCACCTGTCATTTAACATTGTTGTTGCTATGGCTTTGGCGCTGTTGCATTTTGCTTCCCAAAACAGTACAGAATCTTGAATAAAATAACTTGGGGTAAATCTGGTTAACAAAATGAGACATCTAAACAGAAGTCATTGAAGTAACAACACTGTCCTACACAGTTTATTACGGTGGTTCAAATATAGGAGTAAATTAGAACATGCAGCCTTCTCCTCTTAGCCAAAGATTTTTCTGTTGTTGACTTCACTGATTAATATAGAGGTAGTGTGATTTTGCTGGCCATTTGTCTGTGATTTTGATACTTCTTCCAATTGTTTTGAAATTACAAGTGCAGTTTTGGGACAGAAATATGTTCCCACAGAGAAAAGATATTTACAGAGAAAAGATGTTTACATAGGAAGGGTTGGCTCTAGGAACATCACTCTGGGCAGCTCAAAAGCCGATTGCTCTGTTCCTAGGAAGTGAGTTAATAAAGTCCTATAAGACTCTACCAAGTAGATGTAAAAGACTGTAGATCCTAATGCCGTAAGCTATAATACTTCCAAAAAATTACAAGTCCTCTCACCCAAACCATCCTGCTTTGCCTTATTTTGGTAGTACGAGCTTAGATTGTTAGCTGGGGGGTCAAGAAGGCAAAAGGCCAAAGACTGGCTTGGGGGAGAAGGTCTTCATAGAATTCCTCAGTTGTTAGTGGAAAAACATAAAGACAAGTGTCTTTGGAAGGATGTTCTTCACAAGTGCCCATGTCAACAGTCTCAAGTAATATTGAGGAACACTCGCTGGCATGGCAGCTTAACCATGGATATTCATAATTTTTCAGGATGCTTCTTGGAATGTTTTTGGCCCAGGCAAACTAACTGTCTCTCCAAAAATTCCCTGGCACAGTTCAGAAGCTATGGGACCATTTTCAGTAGAGAGTTTGCATGCAGCTGCCCTGTTTTTGAGGGTCAGAGTTTAATGGCATGGAGGTGGACCCTTCTGCAGTAGGTCTCAGTGTCAAAAAATGTTCCCAGGATAAATTATATATTCACATAGCTGTAGTCCAAGTTGTGCCCTGGACAAAATAAAAGGCACCTGAAAGCTGAAGTGTTAAATCACTTTAAGTAATACTGCTTAGCTATGGTGATGGCAGCACCAGGCAAGAACAAGCCTCTAGAGTCACAGAATCATAGAATAGAATCATAGAATGGTCTAGGTTGGAAGGGACCTTTAAGATCATCAAGTTGAACCATCAACCTAACACTGCCAAAACCACCTCTAAACCATGTCCCTCAGCACCACGTCTACACGTCTTTTAAACACCTCCAGGGATGGCAATTCTACCACTTCCCTGGGCAGCCTCCTTCAATGCTTGGCAACCCTTTCTGTGAAGAAATTTTTCCTAATATCCATCCTAAATCTACCCCAGTGTAACTTGAGTCATCTTCATCCCAGGATTTCTGTCAAGTTGTTTGAGAGCTCATGAGTAGAAGCCAACAATGTGAATTTTAGGAGTGATGAAGGCTGTAAGTTGATAGGAGACATCCATCAATGGAAGTAAGGCAGTAAAATATCAGCCATAGTAAAGAAACAAACCTAGTGGAAACACAATTTCAATGGCACTGATGCAATGACTTGAGATCCACAACAAACCAAGCATAACTATGCCCAAATTATGTTTCCCATCTTACTGACAGTAGTATTGCCTCAAAGTGCAAATGCATCCTGTCTAGAACTGTAAATACCTCTTCAAACCCAGTGCTTCCTGTATTTTCCAATTTCCAGCTTGTTCAAAATGGAGGTGGAATGACACTGGAAGAGGCAGCTGTCTGAGCATCTTGCAGTGTCTGCTAAGGATGATATGTAGTTACTTCTAAGGATGATATGTAGTTACTCTTAATTCACCTGGATCACTCTGGGAGATGGAAGGTTGAAGGTGGAAGGTTGTGGGAAAACTGTGAATTTACCTCTCTTGGTGTCAGCTGTGCTGTGAGATGGAGAAAGCAGGATTGTCTTTTTCCCAGTATATTGTAAATGGAGAAAACTGTCTAAAAACAAGAGTTGCCAATTGCTTTATTGTTTTAAACCTTTCAGTAATAGTAAAACCAGAGAGATGAGAAACGGGGCTTGAACCAACTCACAGTATCATGCTGCCTTGGTTTCACCCTGAAAACCTGCTGCTTTCTTTGCAGAGTTTTTCTTACATATGCTAGGGATATACTCTGAATTAGTCTATTTCTATCATCTTCATTTCATTATCTGCTTGCACTTTTTGTATCTTTGCTTTCTTTTATCTTAAGTTAATTCTATACATTTTCTGTTCGCCTTCCAAACCTCAAATTTTATGCTGCTTATGTATCTTTTTTATTTATCTCTTAATATCTTTTTCAATTTTTGTTTATTTGCTAGAGTCTTTTTCTCCTCCTAGTGTACATATTGTTGGATAATACACATGACCCTTGGATATGCAATAATTGCTTTCTGAACAGTTTCCATTTCCTCTGTGTCCTTCCCTTCTCCCACTCCTCCCATTAGATGCTTAACCCACTGGATCCTCTCCATCACTTCCCCATTCTTCTATGTTCAAAGTCCATGGGGTTTTTTTATTCCTCTTGCAGGTTCAGTCTGCAGTAATGAATCCAACTGGATTATGGTCATTAGTGAGTCCTCCACCTCTATCTTCTAACAGCTGCACTGTTGAAAGTCAGAACTTTCGTCTTTCTTGCCACCTTTTGATACATTGAGGATATAGTACATGACTGTTGCTTGATTTATTTCTCTCATTGTGTCCCTGTTCCTGTGTGTCTGGGTAGCTGAAATCTCCTCTTATTAGTTTTGACATTTTGCTATATCTCATAATCTTCTTGTTCTTTCTGATCCTATTTTTTCTGGTTTATATCCAGTCCGTACTACCACCTCATTCCCCCTATTGTCTCGAATTTTGAGCCATGATGATCCTTTCAAACAACTGCAAAAAACTTTTGGCTTCTTCAAAGTTTCAGCCTATCAGAAAGAAAGAGTTTTGAACTAAGCCATTACAACCTGAATGGTGCCTGGCTTAGCAAAGTGCATTCCCCCACCCGCGGCTCCCTCCCGCCGCGTTCTCAGTGCTCTGGCCCCAAATCAAGCAATTAAGTACATGCTTAAGTTCAATCATGTGAGGAGCACCGTTAACTCAACAGGACTGCTTACACGCTTAAAGTTGGCACAGGATTAAACGCTTTGCTAAATCAACATATTGGAGCTGTGATTTTAATGCAGCTTGGTTAATGAAGACTATACATCCCCGTGATATGAAAGGTGCTCAGTAACTCATTCGAGGCAGACATTCGAGTGTGAAGGCAGAGGATTCAATCCCACACCTAGGTTTTAATTGTGCGTGTGTGTGCTGTGTGCATTTGCATACACACACACAGTTGTAGGGAGGACAGTACCCAATTTGAGAATACTGAGCAGATTGTAAAAGCAAATGTAAAGAATCTAGGCCTTATTCATCGCCTGTAGATGCAGTAAGAAATTCCCATTGACTTTAATAGGCACAGGCTGGGGACTGTCCAAGACAAATACTGCAACAGCATTTGTCAAACAGCTCCATACCATGGACACATCTGTCACTGCAGTTTCAATTTTACCATGGCTTAGACCTGATGTACAAACCTTGCAGAGAGCAGTAGGTTGAGTTAGCGTCCTTCTTCTGGATTGTGTTAATGCCTGCAAAAATATTTAATGAAGCATGTATAAATCATCTAATTTTCCTGCCCTTTATCCTATCTCCTGCTCAGAGTCTTTAAACATTAGAGTGATAATCCTACTGAGCATTCAAATAATTATGTATCAACCCCTTCCATCATAGATGACTTAGGAAATAGTGGATTTGCCTATTGTATTTCAGTTGTAGGGTGAACATTGTCAAAATTAATATCCATATGAGACAAGGATATTTATTCTAATCTGTGTCTTGTAGTTTTCAATAATGTTTTAAAGAAAATTAAATCACCTCTGAAAACTGAATTCTCAGGATGAAATTACATATTGTCATAGCCGTGATGTGTCACATTCGTTTTGTTACAAATGAATATATCAGCTTAGATTTATTTTAGCATGGCTTATGCTTTCCAAATTCAGGTTTTAAAGGTTCACTCTGAATAGTATTTCAGCAAAATGCATCTGGAGAGACAGTTGGATCTCATTTATAAGCATCTCTCACTTTCTGCCTTATGCCATAATAAATGTTCTTGACTGTAAGGTTGTAGATGAGATCAATTGTACTTCCCGCTTATCCCCTTCTCTACTGGCAAGTCTGAAAAAAGACTATTTCTTTTTCACAGCCTTTAAAAAGGGAGGACTCACTTGACTCATTTTTTAAAGTAGATCATTTAATATTTTTGGAATCACTGCTTGAATTCCATCTGTAGTGTGGCATTTATTATAACAGGCAAAATAAGAGAACTGCTCACATCACAGCTTCTTTCTTTCGCTGCCAAGAACTATTTGCCATATCAAAGAAATTTGTCTCCAAAGTTTTCTTTATTAATATCTTACAGTTTTTAATGGTTATCTTTGACAGGTGATCATAAAAACTGAATTCCTAAAATGCACAAAGAGTACTAGATGAAAAGTATCCTTTTATGATCTTTGCAAACAATCCTGGCTTGGGGAAAAAATGGGAATCTTTGTCTTCAGATGAAATTGCTTAAAATATATGCCATTCTTTTTAAGGTGAAGTAATTTACACCTCACGGCATAGTGAATAAGAAAATCCAGATGCAGACAGCATTAATGTTTGCCAGCCTTAGTAAACTTGTAAGAGAGAGAAGAAAACATCAGATCTTTTGGGAAGTACCAAAAGAGATTTCATGTCCACAGGGGTCAGAAAGAAGCTCTCTGTAGTGGGTCTGGCTGGTATGGAGTTAATGTTCTTCATAGCAGCCCTTATGGCCCTGTGCTTTGCACTTGTGGCTAAAACAGTGTTGATAACACAGCAGTGGGTTGGCTACCACTGAGCAGTGCTGCCAGAGTCTCTCCAAACCCCCACTCCTCCCTGCAAAGGCCAGTAGACTGAGGGTGGGCAACAGCTTGGGAGGGGACACTGCTGAGACAGCTGAACCAAACTGACCAAACTGACCAAACCAAAATGGAAAACAATGAAAGACCACATTTTTCTGCAATACTTGTGTAATCCCATGGAAACTCATGGAAGTGTTGTGACAAAATAAAATAGTCTTTGAATGGAAGGTGGCATAAAAGGCAGAGAGAGATTCACAATGTTTGCTTTGTTATTCAAATACCGATATACTATAGATGTTCCTCTACTTCCAGTATTGCCACTATATGATAAGACTTATCAATAAAGTACAAAATGTTAATAAAGGGGATAAAAGTGGGAGATGTTTATAAATGAGATCCAAAAATATGCCCCCCGATAACTGAAACGTGTGTATGCTTAGCATGTGATGCCATCATTGACAGATTATACTTTTTAATCAGAAGTAATATACCAAGAGATATATAAATTAAATAACGCATTTTCTATAAGAAAACTGGAGGGGAAGAAAGCCTATTATGTGACTACAGGGTTTGTTTCCACAGGCCATCACCAGAGTCTGAATTCTTATCAGCCCTCCTAGTGAATATCCCAATTCCTGTTTGCCGTGTTCATTTCAGGAGGACTCTGCCTGAGCAGGTGAAGCTCCAGTTGGCCATAAAAGAGAAAGGGATTTTGTCCAGCTCTGCCAAAACGTTAGCTGAGAGTTAGTCTGCAGTGCCACTTTATGATGAATTGAGGGGTGATAGTTGCCAGCTTTCTAAGGAAAATTCTGAGGTCTTGCTACACAATAAGTTTCCCGAGATACACAGACATGTAACACAGCAATGTGAAGAGGGGACGATCACATCTCTTCATTCCTAGGTCAACGCCCTTTTCCTCTGCTCATACATAAATAAGGAATCTCTCTCTTGCAGATGAGTACCATAATGGAAAAACGTTTCACAGTATTTTGCCCTAATCAGATAAATCAGTATAACAGACATCTCTCTTGGCTGAAATGTCAACTTTCTGCAAAATCAAATCTATTCCATATTTCTGATCGTAATACAAAATTAATTGAATTTCATGGCAGTGAGACCACAAATATGGAATGACTCTCGTCTAACAGAACCATAGTCACAGTTCTTAAGGAAGTTTCATCAGAAATAAATGTTATACATGTGGTGGTGGAGTTGTAATAACCTCCAGCAGGTGGTCTAGAGAAGAAATTGTGAGGCATGGAGGAAGCTACTAAATTCCCATCTTCTTAAATAAGAAAAAATGGAAAAGAAATGGGGAAGAGGTATCTTGCAGGGAAGTATCTTTCTGCTGAAAAACTGCTGCCAGCATTTCTATTAATCTTCCTACCAGCAGTTGCAGTAAATGCAAGTGCTAGAGACACCATAAGGAATGGGGAAAAAGCTGTTAAAGAAATATCTTACATTTAAGCGGAATTATCTGATGCTAATAGAATTTAGTGTGAGAAGGTGTAGAAGCAATTTCTGCTTAGACTAAAAATTACTGAGGAGATCATGAAAATACCCCTTGATGAGATCTTACAACACATTTCCCTAATTTCCCTTTGTGCGAGGATATATGACCTGGCATCTGCTGGTGGAAAGATGAATGAGTGTGAGTGTAGTGCGTTCACAAGGTCATTAGTCATTTTTAAAGAATGATTCAGAGTATGGCTTTTTTGTTAAGAGAAGGCAGAAAGACTAACGCCACTTCTTCTGCCTGGGGTTCGCATGCAACCGATATATTTAACCCTTAATTATTATGGGTGATTATCCCACCGGTGGGTTCCCCTGACAGAGAGAGAGGAGCATGGCAGCTGATTCTGTGCAGGTCTCGGTCAGATCCACAGAGCCTCTTGGATCCGGCACAGTGTTGCACGATCACAACTGCACTGCTTCCAGGGTCAGCACTGGTAAGTCAGAAGCAGTTTTAGCTACTTCTCTATGGCTGATTGATCAATTAATGACTCCTACAAGCCCGAGCCTGCTCCTTACAGTGAACCGTGAGTCCTGGGGTGCACGTTTCAGAGGCAATTAACTGTCCCTCAGCAGAATCAGCCGGGCTCGTTTGCTCTGGCTCGGTCCCAGCACCCCACTGAGCACCGCAGAGCTACCCTCACGCCTTCGCATTATTCCTCCCAGGGCTGTGAATTCCGGGAGGTTTATTAAGTTCCTCGGCAGCACTTCGGGAGCAGAGAGAGCCGGCTCAGATCCGGTGCTTCGTGCCAGAAGCCGTTGATCAGAGGATGCTGGAGAGCACAGCCAGGAGACTGAATCCGTTCTGTTCTCCGGCTCCATCTCATGCCGAACACGGGCTGACTCCTGTGGTGCTTTTTCAGTGCCTCTGCACTGTATTCCCTACTAGTCGTGTTTTGGGGCATTGACATTAGTTTGCCTTGTTATGCCCCAGATAACGGAGAATTTATCTGGAACATTTTTGGAGTTTACCCCACTGGCAGATGGAAGAGTGGGTTATTTCCAAGGGTGGTTCCTGTGTGGCTTAGTGGCCCTACAGTGATCTCAGCCCTAAAGCCTATCAGCTGGGAAATAACTGGATTATTGTTAACTGTATGTAGGGCATACGGGCCAGTATTAAGGTTGAGATATTTAATCTGGTGTTTAAGAAGCCCAGCACATTTATCAAAGACCGAATACAAGAGCATCACTTCTAGAGGTGATCAAAGGCACTCAGAAGATGGATATGTAGCCTGTTAACTAAAACAGATAAAAGAAGTGTCCCTCCCTCCTCCTGGATACTGCACCCTCTGCAAGAGGAGGTGAGAACCAGCTGACCTGGCGATGCCAGCTAGACAAATCTGCTGCTTTCTATTAGGTGCGAGAAGGTGTCAAAAAATTTAAGCAAAGGTACTGTATCAGCTATTCTATGCAGCACCTGCATAAATCAAAGATCTCAAGACCGAGAAGTGAAAGGGTATCATTCTATTTCTTTTTTTTTTTCCATGCTTCCTCTTAAGAAGTACTGCTTTCTTGCTCTGCCAGAGCATGAAAACACAAAGAATGAATTTATGTGCTTGTGAAAAAAAAAAAAACATTTCGGATAATACTTTCAGAAAACTTAAAATGAGTTCCCCAATTGGCCTTTTATGTTAGTAAGTGCTGCCAAAGTTACAGAAGTGCTTTCTGCCGCAACTGTTGTGTGTAGAAACCTGTTGCAGTAAACACTCTCCTGTTTTATTTCTGTTGCTTAGTTTTTATGTTCTTATGTGCAATAGGGAGGGTAATAAGAATAGCAAAAGAATAGCTACTAGAGCAATTATGACACTTAAGGAAAAGGGAAAACAACAGTGAAACTGTAGCTAAGGAAGCCTATTTGGTCTCTGTACTTCCTTGACAATATCCAGCCTATGCATAACTCTGTGAAAGCAGTCACGACAGTTGAATCACTGTCAGAATAATATCCCTATTACTATAGGAAAAATGGTAACAAAAGAACTGTATTAGGCTGAGATACAACAACAATGTCTTTCACAATACAGGACTAGAAAAAAACAGTTTTTTCTTGTCTCAGTCTCATAACTGTTTGATTCCTAGTTGGATTAATTTGATAATCTAAATCAAACCACCATCAACTTGCTAATTTTATTTGCAACAGTATTTCTTATTTGATTATTGTATTATCTCAGTTTTAGTTTAATAAGTAATGATCTTTCACTCTTAATGTGTTTATTATATCTTTATATTTGCTGTCTAAATTCCTTTTAATATGCAATAAGGAAAACTGTACAGCTAATTTGTTCTTTCAAGCTATATCTGTTTCAGCATGTCAAGAGTGAATGTAGTACCAGCTATAGTATTTGTGTAACAATTATTTCTCATCCTTCAAATGAAAATGTTCAAAAAGAAAGGAACTGAGAGGAAGGAAACCTCAGTCTATTGAGAAGAGAATAAAGGTTTCAATGAAAATTAAGCGAGCAGTGGACAGAAATAGTTAATACACATGGCTTTGGGGGAAATGCCCTCTCATGGAAAACAGACAATGTATTGGGGGTTGGTGAGATGACAGTACTTGATTTGCCATGGTGCAGAATGAAGAGTGAATTCACCCTGCAACTCTCATGTCTTAGTTTTTGAAGTTACTGCTTTGGTGGCATCATTCTTCTACTTCTGTGGACCCTAAAATAATGCTGTGAACAGAATTAGCCCCGGATCACTCACAGCCCTCAACGTGACTGATCCAGTAATCAAGACTATTAGGGCCTTCTCGCTCCCTCTTCCTCCTCTCCATGATTCATGAAGTGACATATACTGAATGTTTTATTTTACTGAACAGGTACTGTCCAGTTTACTGTCTTTTTATACAAAGGAAGATTCTGATTAACCAGGTCTCAGAAGATAAACCAGAATCTGACGGGTTTCAATGCTGAGCGTGCAGTTCAGATATTTAAGCTGAGGTGCACTGAACATGTAGAAGTGGAAATGGGCTTTTCCTAATAGATAGCATGAGCTTGTCATCATTAGCTTAGGCAGGAAGTATTAATGACAGTTATTGTTGGCGGATATGTCTGAGGAATGCCTGAGGAATGCACCTTTATTTATTGTTTGCAAGGGGCTGCACATGCGCGATTCCTTGCAGTTCATGCCAGCTGATGGCTGGTCCGTGCATGCTGCTGCTGTCAGGAATTACATCTCATGTTTTGGATTATACACTGGGTTTTAGAGAATTGCCCCAAGGCTTTTCAGGGACTCTCCTTATTACTAACACAAGTGAATCAGCTGCTAGCCGAGCTTTGCTAATTTGGACCGATAATTGGTACAACAGTGCTGCTCAGTACTTACTGGCATCTCCCGCCGTTCTGCCTTCGGTCATTTAGCAGCCCATGCATAAGTCATGGAAATGGTAGAAACCTATTACTGAGCACAGCTACCATCAGTTCTCATGATGAAGCATTCCCTCCAAAAGTAACTTCAGTTTCCTTCAGGAATGGCCCTTTGCTTTTTTTTTATTATTATTATTTTGGGCACTGCTGGTTCTAAAATAAATAAAGTCCACGGTTCTCCAGTACTAGAGACCATCAAACTTATTTCAAAATTGGCAATTTGAGTAGGCTGAAGAAGGGTTTGAAAAGCCAAGGACAACAACTGAATGAAAGGAAAGTCAGGAAAGGGTCATTCAAGAAATAACCAGAAGGACACCTCTTACCTTTTCTGAAGATGTATTTTAAAAACTTATTTCTCTGTACAGCTGAGGTTTTTTTCTTTGTTTTCTCTCATCTAGGCTAAAGGTCAATCATTTAATGATCTCTGCAGGAGGTTTATCTGCCTTCACCTTCCTCTCAATCCAGACTATTAAAATGATGCATCTGATAGTAGTTTCTTTGTATATAGAAGTGGTCAGGTCAGTTGCTATTTTATACCAAAGAATTGTAATTAAAGTCAAGTTGAAACAAAGGAAAAGCAGAAAGTTGAGACTGCTCCATTAACCTGCCATGTTAGCCCAAGTCCAGAATGCAATCTTAAAATAAATAAATAAATAAATAAAAAGTAGCATTTGTCTGGCTGTAATTATATATGACTAACAGCAGAAATTTATTCTAGGTCTCATCTATTTTGGATTATCCCTATTTGTAAGATGAGCAATTGAAAGGACCTTGATCAAGGAGTATATTTAAATTGTTTGCTGTTTAATGGAAGAGAGAATAGAGATCAAACAGTAAGCTAGTTGTACCTAAGAGAAATGAATCAGTTAAGGGAGTACAATGATTAGTGAGATTTTTATCTGCGGAAAGGAGAGAAATCTAAACCTGTTCATTCAGATTCCAGTCTACTTTACCTGTGCCACTTAATGAGACAAAAGCTTAATTTTAAATTTGTATACAGGAGAATAGCTACACTAATTTAGCATGGGCCACGTTTCCAAATGCACATACAAGTCCCTCTGTTGGGCAGCAGCTTCACAACGATCTTTAGCTGGAGAGTTGGGAATGGCAGGGCTGATACCCTCACACAAGTAATAACCTCCTTGTGAGTGACAGCAGAATAAACCCTGAATGCATACTAAGGCGTTGCTGCCTGTCCTCTCCTGAAGGCTTGTTCAATATTTCTCTGAACAAAACCAGCTTGGAAGCAAAATTAGTGAAAAGTTATTCCACACTTGTATATATAAAAGTATAAGTTTATACACACACACTTTGTATTTACATTTTAACACTTCTGTGACAAGAATAAATATGTCACATTCCTGCATTCTCTTGTTGCACCTGAGGACACTTCAACATAACTGGGTTTGTAGATACTCTTTGCTACTTGCTGGAATTCACTCCAGTAACCATAGTAGATTTTTTTCCAATAAAGGCACTGTAGCAATTTAGAAAGTAGTAGTAGAAGCTACAGCTGTATAGTGGCTGTTGTAAAATGGGTCCCATTAGGGGTTCTACATTTAGTACTCCAAAAGCTTGATTTGAAATGAAAGTTTTATCAAAACAAACAAACAAATAAACACAGACACGCCCCCCCAAATCCCTCAGACAGGCTTTCAGACTGGCGCTAAGTTTGTTGTTAAATTTGAAGAAAAACAATCAAGTCAACCTGGCATTTTAAGGTGATGTGTGTAGGCCGAACAGTGTTACTTATTTGGAGATCTATAGCTCAAACTTAAGTAAGAATTTGGATTTCTAAGCCTCTGTTAATTGAGCCAAATAAGCATCAATAACTAAACAGCAGCTGGAACAGTGAAATCAGAGAAAAGATAGTGTTTACTCTACTTAGTAGCTGTAGTTTACTGACTTAGCTTCCAAGCTGAAATAAAGGGATTTGATCATTAGATCCAAATGTGGTGGGTGAGAAGATGAGACATATTCAATATGCCTTATATCCAAATGCTGTTGCCAAATCCTCTCGTCTCCAAACCCGTCTCTTCTATGGGCCATATGGAGAAAGTCAAGCTAAGGCAGTTATGGTGACTCTAATGGTGACTCAAAATCCCCTTGCGCTGAGTCAGGTCACTGCACCGTTTGAACACCTGGAGAGCAGCCCAGGACTGGGTGAATATTTTTCCTATATGATGGAAACAAATGGAGAGTCTTGAAATACCACCACTTGCTTATAGCCTGGATCTGAGTCTGGATCTTTGTCAAGAAGCATCTCACCCAAGGCTGTTCGTTTAACTCATCAGATATTCAGCCCACTCTAAATATGATTTTAAAATTAATGATCTCACTTTTTCTTTGTGTGATACAACACATAAAATACTGATTGGTTATTCAAGTTGCTTGTTTTCACTGATTGCCTGAAAAAAAATTTTAATCCTCTGCCACAAATCAATGGTTTTTTTGAAGGGTCAGGAATATTATCCAACCTTCAATTAATAGCTAACGAATGCATTGCATTTTTCCTTCCTTTGCACGCATGCAATGGAAAAAGTCTGTAACAATATACCCTTAGGAGACACAGGCAAGAAAATACCCTTGTAAGATTCTATGGTTCTACAGTTCTAGCAACTGACTTGGCTAAGCCAACTAAAAGTCTGCAGTGGGGGAATTTTCCATTTTCTTTCGTGTTTATTGTAAATTCCTGATTGGGTTAGATCTACTCAATTATGTCCGGGCAAACGATCGATAAATATGTTCCAACAAAAAGAACTGAATAGTCTCAGTCTTTTGCCTACACATGCAGCTAGGTGGCCCATTAGTACTTTTGTCATGTTGGTGGCTGCCTCACGGGAACTAAATGGATTAACCCAACACATTTAATCAAAGTAAATGAACAGTCATCAAATGGTGAAATCTGTATTTTGACCTAACACGGCTTTGAGCCACTCACCTGGAGACAGAGCCCTGTATTCCCCTGAACCACTCTTGCATATATCTTTAATGTCATTCCTCTCTATAATACACTTCTACTGTATGTTATGTTTTATGAGTAAATCTTCCGGCCATGGGAATTTACAATTAAAATAACCTTCACATTGAGGACATTTCTGGTATTAGCTCTGTCCCTTATTATCCTACTTCTGTTTAAGCCTCTTAGATGTGAAATTGAAATGGTTAGTTGTACATAGTAAAACAAGGAAAATCTATTTCCATTTCCAAAAGATGAAACTTTCTGGTGCATTGGCTGGGACTAAACTCGAGGGCGGTAAATTTTCAGTATGGTATGTAGGGAGTTAGCTACACGACTCATTAACATTAATTCCCATCTGTAAATAATTTTGAAATACTTTAACTAGCAGGGGAGCTATTTCATCTTTTATACTTAGCTGATTGTAAAAATGTATGCTGAAACCATCTGGCCTTAGTGTTTTGTTGGACTTCAGACTTTTAATAGCCAGTCTGATTTCCCTCACTGAATTGGGGTTTTCTAATCCCTGGCTCAATTCTCCTTCCAAACTAGGTAATACCGTGTTGCTATTTGCTTGTCAATCAATCCCTATCTCACCAATTGAGATGAATAACAGAGTCACTATACAAACTTAGGAAGGCTGTGGGCCTAATTCTCATTCATGCTAAAGTTACTTTACACTACTCTAGTTGCTCATTTACTGGGTGTAAATGCAATTTACTGCCTGAGCAATATAAAGCGACTGAAACATAAATGAGAATCAGATCCCCTATGTTCAAAGCAGCTAACAACTTCAAATTGCTGAGCACTATTTTCCCACAGGAGCTGGTGTACTAGGATTTCAATGCATATAAAGAACGCAACAAGCCAATTAAAAATGAAGATATTAAATGAGAAATTGAATGGTTATTTCTAAGGTCTGCTTAGAGCTGATTTTTCTAAACAATGGGACTGATTAAGCCTGGCTCTTATAAACATGCCGACTTCATCTAAAGTTCAACCCTGCGTGAAGCTTGGATATTTGCCACAGCACATGCAATGAACGCTCCATATTACTTGGAAAAAAAGGACTATATTTCAGAGGTCAATGCAGGACTCCCTGACTTGCCTGGTGGCGCTTCCCTCCCATGGACTGTCACTGAGAGTCAGCAATTATTAAGTAGCTATGCACAACAGCGTGTTTTTTTTAATGGGCGAGTGGCTTTGGGGATAATGGCGAAAGTAACTTTAATTTTATGAAACCGTAGTTACCAAAAATGCCAGAGCAGACACTGCTACTTCACACCTCTTCCCATTTCTGAAGTCATGTCTTTTATTGCTTACAGGCTTTAAAGTTTTCGTCATAATGCCCTGTACCGACTGTGAAGATCTAAGTTGACGCTGGTCTATACTAAGGAAGACTCTGGAGTGGGTTATTCCAGTTTAGACAGAGGTCAGTCATCCCCATGTTCTTCTTATACCTCTGTTATATCAGCATGAATACCCACTTTGATGTGAAGTTCACATTCCTGCCTCCTTCCTCCTTTCCTTTTGGTCTGCCAAAGAGACTTTAAGAACCCACACACTGATATAGAATTGCTCTATTGTGGAAACCACAGACACAAGAAGTCTAATTTGCTAACACATGAATTCTTATATGCCATATTTAAATTGTTCTCTGTGCTCTGTTCACTACTTCAGACCTATAAATCTTGTGCCTAGTCTTCTCTCACCAGCTACTAGTCAGCTGACTTCAATCTACCTTCACCTTGCTGAAGAACATAGGGAATGTAGTGTATATATCATCTTCTACAAAGATTAATAGCCTTCCGTGGTTGCTAAATAACAGCTTAATTGTCTAATCTAGGGCTATGTTAAGGTCTGCATGTCATAGTCCAGATCCCTCATCTGCTATAGCAGCATTCTTAGACAGTGTGGTGGTTTTGTGGTTTTCCCCATGCTAACTAACTCCTGAAATTGGATTCTGTAAAGGAAAACCCATGCGGTTCCCCTCCTGAAGGAGCAGGCATGCTCCTGTTGCACAAACAAACATCAGCAAGCTTTGTGTCCATTTAAAAGTGACTTTTGCATTGTTCTAAGGGAGACTTATGTCTAAAATGACTTTGCTAATTTTTAAATGAAAGGTAAAAATAATCCTACTGCTCACATGTAAGTACACGACAGGCTTTATGGGTGCTAATAAACAGAACCTTATTATTCTTTGGCATTGAACATTATGATGTAATTGAGAGTGGAATATTTTCCTACTTCCCAGTTCAGATAAATCATTGTAAGTAGTAAAATATTTTTGAGATGTTACTCCTGCTATCATATACTGTCTGTTTTACTATGAGAAAAAAACCAAAACAACACAATATAAATGTTTTAAAGCAGAGCTGATTGTCATATATTACTTTGGCAGTTATGATTAGTTTTTGCACATGTTAAAACACTGTAACATTATTTAATGTTGTGGTGAATGCAGGAATTACTAGTGCCATCTATTGTTGGAAAATGTAGACTTCCAAATGTTAATTTGAATATTCTATGGTATAGTAGCATTAAAAAATTAATATTTTACTGAGCTTTATTGCAAAGTGAAATAGTTTTATGTAATTGCATGTTTGGAATGTTTGTACTTTGCATTCTTTGAAATTTGTCTATTTTCAGAAAGAATATCCCCGGATTTTATTTTCGTTACAATCTTGCATCTGAAATTAAACTCTATTTTAGTTTTGGACCCTGAAATGAAACTTGTAGAGATTTACTGTACAATAAACGCAGTTAATTTTGAGTCGCACTTACCCAAGTGCACAGCAATTTGAGCCTGAGCGTCATATTCCAAAGCAGTGCTGTGATGCAGAAGTCTCCGTTTCACTGACCAAGAAACTTAGGGCCAGATTTAGACTGCTTCTTTTACATCTTTGTTGTCTTTGAAAAGTAGAGGTCCAGCCTTTACTTACAGCAGAGCAATGCGAGGCATGCGAGATGTCTGTGCTGCCAATATAAGGAGGAGGTGGGTGGCTCCAAATCAAAATCCTTTCACCGCTGATGCAAAAGTAAACCTCTGATGGGCAAAGCTAATAAAGCAGAAGGAGAGAGACATAGATTTTCTCCCTCTCAGAACGTTTGGGAGCTGTTGTCTTGGGAGTCGCAGTGGTAAATTTTTTTCCGGAGGGAAAGATGAGAGCTGTTCTGCTGCTGCCAGGGGAAGCACAGAAGTGTTACTACAGCATATCCAGAGCTCTGTGGTCTCCAAATGCCAAGCCAGGTGACATCTGTCTTGGTGACATTTGAACGATGAATGTCTCAGTATTATTTTCCTGTATCGCAACTGTTCGCTGTGCCTGGTGCATCGCCACACTCCATAGGAAAAATCTTCCTCAAAAGATGGGTCAGTTGTACTCCAGGAGTGTTAACCTGTCTCGGCAACACCTCTAAGCCATACAGCTCATCACCTGGCTTTTTGGGCACTCTTGCTTTTTGGCTGCTGTTACTGTACAACAAACCATACCAAGACTGTAACTATGGGAAGAGGGTAGTGGGTGCCTACATCAAACACGTACATTTGAAGGACAATGACATGATCAGAACGAATTCAGCATAGCTAAATCCTTTTAAAATCAGGCTAAAACTCAGCTATGTCCCTCCCAGTGATCCATTCCACCTTGGTCAAATTCTTTAGGCACTTAAATCTGGTGGTGGTGGTTTCCCACCTGTCACTTCGTGCTCCATTGCAATCCCCACATAGGCAGGCATTCCTTTGACTCAACCCAAATCCCCTATATATACCCCGATCTTCAGACATGGTCAAGTCACGACTACTGCTCCATTGCATAGCTAGGCATACAAGGATCACGCGGAAGAACAGAAAAGCAAAGCCTAAATAAAGGTTTGTGGCTAAGGTAATCACCCAAGAGGGAACAGATCCCTGATTTCCAGACCAGGCTTCTCTAACATGTGCACTTTACGTTAGATCATCTTTGATTAAAAATACCAGCAACCTTGAAAGCAAGGACCAAGGCTCCCCCCGCCCGGTATTCTAGCAGAGTGCCCTGTGCACTTCATGCTTTATCATTAGGAGCTTGGGTGATTTGTATTTTTATTTTTTTAACATGTTCACTTGATAAGAAGGGAAATGTAAACTTTGAAAAGTTATTCTATTCCTTTACCTCTGACAGGTGTAATTTTAACAATTAAGAATTAATCACGTAAGAAGAAATAGCTATATCATAGAATAATCAAGATAACACTAAATGAAAAATAATCCATTTCTGCACGGCAAAATGGCTTCCTTATGACAAATAAGCATTGCTGCTTTGCTTGGGGTAAATCACTCCATAAGAAAAATATAATGTTAACAATTTACTTTTACGTTACAAACAGTATGTTTAGCCTTTAAACAAAATCTGAAATAATCCCTCACTGCCTCACAAATACATCTTTTTCTTTCCAGCAGTTTGTAACACACAAACAAGCACATTTTGGAAATTACGCTCTTTATTTTCTTATGGGTCTATAATAAGAATAGCAAGACACAATTCTGTATAGGTATAGCTTGAGAAGTTAAGCAGTTTGAGACTTTTCAGATTGTTTTATTTTCCCCTGAAATTGATTTTGCAATCAGTTATGCCTTTGCTGTAATCTTGTTTATTTTAGAAAAATGCACGTGAAATCCTGTTTTTCTGCATATGGTGGAAAATAAGAAACAGGAGACATATCTTTCACCTGATAACATTCTACTCTGAGTTCTCTGGTTTGGATTGCTCTCTGTCACAAATAACAATTAATTCTTTTGCCGTTTCCTGCATTTGCCTTCTGGTATACACACATGCAAACATAGTAATTTCAACTCAGGACATGTATTACCATTTAATCTAAACTTTGAACACAAGTACTATGAGGAGCAGCTAAGGACTTTGGGTTTGTCTAGTTTGGAGAGAAGGAGGCTGAGGGATGACCTCATTGCTCTCTACAGCTTCCTGAGGAGGGGACATGGAGAGGGAGGTGCTGAGCTCTTCTCCCTGGGATCCAGTGACAGCATGCGTGAGAATGTCTCAAAGCTGCACCAGGGGAGCATTTCTTTATGGAGAGGGTGGTCAAACACTGGAACAGGCTTCCTAGAGGGGTGATCAATGCCCCAAGCCTGTCAGTGTTTACGAGGCATTTGGACAATGCCCTTAACAATGTCCTTTACTTTTTGGTCAGCCCTGAATTGGTCCGGCAGTTGGACTAGATTATAGTTGTAGGTCCCTTCCAACTGAAATAGTCTATTCTAAGTTTTCATTGCTGTCTGCCAATAGTAAAACAATCAAAAATGTAACTGTTTCCTTGTTTGGCTTGAATGAAATAGCTGGCCCTGCTAACTATATCAGCTTTTGAAAATCTGTGATCCTGTACCAGTTGAAGACCAAACAGTTATAAGCCATTCAGCTTCCTGCATAATAGCTGAATTGTGAACAAAACATTTAATTTAAGTATTTTAGCTGAGATATTTACCTCCCCTATGTTTTTGTGGTACCAGGGGCAATGGAAAAGATAGAAACTTGAGTGTGTACAATGCAGATTAATACTAATATCACAGTTATGTCATGCCAAGTTTCAGAAAGAAAAGGTTCTCACAGGCAAAAATGAATTCTTAAACCTGAAATATAAAGACACGGGGAGTGCTCTAATCAAAAAATCAGAACCTTTTTGAAGAAGCTCAGCTACAAACTGTAATTTCTTTTTTAAGTGTTGTGTTGAACTTTTTGGCTTTGGTTGATATCAATAGATGAGCTACTACCATAAATACAGAAGAACTGTTTTTCAAAAAACAGTTTCAAAAACTGTTTTTCAAAGAAACAGCCACAGGCAATTTCAAAAGTATAAACCCCAACCAAACTGGCAGATTTTCAGTTGCCAGATTTGTTTAATGCTATTCTGAAATTGGATAACAGTTTGACGGAGCTGATTCTTCACTCAAGACCAAATTAAAAATCTATTAAGCTGCTTTATAGATCTGATAGCTGAAATAATTGGGTGTCGCTAGGCAAAACACAGGTCACATATAAGGTCAGTTAGGAATCTGAGGATGAGATGCGTTCATAACCACTACGTGGGCAATCCACTTGACTGAACACTGCATGTGCCTCAAGTCCATTAGAATTGCTTCCAGATACTGTAAATATTTTTGAAAGATTTAAAGATACTTAAGAGAGATGCTGCTGAAATGTCTAATACCACTCATGGTATTCCTGGTGTTATCTTATAGTTATACAGCTTGTATTAGTTCCAAAGTTCAACCATATTACTTTCTACATATTGGTTCCCGAATCTAAAAGCACTGTTTAAATTTATCACTATCTGATGTCTTGAATTGTCAGAATGCCAGGTGAAGCCATGTATGTAATCATGCTCGACTGGAGGAGATAATGGTAGAGAGCCTGAGCTGCAGAAAGCTACATGAAGGTACAGAAGACTACCTTAGCTCTGCCTGGCAAGTGTGAAGCTCCAGCAATGTTTCAGGGACCCCTGGACAGGATATTAATGCCATTGTGGTTATGTATTCACATCTTGATGAATGCTACCTTATGCATACATCTTACGGATTGAATGTGTATGAAGGACTAGAACTATTTTTCAAAAGTTATTCGGGGTAATCGGATTCATTTCCACCCCAGCCCTGTAAATGAAATATGAGAAACGTGGAAAACTACTGAGGATAACCTTTGAGAAATTAAAAAAATTATAAAGCTTATAGATGTGTCTTTTGCTGGAGTGACTGGTTTTACCCACAAAATGGCAAATGAAATCTTTCATAGGCTTAGCTAGAAAACACAAAGTTGCACACACATATTTTTTAGAATTGTAACTTTTTGAATGGACTCATTTGATAGAGATGGAATTAGAGATGATAGAGAGATGACACACTGGTATGGTGGGTTAGCCATGGCTAACAGTCAAACTCCCAGCCAGCTGCTTTCTCACTGCCCCTCCTCAGTGGGACAGGAGGAGGAAATATGATGAAAAAACTTCAAGATAAGGACAAGGAGATTGCTCAACAATAACTCCCTTGGGCAAAACCAACTTGAGTTGGGGAAAATTAATATTGACAACTAAAACAGAGTAAGATGGCAAGAAAAAAAAAAAAAAACTAAACCACTTTCCCACCCTCACACCCCTTTTTTCCAGGCTCTATGTAATTTCTTCATTCCCAACTCCTCTACCTCCTGCCCCCCACCCCTGAGTGGTGCAGGATGGATGGAGGTTGTGGTTAGTCCATAACAGCTCCTCTCTGCTCCTCTTTCCTCCTCACACTTTCCCCCTGTTTCAGCATGGGTCCTTCCATGGACTGCAGTCCTTCAGGGTAAACCTGCTTTTGTGTGAGGTCTCTAGGGGCTGCAGGCGAACCTCTGCTCCAGCACCTGGAGCATGTCCTCCCACCCTCTCTTACCTTGGTGTCTGCAGGACTGTTTCTCTCTTTTGTACCCTCCTCCTCTGCATGTCTGGCATTTTTTGGCCTTTCTTAAATATATTTTAATGGAGGTGAGGCCACCCTTGCATCTCCTGGCCACCAAAACCTTGACATCTGCACCCAATACCATCTGGTCCACGTGGGTAACCACTCTATGCACATGGATCAGAGAAGATAAAGCATCATCCTATATAAGCCCATGACTCTACAGGAAATAAGATCTCAGGTTAATACTTCTGCAAGAATTTGGAGATGGAAACTCTTCTATAACTTTTTATGTGAGTGAAGCTTCAAGATGACAGTGCCATTTTGTGGCCATCTATGTGGTTCTAGTTGTCAAAAAAGGTTATAAACTAATGAGGGTGGGGGGATCTGAACACATTGACTTACTGGTAGTCAGCACTTCTTATGCTATGGTACAATGGTTTTACTCACACACACGAGGTTTGGGTTTGGTTGTTGTTTTTTTTTTAATAATTGAAGACAGACATTATAGACAACGAGCAAGTGTCTACCTCTAGTCTTGAGTGGACCTTTAACAAGGATCGGTACTATGGAGACCCAGGAGGAAACACACCTCAGTCTGTGAGACAAAAATTATGATGTTGGAAATTGGATAAGGAGATGATTACCAGGTGAAGGACTGGCATAAATGCCCATGATTAAACAATTATTCATGGCCTTTGAAGATGGCCAAAGCCAGAGGTTTGGAAGCTCATGTTGTTCATTGGAAGACGGTGTTTCTGCCAGATCAGCAATGGCCACTTGTTCAATGTGGGATGGCTGTGATCACGCTGTTATTTTGTCTATTGACTTAAAATCTGTTTGGAAAATTATTTTAACCAGAAATGTGGGGGTGCATAAGCATCCAAGCGTCAGAATCAGACTGAGGTTTCTTTACCTTCCAGGAGAGATTTTCTTTGTTGCTTCTTTGTTGCTTGACCATTCATTTCTTTTTAGAAGTGATAGTGCCTAATGAAAGCCATGCAAAGGCCTTTGCAGAATTATTAGTATTATCCTCGCTTTCCCGTGTTTCAGAGTATGCAGCAATAATGTTGCCCTCACTGAGCACGTGGCAATGGATATCTGCTATAGTTATATTCTACAGAACAGAAGATGAGATGATTTTAAATTTGTAAGCTATCTGCCAGGTTGTAGAATTTAATTTGCAAGACCAAACTTCCGCAATATTGTGTTTATGCTGCGGTGTCATTTACTGTTTAATAGAAACATTCACAATGCCCTAGTTCCATCTGTTATAAATAGTGAAGGCTGATAAACACTATGCAAACACAAGATGCAGCTTTTTGGCAAATTATGTTTAGTACAGCCCCCAAACATAAAGCAAGATTTATAACACTTGCATCTCTCGTGTTTTTTTCCTTTACTCTACAGTAATTACTCTAGAGCTTTGAGTAGATATATAAATAACACTCAAAGTTTTACATTAAATTATTGTTTGAGAAGATGGGGACAAGTATACACACACACACACTTACACGTTTCGCACCTTCGGTTGTACTGCAGTTACAAATCTTGTTATGGCGACCGAATTTTTAATATAACTACTTGCAAATACATTTTTTATCAGACAAATACAGCTGAAAGGCAAGCCCAAGCACTATTATGCACGGTATGAACAAAACTCTCAGTTTTCAATTAAGAAAATGGAGACGGACCGAACGAGTAGCAATAAACTTGCAAAGGGCTCTCTGATGAACAACCGAAGATGAAACTACTGCTGTTCCCTGCTCTCAGGAGAAAGGGAGAAATTGTGTAGCAATAGGGGAATGAATCACCGAACAAGGCTGCTAGAAGGTGTGGGTGAAGTGTAGCAGCAAAAGAAGGTTTCTGTTAATGCTGTTTGGGTATGATGACTTTATCATCTGCCAAGACTGAATAACAAATTATTCTACAGAGTTAAAGGAAAACAAACTTGCAATCTGAAACACCTGAGGTAGTCTACAGAAACACTCCAAAAGACAGGGTTTAAGTAAGTTTATATCTTCTTTTGCCCAGGCTGGATCACAGCAGGTGAATCACGCATCCACTCAAAAGGTGGTAGAAAGATTTTTTTTGTTTGGTTTTTTTTTTTTGAAGCAGATATATTTCAAAGGAATTAACTTGACAAACATCATCGTAGTCACTGCTGAGAGTCTTTAAGATTAGTGGATATTTCTTTCTCTGCAGAAAATGTTTGTTTGTTTTTCTAGTTGAGTTGCCTGACTTTGACTTAACTGTACCCTTTCCAGGATGTATCCACACCATCTAAATCTTCCTGGTTCACAGAATCACAGAATGGTCAGGGTTGGAAGGGAGCTCTGGAGATCATCTAGTCCAACCCCCCTGCCAGAGCAGGGTCACCTACAACAGGTTGCACAGGACGGCGTCCAGATGGGTTTTGAATGTCTCCAGAGTGGGAGACTCCACCACCTCTCTGGGCAGCCTGTTCCAGTGCTCCACTACCCTCAAAGTAAAGAAGTGCCTCCTCATGTTTACATGGAACTTCCTACACTCAAGTTCGTACCTGTTACCTCTCTTCCTATCACTGGGAACCACTGAAAAAAGACTGCTCCCATCCCCCTGGCACCCTCCCCTTAAGTATTTATAAGTATTGATAAGATCCCCCCTCGGTCTTCTTTTTTCTAGACTAAAAAGACCGAAGTCCCCCAGCCTTTCCGCATATGAGAGATGCTCTAATCCCCTAATCATCTTCGTAGCCCTTTGCTGGACCCTCTCCAGCAGTTCCCTGTCCTTCTTGGACTGGGGAGCCCAGAAATGGACACAATACTCCAGATATGGCCTCACCAGGGCAGAGTAGAGGGGGAGGATGACCTCCCTCGCCCTGCTGGCCACACTCTTCTTGATGAACCCCAGGATGCCATTGGCCTTCTTGGCCACCAGGGCACACCAAGTTGTTATAGGCTGGACTTTTTGAAAGCTAAGCTGAAACACTTGCTTTTGGAAAGAGAAGGTGTAAAAAGCTCTGAGATGAGTTGTGCACATCCACCTCCTCAATAATATTTGATCTTGGAGTAATTAGCAGAAGGAGATAGACTCTTTAAGGGAAAAGGTATATTACAGAAAACCAATGCTTCCCAGGCTGTCACCCCAGTGCAAGACACTTCTTCCATATCCACAGCCTTAACTGAGTAACCCTTCTTCTCCTGTGAATATAGGGACGTGACTTTGATGTGAGCCTCAAACTGGAGAGGAAAACAGGGAGGAGGGTGTGTATATTTACAACAGACTGGCCAATGTAGCTGTAGTTTAATCCATTAATGTCTTTATTTTTGCCTTTCTGCTGCAATGCAGTGTGTTTGGTTTACCTGGAATAAAAGTGCAGCATTTTACATGTCTCAAGTCAGAACATATAACCAGAAAGTGACCTTAATCTGCAACACAGTAAAGTGTGAAGTAAAAAGATTTCTGTCAGAAAGACAGAAATTTACAGAGTATGCAAGTCCCTTATCCCTCTGGCCATCATTTCCTTATGTTCTGGAATTTTTAAATGTGCACTCTTCCCATTCTTTGTTTGTGACCTTTCTTGTAAGGACAGGCACTTTCTTATCTTTTTCCTCCTGGAGTCAAGTTAATTTAATTTACTGATCATATCAAAGGCCTAATTCTTATGTACGTGTATTTCACTGGATTAGTTTAACTCGGTGTAAAAGATTGTTAAGTAAAGATAATAGGATGATTCGTTTGAACACACCAGGTACAAATTAAGTTGTTAACTGTATTATATACATTGCATTGCTTATCATGTCTGATAAGCATGCTCAATAACATTTAGCTTTGGCACATCTTGTAGTTGTGTCAAGAACATAACTGTTCGTATCATTTTTCAGTGGCAATGAAAGTAAAAAAAAGGAGACTTTTGATTCAGAAATTGCTTTTGCTCATGCTTCCTTTCCTCTCAACCATCTGCCCTCCACCTGCTGTTGGAAGAAGTCAGCGTTTTACACAGCATCTACTACTACACTGTGGGAAATTACAGCATGGTCTGGTATGAGGTCTGCATTTCCAGCCTCAATTACAGCATCACTTCAGTTCCACCACTGAATAAGGCCAGCAGAGCTAATTAATTAGTCATAGAGTCAGAGTCATTTAGACTGGAAGGAACCTCTCTCTGGAAGGAACCTGATCTGATCCACCACCATTCAGAGTAGGTCTGGCAGGTTGCTCAGGTCATCCAGTCGAGTTTTGAGTATTTCTAAGGGTGGAGATTCCTCCGCCTCTCTGGGCAACCTGTGGCTGCTTACCCTCAATAGCAGTAATTTTTTTTTTCTCTTAATATTTACCAGAATTTCCTTTGTAGCAGTTTGTACTCACTGCATCTTACGCTTTTCACTGTGCACCCTCAAGGAGAGTCCAGCTTCATCTTCCCTACAACCCCCAATAGGCATTTGTACAACAATTCCCCCCATCCTTCTCAAGGCTAAACAAACTCAGTTCTTTTAAGCTTCTCCTCATAAGTCATGTACTTCAGGTCCTAATCACCCAGAGTAGATAAACAGTTTATCTAAACTTGTACATTAAACACCATATAGCGTTCAGCTCTTGGAATTCAAGTCCTAGACATACAGCAAATTTATCCTTGCCTTCAGGAGACAGAGGAGCCACAATGGATTACAAGATTTATCCTAGATGCATGTAAATTGGCAGGATAACCTATCTAAAGTGTCTGAATTAATTGCTGTGATCCTTTGATAAATTAACAAGAAATCTGAAAGTCGTATTTGTATGCTTATCTATGGCATTAGTGCAGAGACAAGTAAGAAATAACGTTATTTTCTCCTGTCTAGTCTTTAAACATATACAGCAAATACTTTTAGCTTTCTTTTGAATCTTTTTTAATTTGGTAAAATTTGGAAATCATACCTTACAGCCAGAAGATAAGTTAATGAGTTTCATTTAGTAAGTTTAGCCAACAGAAAAGTCAGTGGTTATTTGATCATAGCCTATCAGTATGTACACTGGGATGAGATTTAGATCAGAGAACTGTGGAATCAGTAAGATAACATATAAAAATTCTGCAGTGGGAAGACAAATATACCAATTCAAGATAAAATAATGTACATCATTTTAGCATGATGGCAATTTACAATCAAAACAACTTACCTTGGGAATTAATGAATTTATGACTATGTGAAGCCTTTAAATTATGATTGTGTGTCCTCCAGCCCAGTCAGAAATTATAGGTCAGGAATTGCTGGGTGAGGTATTGTGACCTCTATTTTGCAAAAGTTCAGAGTAAATTGTCTGCATAGCTATTTCAGTTTTTAACTCTGTGGATCTATAAAGCAGAACCAGGGTGATATGCTACATGGTTAATCCCCAATGGCTGTCTGGACTGGAAGAAATACCTTACTTCTGCATCAGATACCACCATGCTCTCCATTTTCCAAATATCTTATCACCTGCATCCATTTTTGCAACACCCATGCCAAAAGATGGCAGGAAGCAAATATGTTCTTTTTCTTTGGACATAAGTTAGACTGTCTTCTTTTGATATTTAAAGTTACTCAGGTTGTATCTCCTATTGCAAAAAAATAGATTTTTTAGGGCAATTTCTGACCACTAAGCATAATAAAAATGAAACCCAGTAAATGATCGAGGTGGATTAAAATCCATAATAACATGTCACTTTCAGATCCTTTGAACTTACATTTTATTTTTTTAATCTACTGCATATGGAATTCTATAAAACAAACCAAAAAACAAACAAAATCTATGCATATAACTTCAGAAAAGAACAGAGAATAGCGTTCCAAACCTAGGAAATAATTTGTCTCTTTCCTCTTGGCTATATGTGGAAGCAGAGAAACATTTAAATCACCCAAGGAAAGCTATTAAGATAATTACGAGTTACAATCTCTGCACTTCATCTTTCTATGATGTTCCTAGTCAGAAAAGCATTAGGCTTCAATTTTCTGTGATTTCCTCTAGAAAGCCCTCTCTTCTTCAGGACTCCTGCTTTGCAGGACGGGGCTCTTCATCCCTGGAGCTATTCCATCACTTCTGTAGTAGCATACCATGTGCATCCCTCAGCCTCCTTACACAACAGATTGCAATAAATCTTCAATTTAATATCCTAAAACCTTTTTTATGAGGCATAGAAATAAGCTTTCCTTCAGTAAGTGATACTTCCTCAGCTTTCCAAAAGCACAACCTAACTTGAGAAACCTAAAATAAATTGTATGCGTGTTCTATAGAAATTCTCTAAACAAATAAAACTGAGAGACATTTTATAGCAGTAATAATTTCTCGCTTGCAAGTGTTTGAAAAGACTCCCACAGCAGCAGGTGTTAAGGAAGTATCCATCTGTTCTTGTTTCTCTGCACAGAAGTATATTGAATAGACAGAGTTTCTAAATGTTCAG
>NW_009648470.1:2312390-2324814 GCF_000708025.1 Charadrius vociferus | reverse complement strand
TAAAATGAAGACTATCTCTGGTTCTGTTGCAATTTGAGAATGCGATCAATGGTTCCCTGAAGAAACATCCTGTCAACTGAGTACTTTTAAAATTATCTTCTGAAAACCACTTCAGTATTCCTGTGACTGAACTGGAAATGCTGTATCAGCAGCATTACTGTTCTCTGAAAATATGGATCAAAACCCAGCTGTTGCAGACATGTTAATTGATGAATAAGGTTAAGAGATCTGAAGCCTTTATCCTACACTCGAAACTTATGTTTCTATTTAAATATTGAAGACTTTTCAGCTTTCTTCTCCACTGCAAAAAGTTCTTTGAGTCACTTGTCAGCAAGAGTCTCTAAACTTGAGTGCTAGGGTATAAAGACCGGAGGACTGGAGCTTTATCGATGCAGCAGTGGAACCAGCATGAGAAAGGGGAGATGCACACAAGCTGAGAAACGCAACAGATGGGTGTTTTTGGAGGTGAAACAAAAAATGTATGGGGCAATCGTATGAATGAATCTACGAAACATCTATGAAACTTCTACACACTCCAGGATGTTTTTATACCTTCACTATTTATATTTCAGCTACTACATCATCGTATATCCAGGTCAGAAAATGCATCTTGGCAAGCGGTGTGAAAATGTTAAAAATGAAAAGTCCCTCTTTGTTCTTTATCATTGTACCCCACTAAACAGAAGGGAACAAGCAAAGGTTTTTGCATGTATCACATATAACAATTCGATTATATTTAGAATTAAAGCTAAAATAATAATAACTGAGGTATTGAGGCTTTATATTAGTTTGTGATTTGCAATAGCCAGTATCTTCCATCCAAAAACCTGCATGTATACTTGCTCAAATACCATAGTTTGATCCGCCCATTATATTTTCACTTTTATTTCCATATTTATCTGATTCTTTGTCCTCCCATGAAGGCATATTGGTTTAAGTCCTATGGAACATTTTGCTATTTGTATGTGAATTACTTGGTCTGCATACCTGGTAGCCAAATATTCTCATTCCATGATCGAGTAATTTTGGTATTGTCAACCACTACTGTTTACAGCTGAATCTATCTGCAACGCTTCAGGATCCTGGCTTTGAAACCATCAGTTAAAAAATAATACAGAGCTTTGCATCATTCAAAGAATCCTCTCAAACAAGTAAAAGCTGGCCAGCCTCCAGCTGGTATGGGATCTTTCCAGATTTAAAGTCCAACCTTAAATGCAGTTATAAATAAAAATCTTACGTTGGCTTTTTGTGGTTTATGGAAGGCTTTTTTTTTTTCTTTGGTTGTTTACTTTACTGAGATTTTTCAATCTACAAAACTGTAAGTAGAGGAAACTGGGATTTTTAGAAAATAGTTTGTTAGCAATTTTGCAGTTGATGAGTAGTAAAATTATGAGAATAGCATTTTTACTCAGGAAAAAAAGCCCAACAAACAAAACAAAACAAAAAAACCCCACCCAAAAACAAAAACAAAACCACCCCACCACAATCTGGACAACAGAGCATGCAATATACTAATTTGTTTGATGGAAAAGTATAGATTGTGTGCTAGGATTGTTTCGGCACTAGGCATTTTGCTAAACCACCTGCCAGGTTAAACCACTCTAATAAAGTAACCATGGCAATACTGCTGGCGTCAGCGTGGAAGACTGATTTGTGCAGCCAGTAAGGATTGAGCACCTTAATGCATTAACTGAAGCTGTTAGGAAATGTTTGGAAATAAATATGTAAAACAGGTATAAAAGGTTCTTTTAGATTGTTTAGTGTTTTGCTTCGGGCAATGTTTGTTAACAGCAGGCCCCCCTGCTTATAGGGCTAAGCAAACATGGTTGTGAGCACTGAAATAGATAACAAACTGCTGGTAGATTGTGCTCTGCCGCTTTGCTTTTTGTGCTTTGACGGAAAACAACTGTTTCATTTTTAGCAGTAAAAGTGTGTTAGCCCATGCCTGCGTATCTGCTGATGCAAACCTGAGACTTACAGCAGTAACTGTAGAAAATCTGAAATTAAACAAACCCAACAAAACTTGAAAGTTTTAATTAGGGTCTATAAAAAAGGTCAGTGAGTTGGTCAAGGTGTTGCTACCACATTTTATCACTCTTCTCCTCATCCCTCTGTTGTTTTCCATATGCTTTTCCCACACGGACATTTCCTGTCCCTCTCACATTTGCCTTTCATATGCCCCTCAGTTATGTGTTCTCCTCACACCTCTAATTTGCAGCTACACTGCTCCACAAATAATGGGTTTGTTTTTTTCCAGAGAGGTAATGATCTAATGATATATTGTCTCCAGCACCAGTACTGACTTAATTAATTTCTACCCCTATGTCAACACAAGCGGTGCGGAACTGCAATGTGAATCAGATCAGAAGACAGATCCACTTTAAAGTAAAAACCTCAGCACCTCTTCTCTCCAACTTCCCTTTTTTTCAGCCAGGCACCCAGTTCACACGGTAGCCCCACAAGCATAAGTGTATGTAAACATAATTAAGGGAATGCCTCAGTGAATTTTATAGAGGGTGGAACAGAGTACTGATTGTTTCTGATTTTTGTGGCCATAAAGGGGAAAGATACAAACCTATAAAAGCTGTATTCACCCCCCTGTGCCAAAAGGCAATTTCTATGAGAAGAAAAAAGCAAGTCGTTAATAACGTCTCTGTATATTTATGTGCTGTGTTTACTTTGGTTTGCTTACTAGCAGCATTACTTGACGTATTATTGTCTCATGACACGAAATTATTTTAATTTATTGCATCTTATTTTACTGGTTTGAATTGCAGTTGGCACAGATAGCCCAAATTGTTGCTCTAGGATAGGGCCCAGTTGTTGCCAACTTTTCTTTATTGTCTCAATTTTTTGTTGTCTTCCTCTAGAACTTTTTCTTCCGATTTCTGATTTCTCTCTTTTCTTCCCCTTTTGCTCATTTTTCATGGTGAGTGCCAGTTCTCAACGGTTCACTAATTTGCCAGACACCACTGTGCTTTCCGGAGCGTATTTTTGTCCCCCCAGGCTGTCAACTGTTGGATTCCGTACAGAGTAGCTGCTGAATTAGCACGTATATTTGCTTCTGAACTGAATCAGGATTTTTTTTTTGTAGGCTGTGGAAAAAGTGAACTTATGTTTTTGTACTGAATTCAAGGAATTACAGCTTTTAAAACAACTGTGGCACTGGCACCCCACTTGTGGAGTTGGGGCTATGCAGCTTTTTCAGTCTCTGAAGCTCTTCCTTTCACTCTTATGCTCCATTGTTTTATGGACTCCATTTGAAATATCTTAAGCACTCAGGATAAATATCCAAGCCAGGGAAGCTCAAAGTGTATACTTGCAAAAAATGAGAAGTTGCTTAGGGCTCTGTTTCTGTTTCTTTTTATTCTTCATCTTTAAGAACAGCAGAATTTAACCTAAAAGTTAGCTGAAACACAGAGTTGGGAAAAGAATATTTTGCTTTTAATAACTTAAAATATGTAAGACTGCTTTAAGGATGATTCTATAATCCTATAATTCTGCAGTTATTCAGAATATAGGCCCCAATTCTCTACTGAAAGAAGTTTAAAAACCTGCTATGAAGATATGCCTATTCTTTCACATTCTTTTGGTTTCTTGTGTTTTGCTAACAGGCAGGAAACAAGGAGCGTTGAGGACAGAATAATAACTAAAATCAACACAGACAGGAAAAGATACATAAATAAAAGCAGAATCAGAAGAGAAAGGAACTGAATCATTCATAAGTGAAGGTCAGCAAATAGCATGCTCAGTTACTGCGTCCAATTGTTAGAAGTGTTGATTTTGCTGCTTCTTTAAATTTCTTAAGACTTTTAGTTCTTTTTCTGAATTGCTCTGGTTTGGGCCTGCAGACTACAGGGGAAAAGCAGTGGTAGGCAAAAGCTTCCACATCTGAATAGGAAAGATGCATGATACAGTATATTTTCACTGCCAGGAAATAACACAGAAACATTCTTGCCCGTTTAGTGTGTATTCAGTCATGGACAGAAAGTCAACTGCTTAGCTGGAGCCTGGCATAGATTTCCAATAACTTGCTTTTCCTCAAGCACAAACATGTGACAGCACTTGAGGAAAGCTACAGAGTGAATCTTTTATGATCTGAAAATAATCTTTTTAGATTTCCATGAGAAAACAGTATTTATTTATTTGGTCTTTTTCTCCCACCTTGCAATTAAGTCAAGTGCTGACACAGACTGCTGCTGGATGATTTAGGCCGCAAAGTGCTCATATAGAGATGATGTCTTCTGGTATTGAGGATATACAAAATTAAAACTTTATGGTTTTAATAGTAATAGTAGCAAAACCAATACACGGAGTTACTACACAGCCATGCATATTGCTGCATAATAGGTATTCACCGTTTTGTGGCGCAGCTGTGCTCTCTAATCTAATCTGTATTTATAGTTAAGGTCATATTCTGTTTGTGTACTATGCAGTATGATGATGCCCATGCCTGCATTGCTCTGATGGGTTGATCCAGGGGCTTCCATCATCTGCAGTGTTTTGGGTGTTGCTGCCCTACCATAGAGGAATGGGTTTAGCTTTAACAGGGACATCACTGGAGCTGGACCAGCAACTCTAAGGTGTTCCATCCATGCTCACACTGCAGGTGTTTTATGTCACCTTGAGAGCTACCTGACACTGTGCGAGGGCCCTCTTGCACGACACCTATTCCACAAGGCCTTTAGCACATCTGGGAAAGCCCTCCAACTGTTATCTCTAACTTGTCTGCTCCATATGCATGCCATGATTTCACCATGCAGCCCTCTGTGAGCAGTTCTCCCTCGAAGCATCCATTAGTATCGACCTTAATTTCCCTGAGAAATGAGGCTGATTCCCTATGACAAATTCAACTTGAAAGGCGGGGGAAGCATGAGGAAAGCAGAAGTTTGCAGAGAGCGCCAGGCATTTCCTACCTGCTCTCCTTCTTTGTGAGGGCACTATTGCTGTCTTGTACACTGAGTGACTGCATGGATAGCAGTTGGCCTTCAGCAGTGTCTCCCCTGTTGCTGAGTTTTGTTCAGTGACATTATGGGTATTGGTTTTAGATGTGAACTGACTGCCAATGGGACACTAATTTCTTGATATAACAGACCACATTCATAGCTCTGGAGCAGGAGCTCGCCCCACAAGGGAAGGCAAGCCAGGACCTGAGGGCAACAGCAAGGTAGGTTAAGGCAATAATCCCACCCTGGCGGGCACAATCCCACAGTACCTGAGCAGGTACCATGCTGGTGAGCCGGGTCAACCAATATTCAAGACCACGAGACGTGTCTGCAGTGATGAAGGAGGTGCAAGGTCAGGCCAGCAAGTCAAATCAGTGGTTTAGGATCAGCAAAGCACATGGCCAGGCACGGGCGTACCTCAGGCAAGTCTCAAGGATGGAGGCCTGAGCTTCAACACAGTTCTCAAGCAAAGGGCAGGAGGTCACCATGAGACTTCCCATAGCTCCATCTCACACAGCTCTTTCCCCAGCAGCCTGATCTAAGGCTACAGCTGCACTGTATCAGAGCTGGACCACAGCACAGGCAGCCACAACCCCAAGGAGGGGTGAAAAGGCTGCAGAGCCTCTTGGTGCACTCAAAGCCCTGACAGCAGCATGCTTATTTCCAGATTTCTATCCAGTCCAGAAAGTATCAGTCTCTTAAAAGTAATCTTGTTAGAGACGAGGCACAGCTGTTCAGGGCTGGGATGTTTACTGCAACCCTGTGAAAGTCTGCAAAGCCATATGCCGTTTGATCCTCTGCTCCCTGGCTATCTACCAATTCAGTGTCCAGAGGACCAGTAGGTTGAGCTGTGCCAGAATCACTGACAAACACAAGCCCTTCCACTGGCCCTCAAGGGGCACCGCCAGCGTCATAATTATACAAGATTACATTCTGCTGTACTTAGTGATCCATCGTACCCTAGCAAACCCTGCAGTGGTTTGTCTGCACTAATTTTCGGATCTGAACTGTCCACCTTTTGATGAGCAGCCACGTAGGTCTGGCAATAGCATCATCATGCCATATATAAATGCCCCTATCCTGGCAACCACAGTGCCTCGGTAATTGTCTTTTGACAGCAGTGATGCTGCCTTTGAGACTGACACAATGCCAGCGTGAACTATACTTTCAAGATCACTGTGGCCTGCCATACATTTAGTGATTTGCAGGAGAAAGTGGGGAGCGCATTCAAGTTGAAGGGTTCCAGAAGTGGGCAGTCAGATGAGAAAACCAATTAGAACAGCCTGAGAAAAACATTAGCCTTAGCAGAAGTTATCTCTCCCTGCAACATCATCAGACTACATGGTCTGTGGCTACAGGTAGTGGTATTATGTCCAAGACTTCATAATTCTTAACAATTTTCAGGCTTCAAAATGTGCCTCCTGTTTGTCTCTTTACTTCATCTTGCTCCTTTCCAAGTTTCTCTCCTTCTCCCCCATTAAAAATTCATTACTTAGATAATTTCCCCTTCTTCTCTTTACTCTGAAAAGTCAATTCCTTCTCCAGATGCCATAACAGATGACAGCTGCTTGATTGCCTTGAGACAGAACAGTTCAGGCTTGGTCCCCCACCACCAGCAAACACCTCTTCGGTGTGAAACACTTGAAGTAACCAGCCTTCCTTGCTCTTTGTCTACAGTTCAGGGAAGTTCACAATAGAGAAAGGATAAGGAAAAAGAATGAGTGCTAACTACTGTCCTACGGCTTCAAGTAAAACAGAGAAAACATTCACAAGCAGCTCTGCATATTTTGGTTGAAGTGCAGCAACAATACATGGCAGCAAAACTGATCCTTCTGACTGCAGCCAAATCAGATCAGGATCTGGCCCATCACAGGACGCTGACAGAGAGCCACTTTTGGTGAAACCCCAGCACACTCCTACAAATACAGTGACCAGAAGTGAAGGCCCCTTATCTTCAGTGCCTGACTACTTTGGGCTACAGATACAGGGTAGGAATCATCTGCTCTTGCATTCAGTGAGAGGACTTCTTATCTTCAAATAAGGAAGAAGAAACAGTATTTGGTAAAAGATGACATAAAAACTTGAGACCAAAACAGCATACTTGTCCATGTGGGGGCCTCCCATTGAACTCTGTGTTCAGGGTCTCCATCCGGTGTTTCAGCACACCAGGTTGGGGTGCGTGATGTGATAACTCACAACGAGTGTTACGAGTTTTTGCTCTTGCCCGTTTCTGAACCAAGGTGATTTGGGCTGGAGTTGGCAGGAGATCAAGGCAACAAGCATGAATCAAGGCATGGGTGGGGAACGCGCTTGCTGTCTTGCCCTGTGCACTAGTTCTGTCTGTTCTCTGCCTCACCAGTGCCCTCACTGAGGCGTTCAAAGAGATCAAACATTTTAGGTACTACAACAACGCAGCATTGTGGAAATAACCTCTTTGTCATAGATTAAGTTGTCCCAGGTCACACGGGCCGCAGTCAGGAAGAACTGCATTTCAGGCGTATCTTTGCATGCCCGTCTTACCTGGTACTCCAGAGGAGGGGATGCCTCCCTCTGTCACTGGTTGACATGGTATACCCATTGTGGATTTTGTGAGGAAATCACGGGATTTAGTTATCCTTTGCTAAAATAAACAACAGGAACCAGTTGCTGCTTGTCTTTAATTTCTGCTCTTAGCCTCTTACATTTCTAATGAATATAGGCAGATAAATACAGGATATGAAAGCAAAGTGATAGTCATAAAGAATTAAATAGTAATACTTTAAACTTTGTTGGTTAATAACCTGAATGTAATAGAAAAACAAGTTGCACTGCATAATTAGATATGGCTTAGAAGTAGAGCACAGCCCAGATGAGGGGTCCTTATTACTTACTTTAGTCTTACATTACATTAGCAACCCGGTCTAGCAGATGTCCCTGCCCATGGCAGAGGGGGTGGAACTCGATGATCTTTAAGGTCCCTTCCAACCCAAACCATTCTATGATTCTATGATTACACTTCTGGAAACTGTTGCATACTTGCAGTTAGCGTGCCTAAGATGACATATATTAAGCAATTTTTCTCCATTTACCCCCTCTACCTTTTTAAACAGCCATGTCATACTTTGAACAAATGTAGTATCTAAAAGGTAAATTTAATAGATTGAAAGCTTAATGAACAATTGTATTCATTTAAGATCTTATGAAAACTTATATAGCTTCATTTAAAGCACTTTGAAGATACAAAGTACTAGATTTCCTTTTCTTTGAAAGAGAGGATCAATACAGATAATTCCCCAGTTTTCCTTGAAAGTTGAAATCTTTTGTAAAAGGCGTACCAGAGTAAGCTGTTAAATCTCATGCCCTGTTTGTAGACAATTCAGAATGCTGTTACTATTAAGCCTGTTTCTGCTTAAAACACTGAGAAACACATCCTCAGAGGCAAATCAGGGATAAATGAGTGTGTTGCTCATCAGACCCATTCACACGTTAATACAGCAGCAGAACTGTCTTGTTCTCAGGGCCTGGAAGCACATCCTCTTCCAGGAGATTAGATGGCTGGGTCAAGTTTAGCTGGCCGCGTTCAAGGACATCTTCATTGCCAGTAAGAGCTGTTGTGAAGAAGGTAAAAGTGAAGCCCTGACTCTCCTTTCCCACGGGAGTTACATTTAAGCAGTGGCTGTACCACCTGGGCTACATCGCAGCTACGTCACAGCTATGTCTGCGCTTCGGCTTGTACCTCCTCCATCCTGACCTGGACTCAGACCCAGCTTCCTGGCTGAGCCTGGATGTGCCTTGTCCCAGTGGCTGTGCTGGGTGACCACCAGGCTGTGTCTGGCTCTGGCCACTGTCTCTGGCCCTGATCCTGACCAGGACTTGCCACTCCATATCCTGGCTCCTTATGCTGAGGTTAGTGCTCCTGCCTGCCATGTTACCACGCTCCACTCCCAGCTTGCCTTCCCTCGAGAAGCAGCCAGCCCTCGTTCCTCCATGATACTTCTCTGGAGAATAACTGGCTGAGGCATTTCTTAAAATTTAACATAGCTGATTTACACGTGCAGCATTTTTAAATAGGACTGCCAACCAGTCACGCATGGGGGTGCATTTGTGCAAACCATCATAATAACTAAAAATTACTCTTTTCTTGGCTGGTATCGACATCTTTCAAAGGTATTACAAAAAGTGATTTTGTATCACAAATTATCCTGAAGCTACATATGAAACTTAGCAGTGTTAGTTGTTCCTCACAGACCTTGTTTTTTAACCTCGCACTTTTCCATGACCAACATTTTGAAACAGATGCTTGGAAAGAGAAATTCGAATGAGCCTTTCAACTTCAGTGAAGTACATCAAACTACATTATGGTTTGGACCGAAGGAGACCATGTGAATTTTGTGAACAGTGATGCACTGATTCATCTTGAGTAACATGCATTTTTCAGAGAAAGCTATGGATGCACAGAGCACCTTACAAGTGTGCTGGAGTCTAGGCTCAGTCCCTGTTACAGCCTCAGGCACTCTGATGCTCCTTAGCTTCAGCAATGTCATTTATTCTAAAGGCGATGGATATGGAGATCTGCTCTAAGAATGTTTTATCGTGAACAGTTGGTACAGAGGGTTCTATCCCTCCAATTTGTGGTTTTCTGACTGCCTGGCAGGCATTGTATCACCTTCTGTTTTACAGTGGTGCTAATTATTTACCTTGCTGCAGCATAGCTAACAGCAGCTAGGAACAGCAAAGATCAGGCGGTGCCCTCTGTGAACAGAGCAACATGCACTAATGGGGAATTCTCATGTACAAAAGAATGTGTGTATATATCTATACATATCTCAGCTTGCATATAATGAATTTGTTAGAAGAGATGCCTGCAGACCTTTAAGAAGGACAGTGCTGGTTATTACATTTTCTTTATAGATGGTGTTTTGTGCCACGAGGTGCAACAGCCAGCCATATGCTGGCGTAAATTGCTGGTATAATTGCCTGGTGATTTCGATGAAGATTTAAGTAAGCAAAAGCTTCCATGTCTTAAACTAACATGAGGTAATGCGTAAAGTCCGTAATTCTCATTATCTTCTCCTAGGTCATACTCCATCCCTTACTAATTGGCTCTACGGGCACCCCTTTCTGAGTTACAATAATGTTTACAACCTTTTCTTGATAATCTAATGTGCAGCCAGGTCAGACTCCAAACGCAAGGTGCTTTTATTCCCATTTCTTTTGCACAATAAGTGTCTGAACTGGCACTACACTTCCACCTATCTGCTGGTGCTTTTCCATGTCACAGTTGTTAAACGCGCAACAAGGGTGTAACTTGGCCACTAACATTTCAGTGTGGCTCTTCTGCTTAACTTAAGGGTATTCCTCAGCACTAATTTAAGAGCTTCTTTGGTACAGACATACAGTAGGTCTGTTTCAGGGCTCTTACGTTAGCTCTCCTTGAGCATTCCTTTGGAAGCTCATATTCACTCAGATTCTTGTCATGACATGGGACTGCACAACCTTTGAAAATGCAAACAAGTCATATGGTTATTCAACCCATGAACTACATGGCTGACTGGGTTGGCTCAGTTTACCGAACTCTGTATAGATGGCTCTGGTGATTGCTCTCTATGAGCTTGCATCAAAAATGCCTTGTTGCACCTTCCAAATTAATAAGGCTCCCTCTGCTCAATTTTATTTTTTTAATGACCAGCACGAGGATTAAATCTTCCTTGAGTGCAACACTTGCTGTTTTGAGATTTTGCTGGCAGAGATCGCATGTGCCAGTCCTCTATTTTAAGTGGAAATTTATGATTTTAGGGCTAGAGTACATTCTTTCTGTTAAGACTCCATATCAGAAGAGCTTCAAGGGTTATTACACCTGTAATGTACGGAATCGCTCAGGTTAACCCGAACAATATAGGCTTTGTTTCCTTCTTCTGTAGCAAAGTTTTTACAATTACTGATTTTAGAAAAGATGCGTAACTTCTTGAAAAACAGCAGCCATGCAGGCAAAACCTGTGTCCTAGAGTATATAATGTATGTGTGAGAAACACTCGCTCACAGATAAAAAAAATGTAGAGAGGACACAGTCTTTGAAGCAAAGATAAAAATTTATTCAAGAACAAAAGAAACAAGTCAGCTGAGTCACATGCGTCTCAAAAAGAGCACACTTAGTTACAAAACTTTAGGTATTTATACCCTCCCTGATTGCCCAAATTCCTGTCCCTTCCCATTGGTTTGGTACTTTAGGGCGCACATTCTTTCACAACTGGTTAGCCTATCACAGACTCAATTCACATTTTTCTCCTTTTAAGGAGTTGTTTTTCTAAGTTACATAGTCCTGCTTGTGTCATCGACATACAAAATGGCTGCAGTAAAACAATCCCCGAGTTCATCTCTCACATATGTGATATGGAAGAGACTACAATGAATGAACAGGCCATAGTTTAAAAAAGAAAAAAAAAAAAAGTGAATAGTGCTGAGCAGCTCAGCAGAAGTCACAGCTTCACAGCTTGTCACATGTAAAACTTCTGAGTGATTTGATTTCTACTCAGTATAGCAAAGACAGGTTTTCAGGCTGATTAAAAAAAAAAAAAAAGAAAACAAGAAACTATTTTGAAAATGCTGCATGAAAATTGGAACATCTCAAGGATGGGAATGACCCACAAAGAAAAGTGTGTCTTTAACAGGTAAACATACCAGGTAGCTAAGTTTTGAAACCTCAGTGCAGTAAAAGAAAATTAGCATTTGGCACTGAGAGGGCTTACAGAAGTAGCTGGACGTGACTGACTAATGTGAACTGTTGGGGTCTTCTGGAAGATAGCTGCCCTCACCTGCAGGCAGAAACCCTGAGCGCCAAGGCTTGGGTAGGCACATTCTTAGCTCCCATCCCACTCATGTCCACCTTCGAGCAGCTTCTCTGAGCACTGGGGGCACAGAGCAAAGGGGCGGACAGCACTCCCGCCCTGTCCAGGTAACAGGGGACTTACAGCAGCAACAACGACATAGTGCTGGTCTTTTAAAGTATAACTACCAGTAAAAAGGCAGATCACAAGACTGAATGGTCTTATCACTGCCCAGCATTTTAAGGCAAAGCATTAAAATTGGGGGGGAAAAAAAAAAAAAAAGACATTAAAGAAACATAGGAAGGTCTTTCCGCTCTAAAGGCCAAAAAAACCCACCCCTTCTCATCCACAATACACATTTTGAAGGCATGGAGGAGACTCTTCTCCTACACAACGTTATCAACAACAACATCATTTACAGATGAAACACGTTTAAAACAAACGCTTCCCGCTACTACAAGGAGACACGCCGCCGCCAAAGGCTCCTGGGCGGCAGAGGCCCATCCGAGGCCTACGTGACAGAGGCCCTTCGCAGCGAGGCCTGGGCCGGCCAGGCCCGGCCGCAGGGAGCCCGGAGGCCGCAGGAGGCAGGGCCCGCGCTGCGCCGCCTCCCAGCCCCATGGCACCTCCTCCTCTGCCATCACTTCTTCCCTTCTCCACTATTGCGGGAGAGAC
>NW_009648470.1:2266358-2311809 GCF_000708025.1 Charadrius vociferus | reverse complement strand
GGTGCAGCTCTCGGCCCCCCCCTTGGTGGCCCCGGGGGAGAGAGGCGTCTCCCGGCACCCCCCGCCCCGGGGACCCTGAGTCTCCCCAGGGGCCTGCGGGGGCCGGTGGGCCTGAGGGGTGACGGGGGCAGCGCTGTGGCCTGCCTTTCCCCCCTGCTTTTCCCCGAGGCCTGCCTTGGCTGGGTGTCGGCGACAGCAAATGCCAGGAGGAGGCCTGGCGCACACAGATAGTTCTGTTGACACAGTACTGCCTTTCAGCGAGGAAGTTAAGATGGGAAAAGTGGAGTTAAGCTAGGGCAAATACACATGTGAGCCTTGAGGCCAGGTATTCGTGTTTTCTGGTCAGTCCTGATCACTGGGCACACCGTATCTGTTTTGGAAAAACGTGTTTCACTGAGTTGTGCTTTTCAAATACCGATTGCAAACTCTGCATCTCATTTGCTAGCTAGGGGTGTTTGGGCACTGTTGACTGGAAGTTGATTTTTTTTTTTTTTTTTAAATTGGTTGAAGTAATTTCCTTATTAGTCAATGCTTAGTCTTTTTTCCTTAACTACTTACCAGTTTCTCGCTAAAACAAGAGCTCAATGCTAACTACCAAAACACAAAGCAACTTACCTTGGTTGTAAATGAGAAAAATTGCTGAAATTACGAGAAGCATCATTATTTCCAGTGACATTTTGGGGATATTTCTGTTCTGCATTTTAACTTAGTGGTTCTCCTGGACTGTGAGTTCATGTATGTCTAGGTTGTAAAAGATTAAAACATGTCGTATGGTTTAGAATAGAATAGAATGTTTCAGTTGGAAGGGATCTACTGTGATATCTAGTTCAACTGCCTGACCAAAATTTAAAGCACGTTGTTAAAGGTACTGTCCAAATGCTTCTTAAACACTGACAGGCTTGGGGCATGGAAGCCCCAGGAAGCCTGCTCCAGTGTTTGACCACCTTCTTTGTAAAGAAATGCTTCCTGATGTCCAGTCTAAACAACCCCTTGTGCATCTTTGAACCATTCCCATGTGTCCTGTCACTGGATCCCAGGGACAAGAGCTCAGGACACCTCCCTCCACTTCTCCTCCTCAGGAGAGGACCAATGAGGTTGCCCCTTAGTCTCCTTTTCTGCAAACTAGACAAACCCAAAGTCCTCAGCCATTTCTCATAGGACATTCCTACTGGCCCCTTCATCAGCTTTGTTGCCCTCCTCTGGGCAAGTTCAAGGACCTTCACATCCTTCTGAAGTGACGCTGCACCCATGCTAAATGCAGATGGATAATCATCTCTTTTGATGAGTTGGTTACACTGTATTTGATAACCTAGCTCTTACAGCATTTACCTAGTTTTTACAGCGTTACTAACGTATTACTTAGCATAATACTAACCAAATTGAGAAAATTAGTGTCTTTAGGTCTGCTTCTTGGGTAAGTGGATCATATGTTTCAGAAATACTGTTCTAAGCAGTTCTAGAGTGCACAATCCTGTGATTCCTGTATATCAGTGACTTGAAAGAATCATAACTATTTATGCTAGTTTTCATAACATTAGCTTATTTATAGGGAAGCTTTGGCTGTAACTGGAAACTTACCTGCCTCCTCTTCTATACTTGTTCTTCTCCAAAAAGGAGGAAGCTTTTCATAAAAGTGATTTTTATTTTCATAGTTTCCTTGCTTTCTATTGCATATTCAAATTTTTATCATACAGTTTTCAATTCTTAGTTGTTTTACTACTTTGTCAGTTGGGTGATTGCCATTGGTAAACGGCTTTCAGGTTTTGTCAGTACAAATATGAGGCACCTGTGAAATGAGCTGTTATTCCACAGTGTGTGTTTCTCTCCTTGGGGGCATATACTCTTGAATGACTATAAACACTTGTTATTCTTGCAGTACTGCAGGGTGTGAGTCAAAGATGGAGACTGAAAGATGGTTGGGCTGATTATCAGGTCCACTGGAATTATGCCTTGACCTAGTTGCATTGGGAAGGGTAGTATGAAAGAGGGGAAAATTAATGCATATACTTTTGAGGAATGTGAGGTGGAGTGGAAAAAGAAATAACACTTAAGAAATCTTGTTTAGCTGTGTGTTCATGCACTTTGGAAAAAAATAACAGCCTAGACATCCATGCTTTTAACTCTTTTGCTGTTGCTCTTATGGTTATGACTTTTCTCATATGATTAGTAGATCTTAGTTATTTAACACATGTATGAGTAAGCTTTCAGTGGCATTTAGTGTAGTATATTTCTGACTACATTTGACTACACTGGTGATTAAATCATGTTCTGTACTAAATTAGTTGCCACTGTTGCTTCACCTCTTGTCAAAATGGTATGTTTTCTAGTACAAAAAGGAAGCTGAGTTTATATGTTGAAGTCTGTCCCCACTTAAACTACAGAAGTGCTGCTTGGTGTTTCAAACCAAGTAAGAAACTGTTGTTCTTCCATAGTTGCAAATTTGTTAGCTTGTAAGACACTGCCTCTACTGATGAGATTTTACTGTAACTTTCCTAAAGTTACAGAGGAGTTAATATAGGCACTTGTTTATGTGAATTTTTGCAATTAGTTTTTTATTTCTTATGATTCTGAATACAAAGTAAAGATTTTTCAAGTAAAGCAGTAACATGGTGTAGTTAATATAGTAGTAATGTATATATATATATATTTTTCCAACTAGGTATTGTAAAAGAGTCATCCGTTGTAAAATTGCCTGGAAATTTGTAATGTTTGCCTTTCAACCTTGTTTCAATGTACCAATTACGTTTTTATCAGCTTTTGAAAGATGAAGAAGCCCCACCTAGTAAATGTAACGGTGGTAGCTAAAGCTGAGAATCTTCTGTTGTTTTGTTTTTTGATGGTGGTGTTTCATGAAAATGGGTGAAAGACCCCTGTAGTTTGTGTGCAGACTTGTCATTTTTCTGAAGAGGTGTCTTTGCAGCTGTCTTTAAACATATGTATTTTTTGAGGCTAGTTCTTTTCATTATGCACTACGCTGTACCTTGGAATGACATACTGGCTCCAGCTTTAGAGATGAGATAAGATGTGTTTGTATTACGTTGCAGTGAAAAAGATATTCTGTCTCGGAACAGAAGTTCTGTTAACTTTGTATTTAATTACCTGACACTTATGAGGAGGAAGTCTAAGGGGCAGAGAGAATTACCTTTTTCTATTGTTACAGTTACATTCATGAATTTTGGAACCAATTTCCCAGTGTTCCCATTAAAATATAGACCTTAATGGAACCTGAGTTATTGAATCTAGTTTTCTTACTAGAAGTGAAGTCCCAGAAGGACTAAAGAATACCCTCTCCTATGCAAAGAATGAATCGCATAACACTTCTCACTGGCTTGCAAAAGATTTTTTTTTTTTTTTTTTGTTGAAGTCCCACAGGTGGCATTTCACAAAAGAATATGACAAGCTAGGACCTCCTCAGTGTCCTAGATCTTAGTGGAACTTGGGAATTTATTACATGGAAATGCCTATACATTGTCAAAAAAATGAACAATATGCTATGTCCTACAGTAAGTTGCAGGTTTAGCCTGTTGACCCACAGATCTTGAGTCTGGTGACTGATCTCTGAATGTAGGAAAGCAAGATGTGCAAACTGGATATCTAAAAAATTTTTTAGTACAACTAAATGTACATGTGAGTTCCTTGTCAAGTAGTACAGATTTTTTCATTGTAGTATGTGATGCCATAAAAATTAGTAAGTCTATAGCAAAACCTTATAGTTGTGTCAAACTTCATGTATTTTGAAGATTATATAAACAATGTTCCCAACTATGAAAAGTTATTCCCAGAGATGAAGAGGAATTGGAATTGTACTGATTGTTTGGGAACAAAAGAATAGTGCTTAGTAATACATGAGAAAGCCAGTAGATCAATGTAATTTTGGATTTATGTACTTCGTAAGTGAAAACTATAAACTCTTTTAAACTGAATTTTAGGTATTTCAGCAAGTGCTGTGCTGCCTACTGGATAACTTTGGATTTAAGGCTGGTCTGTTCAAACTCGTTCTTTGTAGGACTCATCATGTTACGTGATCCAAGCTCTAAAGCAAAAGCAAGTATGTGCCTGGAAACCTGGGGAAGCTCACAGGGGTGAATCTAACACCTCTTTCGAAGAGTGCAACAGGAATTTGGCAAAGTAGTCAGTTCCAGGATCCTGCAAGATGATCTGCTTTTCCTACGTGTTCTTTTGCTGTCCCACTGAAATGTCTTTAGAAAGCTTAGGTGAAACTGGTCCCTGCATACGGAGCAAGCCCAGGCTGGATACAAGATGTTCCTTAGACACAGAGATAACACAGTGATTCACAGGAGAGATGCATCTGTTTTGAGGTTCTTGACACTTGTTTTGTGATGTACATATGGATTTTGTGAAGTTTGTTAAGGGAAACAAACCCAAGAAACTAATACAGATACTATTTTTTTTATTTTTTTTTTAAAGAAGATGCTAGGCGGTAACAAATGATGTGTATCATATGGAATCATCCCAACTTTTACAAGAAATGGATTTAGGGCTAGAATTAATAGTTAAAAAGGTGCAAAGAAGGATAGCTAAAATAAGGAGATGGAAGAAGGTAGGGGACTAACATGTTTGAAACCCCTAAATTTGTAGAAGAGAAAACTGAAGGGAGAGAACTCAGTGAGGTTTATGTAATCTGCAGGCAGTACGTAAGACGAAAGTAGAACTGTTACTCACCAAATCCTGCAGGATTATTGCTCACTGAATGCTGCAGCACTAGAGTTAGAGCGCACTTACCAAAGCTAGTGGCAGACTGGTTTGAGAATGGGTACAATATTTGACCAAGGACCTCAACCAAATCTGTGTTTACCAGGGATAAAAGATTATTCTGTCAATTAGTACACTTGGTTAATAAATGATTCCTTCAAGATGGAAAAAATATTACCAATAGATTTCTGCTGGGATCTAGGGGTTTATCATATTAAAAAATAGTCTGAAGGACTGATAGTGTTGTGGCACCGTAGCAGTTTCTTGATATATGGGGACTGGTGAAATCTAAACTGACTGTGTATTTGCAGGAAAATCATAAGATACCATTGCCCAGTGCTTTCACATACAGATGTAGTTCAGTTTTGATGAATGCCAAATGATGCTCATGCAAGGAAAAATAATGCAAACCTATCTACACAGTGATGAACTCGAAATTCACTAATGCTACTTATTGAGAGAAGGGCAGTGGTCAGGAAGCTATCGGGAATTGTTCACAAAGAATAAAATAATTGTTAGGTCATTATGTATATCAATGGTACGTCCAAATTGTTAACAGTATGCATTAATGTAATCGCCCCAGGACAGCAAAGGTTTCATGGACAGTGAAAAAGTGGATGAGAGGTGTGGAAGATCCGCTGTGCTGGGAAGATTAAGATCTTTAGTCTGAAAAACAGAACAATAAAGGGAGAGGTGATAGAGGTCTATAAAATCTGTAGATCATACAGAAGTGATGAATAGAAAGCAAGAATGCTATTTTTCTTAAGACAAGAATTAGGCCACACATTAAATTAAACCTGCTACCTGATGAAAACTAAAGTAGCTTTTTAAGCAATGTGTAATTAAATTGTGGATCTTAATTGCCACATGATATTGTGGAGCAGAAAAATTTAAGTGGGTTAAAATTGTAATTGGACAAACTCAGGTAGGGATAGATGTACTGAACACTGAACTTTACAGTGGAGTTGGACTACCAGCTCTAAAATGGCTGAAAGCTAGGGATTATTCCAGACACTTCTAGATATTTCATGTGTTTTACATTCTTTACCTGAATTGTCTGCTTCTGGCCACCCTTGAAAAAAAGGAACTGTGTTAGGTAGACCTAGACTGCATAACTAAAAGCACCATTTATGTTCTTATTTCTGTGTTGTAGGTAAGTGTCATCATGCTGTAGTTCTGCTGGAGAAAGAATTTTTTCCTTTTGGTTGGAGATGGGAGAAGAGGGAGTGGGAAGTTGGAGAGAAACAAACAGGACTGTTGGAAACAGAAGAGAAAAGACAAAGCAAATGTGATAGATAGTCCCCTATGAACTCAGTCTCACCTGTGATTTCGACTGCCTTCCTCCAGCTCAGCCTCCAGGTTTTCAGTAGTTGCTGGGAGAGATTTTCCTTCTCTGGTCTTGTTATGCCAGGTCTCAAATCGATTTATGCATCATCTGTGGGGGCACAGACTTCACCTGCGGGTTTCACTGAATAATCTGCTAGGAAGCTGAAGTACAGGTATAAGATATACTTGATTTATGGAATTGTTGCAACTTAGAGTGGAGATGTTGCTCCTGTGAACCCTTTACTCAATAAAAGGAAAAAAAAAAAAAGAGGAAAGAAAAAAAGCTTAGCCCACTTGCAACACACCTGAAGCTGAAAGTCCTTTAAATTGTTTCAGACCTTTTTTTAACATCCAACTTTTCAGTGGCTTTACTTTTCTTGATATAGTGTGTTTCCAGTTGATCCGCTCCCATCAGTGAGTTCTGGAGGATTGTGTCAGCTTTTCATAGCTAATCTCCTTTTTGGAGTCCTTGGAGACTTGAGACATATTGAGTCTTGTTTCAGAAGTTATTTACTTAGCCTTATAATTCATAGGTTTTACCATCTTTTTGAGACACAAATACTTTATTAGGACAAGTGTCACTTAACGTCTTTGAACGATGTATGTTTCCTTCTTTGTGCCTTTTTTTGTCCCCATGGTCTTTGACTGACCTCATATTGAACCATGCATGTTATCTCTGAGATGGCGACATCTGCCGAGTTTCATATTTTCTATCAATTTGTCTGTTAGTAAACTAATGATATCAACACCTAAACAAAGTGAATGGGTGGAGCTTCTTACGTAATTATGATTGACCACTTTAGATTGATTTACCTCTTCCACAAATTTTGATTCAAAGTATACTGTAAGCAGAGCATGTAAAAAGGTGATTTTGGTAGGTATTTGAGAGAAGGACTTGGGCAGGATGGAATAGCAGCATGCTTGATTATTATTTGCCTTTTCCAGCAAACCCAAATGAACTTCCCAATGGAAGAGTGAGTTAATAGAAGTAGCAGTGTGTTTAGGAAGTCTATGTTTTCCTGATGGTCTGTATCTCTTAAGATTTGAGCAAAAGTAAAAGCAGGTGTGTTTTAAACTTGTGTGTTCCTGGTGTTTTACATTGTTAGTCAGAAAGCCTGTACCTTCTAGAAAGTGGAAACTTCAGGCATTTGAGGTAGATGTTACAATAGAGATGAACCAAGTCTCAGGAGAAAGCCCTTTGCAAAGATTTTGCATTCTGAAATCATGTTATGAGACTCTTGAGACAGATGGTTTCAGATGGCAGGATAGGGAGGGAGAAAATAACATGGGGAAAAACCCCACAAACTTGTGGATCAAGATAAAGGCTGCTTAATAACGCAAAAGCAAAGGCCATGCGTGGAAGCAAAGGAGAATGAAAGATTTGTTCTCTACTTCCCATCAGCAGGCGGTGGTGTCCAGCCTCTTCCTGGGAAGTAGGGCTTCAGTAAGCATAGTGGTTGCTCTGGAAGACAAACATTGTAATTAATGAATGCCCTCTGCCTTCCTCCTCCTTTCTCATAGCTTTCATTGCTAAGCAGTCATCATATGGTATGGAATATCCCTTTGGTCAGTTTGGGTCAACTGTCCTGGCTTGTGTTTTGCCCACCTCCCGCCAACTGGTGAGGGAAGGGAATGTTGGAGAGACAGCCTGGATGCTGTGCGAGCACTGCTCAGCAGTAGCCAAGACACTGGTGTGTTATCAACGCCTTTCTAGCTACCAATGCAAAACACAGCACTATGAGGGCTACTATAGGGAAAATTGACTCCACCTCAGCCAGACCCGTTACAGTCATTCAGATTGATATGAAGCTGATATTCAGTAGGTTTTTATATGTGCGTATAAAAGCCTGGAGAAGAGAAGGCTCCGGGGACACCTTATTGCGGCCTTACAGTACCTAAAGGGGGCCTACAGGAAAGCTGGAGAGGGACTTTTTACAAGGGCATGTAGCGATAGGACGAGGGAGAATGGCTTCAAACTGGAAGAGGGTAGATTTAGAATAGATATTAGGAAGAAATTTTTCCTTTTGAGGGAGATTAGGCACTGGAACAGGTTGCCCAGAGAAGTTGTGGATGTGCCATCCCTGGAGGTGTTCAAGGCCAGGCTGGATGGGGTTTTGAGCAACTTGGTCTAGTGGGAGGTGTCCCTGCCCATGGCAGGGGGGGTGGAACTCGATGATCTTCCAGGTCCTTTCCAACCTAAACCATTCTATGATTCTATTTTACATAAGGGTTACTGCTGGATAAAGCACAGCTCAATGTAAATAATACATGTAGAAGTATGAAACTGTCCTGAAGCTTAACTTAAAATTACACTCAGAAACGTTGGGTTTTAAATATCCTATACATTAGTTAATTTTTTATAGTTTGCTTATTATGGAATAGCCATAACAATATAATTAAAATAAATTTAAGACTGATTCTCCAAGCTGTGCATATTGTTTGTGTTTTCAGGAGCACTACATTTTCTGCTTCTTTAGAGCAAAAGGAGGGTATTTAATTCCAGTAACAATAATTCTAATACAGGTGACAGAAAGAAGGAAGGGCTCTCTGGGGGATGAATGGTTTGTGAATGTTTCTAATCGCATTTTATGTACTTAATGTAATGCATAGTTGTGAGGTGCCAGAATTTAGGAAGACTGGACAGATCTAGGACTGATACAGAACCATTGAGCTGCTTCGCACATTTAAGGAAAAGGTTACTGGTTTAAATAATCTTTACAACACTGGTAAGTAATTGAAGCATGATGGGCATTCTTGTATTGGCATCAGTTTGAGCCCTTCACTTTGCGAAATGTAGCCTAGGTATTAGAAATGGGAGTGATGGCATTAACTGACAGCAAGCGAAGACTTACTCCAAGTTTAGAGATCTGCTGAAAATGCTTCTTTGTCAGAGAGCGCTCCCTGGGGAACATGGTGAAGACTGGCTTTTTCTTTCCCGTTGTTTGTCTCATAGTGCTCCAGGAAGGGGTAGGAGCTTCTTGTGCTCTGTCATGTCTGAAAAAAGAGCTGTTGAGGAAAGCCAGAGGAGAAAAAGCCATGTGTGTTCAGACAGCTTCGATATACTCTCAGTGGCATAGAAGCTGTGTCTTTGGCACGGCCCCAACATTTTCCTGGGGAAATGTGAGTTAGAAACAGTATTTACAGCTTAGATCTGAGCACAAAAAAAATAAAATTCCATTAGATGAAGAAAGAAAACCCTCCTCATTGTTGTGACTTTTGTATGTCAAATTGCTATGGCCCGTTATGAATCATGGAGTAGCAAATCTTCTCAAGGAGCAAAGCATGCAAGAGCTCTTGTCCAGCGCTTTCTGACTGCAAGGGCTTTTTCTAGCATCTGCTGTATTACAGCAGTGCTGCTTGCTGAAAGCTTATCTTATCAAAGTTTGGAGTTAGTGAGGTTATCTTGGGCACATCTCTGGGTGTTACCTGGAAAAGTTTGACATTTTTGCATTGCAGCTATTACTGCCAGATAACAGCGTGTGTACTTATCACTAAATCTCTTCCATTAAGTAGTTGTAGAGCTTATGTTAACATTTTTTTTTTTTTTTTGCAATCTGCTGAAGTTTCGCTCCGTTATGTTCTTTTACTGTTGTAAAAGACAGTATGTTGTTATCTCAATATAGAAATACTTACATAGATGTGCATCAGGATATACCATTAAAACATGGGCTAAAAGTGTGTGCTATCCAGGACCCTTATCCAATGCATTAATAACATTTTTTCCCATTTTATAAAGATGTAAAATCAATTATTTAGCTCTGATATTGATGGCAGTATACTGAATGGGGAAAATACAACTTTCAGCAGCTAGATCATCTTGTTATGTAGTATTTCTTGATAGACCGATAGAAATAGAAATTACCATTTATTGTGGAAGTACATTTACACTTCTTTTGGTTGATGTTACTGTAATTATGGTTAGGGTCATTGTACAGTGGGGGTGGGGGAGACTTTAAAAGGCATCAGGGCAGTTGAGTTTAGTAGGAGGTTCCAAGTACATACTTTTTTTTTAATTTATTAAACTGTGATCCTGTGTCCAAGATGTTTTTACATACAAAGCAGAGATACTGAGTTCTAAATTACTTTTTGGAATCATAACACTAAAGAAGCATTACATTTTTCAACTTCTTAGAACACTTTCTATTTTACAGCTGAAAGTACTTGCAAGTGCTAAGGCTTCCATTTAACTGTTATTTGGAGGAGAGTGCGAGGAGGGGAAGTTAGGGAAGGAGCTGAAGAGAAGGTGGGTGATTTTCAAGGTTCTGGTTCTGACTGTAGAGTAGTGATTTCTGAATGAGGCATGTTTTGTGTTGAAGTGATGAGCTGCTAAGGAACGATGAGAGGTTCCTTATGTAAAACATATCCATCAAGCTGCTTTTCGTTGAAAACTGTGTAACGAGCACAGTTGTGATTTCTTGGTTTTAAAACCTTTTTCAAGGTTATGTTTTTTTAATTCAGATGTAACATGTATGCATACATCTGTGTAATGCACATATAATTGTTGATAGACTTGAGAGTTGCTGTTCAGCTAGTCTAAGTAACATCTTGGAGTTCTGATTTGTGGCAAGTACTTGCCAAATTCCTCTGCAACTTTTCATTTGAGTGCTATCTGCAGTGTTTTATATATTTTTGATACATGGTAATATCAAATTTGTAACAATGAAAATCAGAGTAAATGGAGGAAGTGACTGCATCAACGTGTGTACTTAATATCTTAAGCTAAACCAGTTTGAGTTTGTTTAATAGTTAGAATTGTTTTTTAATATGTAGCATATAATGATTTCATAACATTTCTGTGTCATTTAATAAAGTTCAGTATGTAGCAATTTTTAATTTTATCTCCTTTTAATGGCTGATGAAGTCTGTTACTGTCAAATTGGCCTAAAACTTTACTTGTTTACATTTTAGAATTTCCTTTTGAAGGATTGGTTAAACTGGGGAAAATCCTTGTGGAATGAGCAAATGAGGAAGCAAGAAGTTGGAGTGGTTTTTTGTGCTTGAGGTGTTGTTTTGTTAATCCAACCTTGAGTTTTGTTAATTTCAACCTTGACAGGTACCTGTTACAGAAATTCATGATTGATGCTTGTCATGATCTTGGACTCTGGGGCAAAAAGATTCTCGATTGTGTGGTTTTTGAGATGGAAAAAGATTTCCTTGGACAATGCTGCTAAGGGTTTACCAGTGTGTAATTTTCTCTAAGTTTGGGAATGAGGAAGAGAAGGGAAGAGGAGACGTCTTTCTAATCATTTCATTACTCACTGTCTCTTATGTTTTCTTAGTTTACATTTCAGTTTCTAAACTATGTCACCATATGATAATAACGTGAAGAAATGGAAAAAGCTTGATTTAGTCTTGAATAGTAATAGCTATTATGTACTACCTATGATATTTTCTTCATGCTGTAGCACTAGAGAGATGAACTTAGTGCTTTATAACTGCAGAATTCTACTCTTAAAGGTTTTCCAATTTCTTCTTTAGGTTTGAGTTTGTAATTTTTTTTTTGTTTTGTTTTCTGTGCAGAATAATTCCTGTGTTCCGTTGTTGTTTGATTCTTAAATTTTTGTCTTCCGATAACAGTTAGTAATAACTGACCTCCCTCCTTCTTCCCCCCCCAGTTATTGGCTGACCACAAAAAAGTAATTTTCTGTCAGATGAAATGTTTCTGAGACTGGCTTAATGTCCTGGTTTGATGAAGGAAGGGAAATGAAAAGTTGAGTTAGAGCATCATTCAAAAAAAGCAGGGAGAATAAAGACCGTATGTTGCTCTCCTGTTACACGTTGTCTGGCTGGGAGGTTAGATGAATCTCTTGAGTGTTAGAACCCTTAATTTAAATCCTTCCTCTTCCTGAGCCCTCAGTGCTAAAATACTAAATATAAAATATTAATTAAACCAGAGAATATAAAGATAAAGCCTAGTAGCGAAGGAACCCCTTCAACACCTGATTTTTACTTTTATTTCAAAGCACATTTAAGTAAACCATACGAAAGGGAATATCATTTGGTGTCTTACCAAGTTTCTTTTTTGCGGTTTGTTTATAGCAGTAGCAGTGAAGTGCAGTGCAGGTTTTCTCCTGTGCAAAGTGGCCTTTTAATTCTTACTACTTTTGAAAAAGTGTCTGCTATATCTACGAGCATTTTAATAAAAAATACTACCAGTTAGGAAAAGTATGATCTTGGTTGCATGTTCAGACTGCACTTATGGATATCTAACTTGGTTTTGTAGTAGTTTGGCTGATCACCTTCATATTTCATACAAACCTATACTTGTCTGTAGGTCAGTGGTTGAATCAGGCTTCTGTAGCTCATGTGCAGCTGATGAACTGCAACTTGGAAGTAATTACTGCAAGCCCTTTAACAGATGCAGTAGTATTTTTTTTAGTTTGAGAAATATATGAATGTCTGTAGCTGTAGAGCTTTTCAAATTAGTTGTAAACATGGCTTAGTGAGTGTTCTTTCACATTGCAAGAGCGTGCATACCTTCACACTGATTTTTTTGTAAATGTGCTATAAATCTAGTTTTAAAGGTCTGTAGAAATGGCTGTTTTTAGCATAAACTAGAATAAAAAGAAACCTGCCACTTCTGCAGGGTTGAAAATAACTTCTTTCTATGCAGAAGAACTTGATGTGCTGAGTTAAAATTACGCAAATAGTAATAACGGTGTTTGTATTGTAAGCATTGGTGACCACAGCTGTAAAAGAAATTATTTTATGCTTGGTGTTTTCAGTTATAACATGTATTTCTTTGTTTCAGTAGCGAGTATTCATCTTTCATCTTTGTCTTCTGAGCAGGTTGTAACTTCTTTTTTTGTTTGTTTGTGTTTTGTCAATTTTAATATGTAGAATAGAGGATGTGCGTTGGGGTGTCTTCAGAAGTTGTGGGTGTTTTTAGTTAGAGTACTAGAAGCAATTCTGTAAGAACAGAACCCACTACAGCAGCTATGCTTGGGGACTTTGTGTTGGTGATAAAATTCTGTTCTGAATATTTCAAATAAAACTGGAGGCATTTGCTTAGCATCTTGCTTTGTGAGTCAGCAAACACCGGGAATGTTAAGCTTCTATTATTTCTGAAATTAATATGAAGTATCTTGAAGCAGAAGTAGTCCAGGTCTTTGACACTGATATGGAAGACGTGCTTTAATAACAAAATACCAATTAATAATGTTTCCAAGTTTCACTTTGTAGTTTTATGGTTCAGTGGTGCTTCTGTATGGTAATAAAGTCAGATTTTACAGCTTGAATTTGGAAATATTAATAGTCTCCTTCATGAGTACAGTTGATAAGCTAAATAAGGTGATTAAAAATGATCAAATTTATATTTGATCTCCTAAAGTTATAGCCTTTTGTTACTTATATGTACAAGTATTATATGTTACATATTCTAGTCTCTTTTAAGTAAGTTTAAACCAACTTTTAAGTATTCTTACTGGAAAAAATACAGAAAATGTTCCTTTGAGAAAGCATTATTGGGAATTAATTTTTATAAAGATGCTAGGTTTTGCTTTGTTTTGAGATACTCAAAATGTCATTTTTAAAAAAAAAAGTTCACTTAGACAACCTCTGGAGGGGCCATCCCAGTCTTAGCCCTCGCTCAAAGCAGGGCTGACGCAGAAGTTAGATCATTTTTGCTGAACGCCTTGTCCAGTTGAGCTTTGAATATCCTCAAGGTGGCCTGCTCCAGTGCTTACCCACTCTCTCTCTCTTATGTCCAGTTCAGCTTTCCCATTTTCTTGTACTTTATCATTTTACTCCAAACCTCTCAGAATTGGCTTTGTCTCCTTAAACTGCCTTCAGATAGTGTGTGTGGGTGCAAATTAGTGCCTCATTTGTTCTGCTCTTCTCAGGCTGAACAAACTTGACAAACCGAAAGGCACTGTTGTATTCTACTCCTATGATATGGATTCTAGCTGCCAAAAACATCTTAGTGGCCTGTCTTCAGTTTGTGGGTCTTCTCTCATAATGGGGACCTCCAGAATGGGACACAGTATTTTAGACATGGCTTTGCACTGGGAGGAGGGGAATAATGATGTATCTTGATTTGCTGGTATGTCTTTACCACTGTATGGGCGCACTGGTTTGTGTTCAGATTGTAGAGAAGTGGGGGTCGGTCTCTCCTCCCAAGTAACAAGCGATAGGACAAGAGGAAACGTCCTCAAGTTACACTAGGGGAGGTTTAGATTGGATATTAGGAAAAATTTCTTCACTGAAAGTTTTATGAAACACTGGAACAGGCTGCCCAGGGAAGTGGTGGAATCACCATCCCTGGTGGCATTCAAAAGACGAGTAGACATGGTGCTTAGGGACATGCTTTAGTAGTAGTTTTGGCAGTGTTAGGTTGATAGTTGGACATGATGATCTTCAAGGTCTCTTTGAACTTAGACGATTCTATGATTGTTCTTCTCCATGAACCCACAGAGCTGCTTTCTGTCCAGCCACTTTCCAGCCTCAGTGGTTGCAAGGGGTATGGCTCGGCGCTCATCTTTGAGCTCCGTGACGTTCCTTTTGGCCAAGGAACTGCTATGTTTGTGCTTCTTACATAGTTCAGTTTTTACTAGCATGTCATCTCCTGCACCCTCCCTCCCCAAAAGAAAAATGAGAATTAGTTCTGTTGTGGTTGTGCATCTCTCTTAAACTGTAAAGTAGTTATGTTAATATAATTTTGACAAGCTTCTGTTAGCACAAGTTATGCTGATGTGTAGTGAAAAAACTAACGTACTACTTGATTGTACAAAATGTGATATGTAGAAAGTAAGTACTTAATATGAACCATTACTAGAATGCCTTTTTTGGTCTGGCAGCTACTTAAACTTCTGATTTCTCAAATTTATGAAGTGGGGACTAACACGGAAGATGAAAGATCACCTTCATTTTATGTGGAAGTGGTATTCTGAGCTAACTTTGCTACAGATCGAAGAAACTTAAATCGTTCTGTTCCCCATGCACATCTTTCCTTGCTCACTCTCTGCAGTGAATGATCTTGTGCTGTCCTTTGCTGTGTCAATCAAAGTTTCTGTCCCAGTGCTGTGTCTCTAATCAAGTCCAATAACTGATGTCTGTAGAGAAGCCTGAGAGTGTGACAGATATGCAGAGGTGGTGTCTCAGAACGTTTCCCCAGCTTTTAACTATTGTTTTTTCAGCATTTCCTCAGCTGGATGTTTCCTTTCTATTAAATAGACTTTTGATGAATTTCTTCTGCATGGATCTGTGCAGTTGTTTCTTGAACCTATGTAAAATTTTAGCAGCTACAGAATAGTGAGTAACAACTTTATATGCTTTATGAAGCACCCTTTTCCAAAGTTTGCTGAATTTCCGATGAGCTAATTTAGAGAAAGTGAATAACCAATCCCTTTTTATATCTTTAAAGTCAATTGCAACCATATAGGTATGTTAAATCCCTTTTTCAGTCTTTTTCATGGTGGAGAAGCCTATTCTGTGCAGTTAATCTTCAAAAGAAAGGTGTTCTGTGTGTTTGATCCGCTTTGTTACTGTCAAATAAAGAAGGGCAGACAGAAGGCAGAGGATCCTGAAAGGAGGGAGAGTTTAGGAGAGGAAGTTACCTGACGAGGACAAGGAGAAAGAGGAAAATGAAGGGGGATAACATGTAGACATGTATCATTCAATCTCTGTCATTATAGAGGAAAGTACTAAATGACTGGGAAAATGGGACGTGATGCAGATGTGGTATTATTGAACCCCCCACCGCTCCAAAAAAAAATCATTAACAGCTTATTAAGCTAAATATAATGCATGATAAATTAGGTGCAAGTTTCAAAATTGCAAGTGTGTGGTCTTTGAGTGGTGCCTTTTAGCCCATTACGTACTTGTGAGTTTGGGCAGAAATGTGAGTGTAAAGGTGTGAACAGTTACAAGAGGTAGGGCTTGGCTTGCACAGGCTTCTGTGAGACTTGGCAACTGGATGTGGGTATGTTCCTATGGTGTTAAACATGCAGGATAAAAAGGTTTAGCTTTATCATGCCATCTCTCTCTGTGAAGATGATATACCTGTTTTACTACTTGGCGGATGAAGAGCATCATCAGTTCCTGCTTCTCAGCTGAGAGGTGATTATTTCTTGAGATGGTTTATCTTAGCTGGTTCTTGCTTGTCTGCCTGCAGCCATTGAAGTCTTGACACCATCATATGCTGTGAATTATATTTTTCTGTGGAATGCAGATGAATATTACTTCCTAAATGTTGTGACACACACTTGATGTCACTATTTCTCAGTTGGAATATTAGGGCATAAACTTTAAGTAACTTGCAATAAAGAAAGTAAGTAGTCTGGTTTTGAGTCATACAATCGTATGATTACTTGACTCTGTTGATGAAACGAAAAATAAGCTGAAAATGAGCTTTTGAGAGTTATAGAGATCTGAAAGTGTCTTCAGGCTTGTGCCCTGCATTCCTAAAACTAAACTCATTATTGTAAACTTCCCCCCTTGACTCCTGTGACCGCCTGCTGCAGTGCCCTTGGTGCTCTCTGACGCCTGTGTACTCTCATGCCTTCCTTTCCTTCTCGTGGTCTGTCCTACCCCAGAACACATCTGGCTTCCTGTCACGTCCCTCCCCATTTGGCAAGCGCCAGCATGTGTTATGGCTGGTTTGGAGCTAGGCGAGTGCTTCAGTTGACCAGTTGATTGCTGCTGCTTGAAATGGATGAGAGCCAAGTTCTGTTTCCCTTTTCCACAATGCAACTGCTAATTTGTATGTCTTGCTTCTACCCGGCAGCTGATTTCTGTGAAACTTAGGGGAACTCAGCGTCTCCGAGACCTCTGTTTCTCTGTCAAATTTGGCTGAAATTGGCCTGCGTGATTAGAATTCATCAGTGTGACAGGGCTGCTGGACAGACTGCGTAATATGTAATCATTGTTTTCTAAGGGTAATTGAATTCAACTGCATTTTAAAAACTTTTGGATTTGTTCGCTAAAACAAAAATGAAGAAACTAAACTTCATGTGAAATGGTTTAGCTATTTAATCTGTGAAGTATTTGTTTTTCCAAGTATTGAATACAAAAGGAGGGAGGGGAGACTTGGCTAGTGTCTGTCTCTTCCTTATGCTCTTTAGTCCAGCAGCTAGAGTGTTTCAGTATAGGTGAAGTGGATACCAGCTCAGGCCCTGGGGATTTGAACCTTGTATTCTGCCTCCTGTGGGAGAGTGCTCTATCTGTGAATCTGTAATATGCGCTGTGGTGAAATTGTCTTTCTTCTTTGATGCTATTCCACGCTTTATAAATAATCAAACTTCCTTTAGAGTTGCCTCGGCATCTCAGGCAAATTACCCCTTAGGCTTAGTGAGTCAGTCTGTTATTTTAGGTTGTTGTTTTGGTTTTTTTTTTTTTTTTTTCCTTTGTCTCTGTGTGTATTTTAACATTTGGAGCAACTTCAACAGAAGAAATCGACAAAGGCTCAGATACCTAGCACTGAAACTGTGAAGAGATGCTGATGTTTACGCAGTTACTTATGCAATTATCCACTGTAGTTATTCTTTGCTAGGAAAATGTGCAGCTGTGGTAAAGTGTTTTTAATCCCTTCGTATTTCTAGAAGCTCATAATTCAAGACAGGTTGGAAGTGACTGTTTCCTGAAGGACTTGTGAGGTAGATAAAATTTCAACAGGTACAGAAATGATATTATCCGAATATGAAATAAAAATGGCAGTTATGTTCTTCTCTTATGATTTAGTTTATAAGGCTCATATGGTTATTGGCAGATAATCATCCTGCAAAGCATAAGAGAATAAATTTTTAAGGAGATTCTCTTCATAGAAAATGGGAGTTTCAGTGCATCTTATCTTGATTTGAGGCAATGCCGTCAAATTAAGGAAGACAATGGATCCTAAGCGTGGCTTTGCAAATTTTACTTTTTCCCCACTCTGTGATGAGGCACCATGACTTGTCCTAACTCTTAGCTATGCTGTTCTCTTCCCCCTGGAAATCAGCCGAGGTTGTGAATTTAACTTCTATATTTATGCTGATGCATTAGTTTTGCTCACTACTGCCTCCTTCCTTACCTGGCAGAGATCAAGAGCAGGTGCGTACTAAGGTGTTTAGCTTTTAATACTTGAGACAGAAGCAGGCTGGAATTTAACTGTCTGCAAAACTTGTAAGGAAATCAGAACCTGAAGTAGCTGGGGGGGGGGGGAAGGATTAATGAAGGGTGGCAGAATTGCAGGTAATTCTAAATTTCAATTAATCTGCAATACACTGAATAGATAACAAGACCATGGGTCTCCTGTTACCATGTTTCCACATTTGCTAACATACTAACTCCAGCCAAGTAACTCTAAAGCAAGAAAAGAGAAGAAAAGGAGATAAGAGCATTTTTAAAAAAGCAACATGTTATTTGACAAAATGGCTGTCATAGTAGTTACTTGTTTACGACAATGAAGACAGACTTCATGTTGCTCCATTCTTTCTGGATATCCTTTCTGAATACTGCTGAAAGAACATCAGACTGCAGAAAACTGAGTGGTTTCAGTTGAAGTGATAAAAAAAGCAGCAGAGACAAATTTACTGATTTTGTCTCTCTTTTGCTAGCTCTGTTCTTCATCCTTATATGTCACTTTTGTCACCCTTTTTTGTCTAGGTCCTTTGCATTTCTTGGTACTGAAGCCTGCAGTTTCCAGTCATATAAGCAGTTTAAAGAGACTTTTTTTTTTTTTTTTTTGGGCAAGGGAAAGCTGCAGTATGTAAGTGCTGCTGATGGCTGGAGCTGAGCACTTCAACTTAGTCCTTATACAGCACCTTCCACCCCATGACTTGCTTGCAAAGTACTGCATTTCACCAGTAAACATAGTTGGAGCTGTGAATACGCTTGTACTTAGTGTTTTGTAAGTTTTCATGATCTGTTGTCATGTTGCATCTAGAAGATGGAGCTGGAGCTCAGTTATTTCAGACACATTAACGTTTTCAGGCTTATGAGCAGCATGATCAATTTATATCAAGAATACTTTGTGATATGTGTGTTACTATACAGTTTATTGTGAAATGAAACTACACTGAAGTTTGTGACTGCAGTTGTTAGCACAGAGATCAGGAATTTATGTATATCCATCATTTAAACCTCAGAGCAGATACAGGTGTATGATTACAGATGTGAAGTTAGGCAAAAGACATAGTAAAGGATTTGTGCTGGCTGTGGAGGAATGAGATGATGCCTGGTTCAGGGAAGAGTCTGTGAGTAAAAAGGGAGTTCTCTGAACAAATTTGTATGGGCAAAGCAACTTTATGAGATCAGCACTGTGAGTCATATGGCTATTTGACCGGTCTTTCTGAAAGCCAAATTTTGTGTTGTCAAACCATTAACTTCTCTTAACTCCTAGGTAGTAAATAGCATAGTAGTTTGCCAAGTGCAGGCAGTGACTCTTGGCCTTTCAAAGGGTTATTAGTAATGTCAGAGAGATGGGGACAGTCATGTTTGTGGAGAGGGATGTGAAAATGGTCTCATGAGGAACATATTTTTTTAATTTTACATTTGAGCAGACATTTGCTAGATCCTTAAATCTGTAAAGACAAAATAAATAGTTGGCCATAAAGGGTAAGCACAGTCTGAGTGTGCAGGAAGACCGAAGTCCTTACTGAGTTGTTTAGGTAGGCTTTTACAGCTTGTCAGTGGAATACAGAGGGGGTAAAAAAGAAATGCTTTATATTTAATCTCTTAGTTGATTCTATCAAAAATATTTTCCCGTGTTCAGTGTGAATTAAAGAGCTCTGATGTATCAAAAATATTTCCGAACCTTTAAGGTCATGAGGAAATTTTGTTGCATGTATATCTGACTTCATGACGTTAACAAAATACATGTTGCCAGAATAGAAGAATGGCAAGCCAGATGCCAAATTGCTTTTTCCGAGTGTACTTAGCAAAGTACTCTTTACCTGCCTCCCTGTGAATATTATTGAGTCTCTCTGTAACACGTTACTGGTGATCTTCTTATTCTTGGATGGTGACTGAGAGAAGACTGCTTTGCATCAGATATAGAAGGCTGAGAAGTGGGAATTCTGACTAGGGACAGTAGCAGAGCGATCACAAAAGCTGGTGTTCAGAAGTATGGAGTTTGACTGTCGTACATTCAGTGCATACTTCCAAATTCATATGAAAATACTAACTATCAGACAACAAAAAGTGTGGTTTCAAGCAGGGCATTCACAGTTAATGCTTGTTGTGTTGACACAACAAGTAAAATTTAGCTGTGCTTGATTCCATATTGTGAAAAGAAGCTAATGTCATCTCACCTTACAGAAGCCCTTGAAGGTACGTTTAATTATTTCCTATTGTTCACTTGGATTCTCTGATCACAATATCTTAACAATAACAACAACAAAAAAATCTTAAGGGTGGCATAATTTTTCATTTAGTGTGGACTGCAAATAGTAGCTGTTGAAAGTAAGAGTGACTGCCTATTATGGTCTTGCCTATGTCTGAAGTGGTGTATTTAAGTACATATAAAAAGACTGTTTATGAACAGTTTGACCTTTAATGTTCTGATATTGTCTTTGAAACCTTAGTGTGTCTTTAATATAATTTTTGTATAGTAGTACATAGGTTTTGAAAGCAACCTGTAGAATTTCTATATATCCCATCAGATAAATTATTGAGAGCTTTATTTTTATGTTTCTGAATTTTCTATCTACGTGTGAAAGTACAGTTATAAAATCAATTTGAGAACATTGTGGCAGGCAGTGCAAGATGGAAGAATTTTTTCGTGGTGCTCACAGAATGAAACAGAGTAGAGATTGTTGGATTTTTGCATTATTGTTACTGTTAACTGGCTGCATACCACTTGTTTCAAATTTGAGTTACACAAAGTAGAAATTTAGGTTAGTGTCTATTCAGTGAAAAAAACAATAGCAATTTTTTCGGAAAACAGAAACCTGCATTAGCAGACGTTCAGAGGCATTGTAATTATGTGCCTTACTCGCTTGTCAGGTGTTTCTTTCTTTAATGTTGAGGCAGTCGTTTACTTTCTGATGGTAAATTATTCTAGACTGGACTTTGCAAGCAGTTTATGTCTATAGCTGTGGTGATGGCTGTGAGGGTTGCGGTGCTGTGTCTGCTTGGAGATGGTGATTTCCAGGAGGGACGTCATTCAGTCATCCTGACTTAACGCTGTCTCCCTTCTGTGCGTTCCTGGAGTCTATTGCAGCAGCCATTGGTGCTGTAGGTGTAAAAGTAACTTAGTGTTTGAAGTAGCAGTTTCCTTGAAATCATCCGGATCAATCTGTATCATTTTTGTGAGCCATCAAGTTCAGTCATCGGTGGAGGACGGTAAAATGATTTGTTAACTTCTTAGGCAAGTCCTCTACAATGCTGTCTGTGCAGTAGCTGTTTATATCTTCTTATTAGAGAAAAGAGCGGGAAGTGCAAGTGTGGTTTCTCCTAAGAAGGCCTTTTTCTTCAATATTCAGGGAGGGATTCCTTGGGATTCTCAGAAGACACTGATTATGTATATACATATTTTCAGATGTTATTTCTGAGGAGAGAATTTCCTTTTTCCTACTGCTATGATTCTGCCTATTTTGTAGAGGCTTTATTTTGTTCTCTGACATACTGAAAGGCTGTCTTGCAGTTGTATTCATATATTGTGTAAATCTTAGCCTGTGCTTTGAAAAGTATAGCTCTTGTCTTGGTGCCTGGTGTCAAGAATGAGTAGTCCGGAAGTTACGCTCCAACAGTAGACGCAAGTTTAATTCTCTGTCCAGATTTAGTTGTCTAAAATTTAAGATGCCTGTGTTGTGCCTAGTTACTCTTAAGTCTCCATTAAATTTACAGAAATAATTACCTCCAGAAGGCCATTCATCTCTTTCAAAGCTAGGTGTCCACGATAAGAAAGATAAATTGCTGTGGTGATTACAAATGGAGCAGAGTGTGACTTGTTCAGATTCAAATATCTAGCTTACCCTCGGCAGCAAGGGTCACTGCATCTCATCAGAACTGTTCAGATGGCACTAGATCAGTTGCAGATTGCTTCTTCCTGTTTCTAGTTGTGGAGAGATATACACATATATATATATATATATGTATGTATAAAAAGTGTAAGTTGACCCTTGCTGCCTTTGAGGCTCTGGAGCTTTGGATGAGTTACTGTTGTTTGCTTCAACTTTTGGTTCTGGAGGCCCAGTTCAGAGGGTCAGTGGTAGTTCAGAAGAGTTCCTTTTCACCTGAGCCATTTTTAAAGGAGTATTTGTTTTCTGGGTTGTTTAGCTTTAGTTAAGATGGATGTATAATACAGTCCAGTGATTTTTATTTTTTTTTTTTTAGCCTGGTAGACAATATTAATTGTTTTTGCTTTTTAATTATGTTTTTAATTATAGCAGCAGATGTAATAAATCACTGTATGTAAAATAAATGTACTTTTTCATCTGTCTTTTCCTCAGAGGATGTGGAGGAAGATAACGGAGGAAGGAGTGTGTGTGTGTTATCTTTGCAGTATTTCTGAACATGAGGTATAATAACTGTGTTGCTTCAAATGTTTAGTTGTTGATGAAAAAGACTCCAAATTTTCTCATCAAAATATCCACTTTTTAGCTTCTGAATGCTTCCTACCTCAAATTCAATTTTTCCTTCAGTGCTTTTGTGAGGGAGAGAAATGTTGTTATCGCTCTTTTATGGATGGCAGCTGTGGCAGAGGCTTTGCTTTTTCATGGTTACACGAAGAGGGCAGCGTGCCCGCCTGAGCCGGGTGCCAAGTCCTGTGGGCACGAGGGCTCAGTTATGTTACTTGGACATGCAAGTGTCTGATGCCAGTTGAGACTAAGAGCTGGCAGGTATGACACACACCTTGCAGGAGTCTGGTATTGCATCTCAGCTGCAAGCTGGTGGTGTCTCAGCAATACTAGATACCTTAATAGAGAGCTCTTTAATCACATGAAGATCTCAAGATCCCTGTTACTGGAATACCTTGATTTTTGGCATATTCATGTAGCGTTGGAATGCTCCAGTTCCCTGGCGAAAATAAAATCATCAGTCTAAACTGAAATTTTTTGCATGATTTCTTTATTATCGTTAGCTGGAAATGAATTTCTTTTTAAAATAGTAAACTTCTAAAACTAAAGTTCTTTATAGAAAAAAAAACAGAACTGTTTTTGCAAGCATAGGTGGTTTCTCATTTGTAAAAACCATGCAACATGCTCTGTTAGAATTCTTGTGTGTTCTGACTTAAAGTATGACAGCTTGGTGCCACATTTTTTTGTAGCTCACTAAGTTGTCATGAGTGATGTTACACTGTTAATATAGTAGCAGGTACGTAGGAATATTTAACTGTAGATTAAATAAATCCTTGTGTTAGTGTATTGCAGTTCACTTTCCCTGCTTAGATTTTGATATTCTTTTTTTTCTGCTTTTTCCTGGTTTTGGATCCATCCCAGTGTAAGTTCTGAGTAGAAAGGAGTTCCGTTTTCTTTTCTTCATCCTGTATAATTTTTACTTTTTTAATGCTGAAACCTTACATTATGTTATCATCCTTACATATTTTTTTCACTTTACTCTTTTATCTGTAGTAATGGTAGCCATCATAGATGTGTTTTCTTGTCAAGAAGAATGAACTGGAGAAAGAAACAAAGTTTCTTCAACCACAGTTATGGTAACCAGTAAACGGTTGGAGGGGATCAGCTATTTGTAGTGTTGGATTCCAATTCAGGGATCAGCGTGTTTACAGTCAACCCAAAGACATTTTTGCAAATGATGAAGGAACCTACTAGCTGCTGAATTTCATTGCTTGTTGTGGCTTACTTCAGTTGCAGTAGCCATTAACTGTTGTTTCATAGGTCATTCGTAGTCTGCAGCTAGTGTACGAAAACGACAATGTTATAGGAGGGTAAAGGTAAGATACCTTTAGAAGTACTGTGAGAATCTTTTTTGGAAACAGGTGTGAAAACAAATGCTAGATTGTATGCATCACTGTCAAGTGGACTCTTAGAAAGGTTTTTTCTTTTGTTTTTTGTTTTTTTTTTTTAATCTACAGTAATAGTGTATCCAAAATAGTAATATGTAATCCATAATAGTAGCTGTGATGGGCCAAGGATAAAAGGAAGCAAGATTTATAAGAAGAGGTAGTGAATTTGGAAAAAGTGAACAACCTTTTTCGGCTCAGAATCCTTTAAGTTTTTAACAATGAGCAAGTTAAACACAGATAAATGTAGATACAGTTTTTCTGGATCAGCAGCTAGCTTTTATACTTTGGATTTCTTGGGGGGGGAAGGTGGGGGAAGAAGGGATCCAGTAGACAGAGGGAGAAAAAAGTGGGGGCAGGGGCATCTTGAAGATCATGCCTGAGACTGAAGTGTGTGATTTGTGGAAAAGGTTTTTCTTAGTGTCTGGGAGTTTTGTTTATTGATTGTTTGAATTTCTTCTGTGGTGCAGTAGCGTAGTTTTATCTGGGAAGTTTTTCTCTATACGTTGAGCCTCTTAAATGTGAATACTCCTATGCTAGTGTGTCTCGACTTTAGGAATCTGTTCATGAATGCTGCATCGGTGTGTGAAATCGGGAAATTGTGTTCTGAACTGTTTTACCATGGCATGATGTTATCTTGTACTTAGCAGAAGGAGATAAACATCGGTATACAGGTGCATACCACCAGGAATGCAAAATTGTTGCAGTATGCTGAAGTTTAAATTGCTTTCAGTTTATTTCCTTCCTGTTTTAGTAGGGTGGTAACAAGAATAGCCCTTTGCTCTAACACAGTTTAGGCTAACAAGTAAGCGTTTTTCTTCATGGGCTGTAACAGGCCAGGTGAGAAACAGCATATTTTATACATCTTGATAAAAAGCTTGGCAAATGTACTTTTAAGAAGGTTGTACTGTACTTGCAGTAAAAAACCAGTCACCTCCTGGGAGTTTGTATGGACTGGGATTACGGAAACGTTCTGAATTGCCCAACAAGCTTACAAAAGTGTTTTTACAAGCTAAGATACTTTATAGCACAAATACACTGCTTTGTTAAATGAAGGATTGATTTACCTTTTGTATCTAAAGGTGGTTGTAGCTGCTTGAGCTACCTGCAAGCTGCTCTTCTGATGGCAAAGCATACCATGTCTCCATAGAAAGGTTTGGGACTGCTACTTAGAGGTTGCAGATAATCTTTGCCCTGAATGTCACTACTGCAAATAGGCAGAGTTTCCTTTTTTTTCTCTGGGAAAGATATATTCATTCTTCTCTATTGTACTGGTGCAGCCACCTGAATTCGTCATAGTGAAAATTTTGCTGTAAGATGTTGCCAGCAACTGCTTGGCTGCCATCCCGCAACAAGAATAGCCCGCATCCAAGTTCTGATGCCAAATCATGTGTAGTTTAACCTTTGTAACCCATTTCAAATCAGCGCGCACTGTCTCTGGGGAACAAATCTGGTCTATTTATAGGAATACTCTGCCTGTATTTGATAGCTTGCATGCAAACTATGCAATTGATGCCTCTGGCAGTTGTTGCTGAGAAGCTTCCCCACTGTGAGGCAATGTCTGTGAGAAACTACCCTTGTAGAAAGTAAATCCTCTTTTCACCTTAAGATTCTACATGACTGAGTCATTGAATATGGACGTATCCGTAAGGTGTCTGTTGCTGAAATAATGTCACACACAGGAACAAGTTACAGTTTGTCTCTTCACTTTCATCTGACATATGACATGATTGGTAACCAGCAACATTTCAGTGAAAGGTGTTGTGACCTGTGATCCAGGATGTCATGCGAGGACTGTAAACACTGTAAGGCATACTGTAAGCTGACATCAGTTAAATTTCAGATGCCATACTTGAATGCTGGCACTTAATATAGTGTAATGGTCCAGCCATTAGCAATTGGAACAGAGGGAAAGTTTAAATGACCAGGTGTTCCCCAAAATCTGAACAGTAGGACAAATCTTTTGAGAGAAAAGTTGGTAAATATTTTGTGGTTGTCTATCTTTTCTTTCTCTGAACAGGCTTTAATTAGGGGTGAGAAATAGGCTTTTCTTTCCAGAAGATAATTGTCTATCTCCCACTATAATAAAGTAGCATCACAAAGAACAGGTTAAGGTAGGGGTCTTACTGTATGAAGTGCTCGCTCTTTCCATTTTATGTCTTTGATCTGTTCATCTGGATTGTCTCCATACAGGATTAGGTTAAAATTGTTGGCCTATAGTTGGGTGACAAGATTACCTCCAAAATGCCTGCTTTCTACGATATGTAAAATTGAATGATTCACACTTCACACTTCCGTAAGTGTGGCAGCAGAAAAACACTGGTAGAAAAGATTCATGGGCTTTAGCCATTGTTACTGCTCCTTTATATTTTTTTCATGTAAAAATGGGAATCTTAAAACACTCAGGCTAACATTGTGTTCTGTAAACAGTTTGATAATTTTTCTATGTTTTATAAACAAACATAATAGGATGACAAGCAACCACAAACAAAAAATTTAAGAAACAAGGCATGACAAGTTTTGACAAGGAGAAAACGGTATTGTCTTGTATCTTTAACGAAGCTTTTGGAGTTTTTTAGATACATAAGAGAAAATGTAGCTTATGTACAGCAGACACAGTTGCTTGTAAGATGGGAGATTACTTACAGTATGAGACAATATCGAACCTGACGGGTTGCAAGCACTTCAGTGGCAAGTCTTTAAAATGTAAAATGAACTTTGAAAAGGGTATGGAAAGGAAGGGGAAAAAAAGGCAATATATTTCAATAGGTTTAATGCAGATTATTTTGTGGGCCTAGGTAGGATTAGACACCTGTATATTGTAGGGTTCATAAGCAGCAGTTTGGCAGAAAATTTTATGGTTTTTTTTTTTCTATTTTGTTATACGTCATACAGAGTATGATGCAGTATCATACCGTTGAATGGGGTATAGAAAGCAACTGTTCTGGTTGTTAATTGAGTATGGTGTTTGTAAGATACCCGAAAATGGTCTTTCACTTCGATCAGTATGGTGTTTGTAAGATACCCGAAAATGTTCTTTCACTTCTGTAAGACATTAGCTGGAGCTAGTATCCATTTTGGGTACAGCACTGTATGAAAGGTGTGTGAGTGAGGAGAAGGGAAGAGAGAAAAAGAAGTCTAAGTAAAGAACTAGAAAATAACATGACCTTTATAGAAAGGCTAAAAGAGATGGGGTGGTTTAGTTTAAAAAGAGAAGCCTAGGAAATTCCAGTCTTCAGATATTTAAAAACTATGTTCTCCTCTCATGGCTGTCTATAATACTTTAACGGCAGTAGTGATCAAGATGTGGTCAAGGAACACACACCTGACTTCTACACCTACTTCTGCACCTATCTCTACTAAGTATTTTTGGGTAAATTTATTTTGCTTGTAGGATTAATGTGTGACCAATACTGGAAATAAAAATAACGTCGAGTAGATAAATTACTATATGATTTATAGGCTAGCATGTAAGTCCTGTATATGCAAGTGTTTTAATACAGCAGTAACACGGCGAATGCTGTACTTTCGAGGATATGTACTTATATCGTGGATCTTTTCTCTTTTGTGAGAATACTGTGAACTGCCCATTTGAAAGCTGTCTTGTCATATCTTGGTTGTAAAGCCCTGGTATCTTACATGCCTTCTTGTGTATTATTACATGAGATCAGCTTACTTTTTCCTGCAGTCCTTCAGTTTGAGAGTAAGAACTGTTTAGATCCATGGGGAGGGAGAAGACAGAGAAGGGAAAGAAATAGAAATGAACCCTTCTCCCATTAAAACCGCTATGTGTGCTTATCTTACAACCTCAGTTATTTCAGATAAATGAGGAAACACATCATCCTCGTGGGTTAATTAAAAATGACAACAAATAATGGCTATACTTACAATGTCACTATTTGAAGACGAAATGAACAAAATAGAGGCAGGCTGGAAAGGAGAGCATTGGCAGAGATCCTTGCCTTTGTAACTATCATTGATAAGGTGAAATCTCAAAACACATAATAAGTTTTTGGAGAAATTTTTATCCAGTGTTGATGATAAACTCCATTACTTTCCCAGTATTACCTCTGAGGTTAAGACGACTGAAATAAAAATGTTGATTTTCACGATAAGGAAGTATTTCTAAAAACAATTAATGGACTTCAGCAATAACAAATCGTTTAATGTTTGTTTTCGGGGCGGGGGGGGGAGGTGATTAGCTGGTGTTTGTATTTGTTGGAGCCATTTTTCCTTTGTCTGAATTTTGGTATGGTTAATGGAATTTATGTTTTAATGCCATGCTTCCTGTTTCAAGTTTTCAAATGTTTGCTTTTGTTTGGCAGAGAACTAGTTGTTGATGGTAGACTTGGCTTTTCTATGCAGTGGAATGCCAGGAGCATCACAGCCTTACTTTGTACCTTGCAATAATAATTTAGCATAAACACTGTAATTGCTGTATTTACCTTCATTTTATAAGCTGGAAAAACATAGTTATAAATTGCATGAATTAGAAGACAGTAACAGCAGTTTGAGTGCAGGAGGAGAAGAGAAACAGTGCTAAATTGATTAAAAAATGAAATAACCAAGGCGGTTCTGGAACCTATATATTGACAAATATATGCTTATGGAGATGCAACCCAAAATTTCACAGCAAGATAATGATTTAAAATTCATACTATATTATGCCCAATTAAGTCTTTTTTTTTATGTCATTTTTATGTCATCAGGTTACTGCTGGTAATACTTAATTACTTGATAGCGTTACTATCATCCTGTTCTGCATCCTAATTCTAATCCTGCCTTTCGTTTGTGCCGGTCTTGAGGCACAAACCATTAAGAGAATGGTTTCTGTGGGTGAAAGGTTTGTGTCTGCTCAAAGTATTCACTGCTGACTTCCAATGAGAGCCATCAGAGATGGTGATTTTAGGGGTGCTCTGTGTCACCAAACTGCAGACTTCTGTCGGTTAGTCAACTAAGTGGTGGTGGGATCTTAACTTTGAATGACTGATGGTGGTGTTAGATTAGATCAGTTCCTGCCAGGTATTGAGCAAAGCAACCTTAAAAAATCCAGCCCAATAAAATCTCTAAATATCAGTTGTGAAATTACATTCAGATTTTTAAAAGCGGTTATATAACGCTTAGAACTTGCAGTTGTGACTGATTTGGGGGGGGTGGGGGGTGGGAACAAATCAATATCGGTAACACAAAGGCTCAATTGCTTACATTTATCTATGTGATAGTTTCTTACAGATCTGTTTCAGTATCGGAGGCATTATTGATTCTCAACTCCTTCCCAAGTCATTAGTTGATGAAAATACGTACTGAGTTCCTGTACAGTAAATTACCACTTCATTAGTTGTGTTGTACACTCTCAGAGCTGGTCTTGGTTAATTCTTGTCTGGCTTTTTATAGAAAGCTGAGCTCTGTAATCTGTCATGTAATCAGCTTGGTTACACAGAGGCCACATAGGTATCAACTATTTACTGTATATGTTATGAATGTTAGTAAATTAAGACATTAAATTATAAAAGAGTTGTAACGTTTGAAGGCATATGCCTTGTACCTATGCTGAGGCAGCAATACAAACTGCAACACTTCATGCTCTCAGGTGGAAAACCTAACATGTAGAATATTAGATGTATTCTGAACTGGGGTTTGGTATCTTCATCTTTACCAGTATTAGCAACAGACTTTAAATTTCTCTTGTACTTGAATGTAAAATGTATATATGTTAATTAAGTTATTTGCTAAAGGATTACTAAATCTATTTCTAAAAGCTAAATAGCTTTTGCTTCAAGGTATGAAAGAAAACAAACAAACAAAACACTGACTTGAAGGGCTGACAACATCATCTGTGAATTTGTGCCATAATTCGAGTTGAATTTCAAACCATGGAAATAAAAGTATATATATCTATATAAACCCAACATGGGAATATGAGTAAATTGCATTAACTGAAGGCAGCATAACTTTAGATTATTTAAAACTATACCTATGTGTTTGCATATTCAAATGTAATATTCAGGTATAGTTGCAAATTGGAACGAGTTCTTGAAATAACAGAAAGGTTGACTGGAAGGCATCCCTGAAGGTCATCTTAATTCAAGCTTTTGCTCCAAGAAGGACTCTAGATCAGGTCAGCTGTAGCTTTGCCTAGCTGTATCTTGAAGAATTCCAAGGGTGGAGGTTCTGCAGCCACTCTGGGCAACCTGTTTCTGTGCTGCACTGTATGACCTGTGGTGGAAGTCTGCATTAAAAATTAAACAACTTGTAATTTCCAGCTTTTATAACCAAAAGTTATGTACAGCAGCACTGTTCCATAGTAATCCTGATTTTATTTGCATTGTTTTATAAGTTGTGTTTTGTGTTGTTTTGAAAATGGATCCTGGTATTCTTTGTGTGTTTTGGACTGCTACTGAGCCATGAGTTAGTGTCCAGAAGGTAACCACGACTGCATATTTTTCATGAATGATAACTAAGTTAGAGCTCAGGACTGTGCATGTTGTGTTATGGTTGTTTTCTTCTCTTTGTGCAGTACTTTGTGTTTATTAATGTTGAAATTCACCTGACATCTTATCATATGGTCACAGAGGGCAGTGAGCTTTGGATTTTGGTGCCATCTAGAATTATGTGTAATCATTTGGATTTTGGTGCCATCTAGAATTATGTATCTATCTAAATATCACTAATTGCCACCTTACTATCCAGTCCTTTGTCTTAGTATTTGTGGTATGCAGTGCAAACCAATGGAATGCAGCCACTATTAAATAATTCTCTAGAAGAAGGACCGTGTTTTAGTATGTGAGAAAGGATTCTTCTATCTTCTTGTGCCTTAACAATGCAGTTTCTTTGGGAACCTTTGGTGAAGGATCTTACCAAAGCTATTTCAACAACAGGCTTTCCTCCCTGCCCCCTTCCGCCTCCATTCATTTTCTTCATCTTTCAGAGAAGTCGAATAGCTGTGGGTGGGATATCTTCTATCTGCCAGAAGAGTCAACTTCACCCAAAAACTCACAGGGTTCTCACAAGCCTACAAATTCTAGTATTTATTGTAGCTTATATGTATTTGCTCATAAGAGTCTATATAACTCCTAGGTTTTCATGTGACTGCTCCTTTTAAAAATACTGTGTGATGTTTTACTGTTTTCTGTTCTTCTGGTAGTGGTGTTGATTTAAAGCATGTCAGCAGTTTTGTATTTTGGGTCTTGTAGAGCTCTTGGGTGAATACTCGCTGGTCCCAGGGGGTCTTCTTGTCATTGCTGTATTTATTCTAAGACCTTTTATATTATAATATCAGTTTGAGAAACTTGCTTAGAAACATATTTTGACAATAACTGTAGTTTGGAAACCTTCCGAATCTCTGTTGTAGAGATATAGTTTAGCAATATTATTATTTTTTTTTTAAAAACTTACATATTATAGCTTTTTCTTTCTTTGTCAATCCTTTTGCATCTCAGTCATTTATCAGCCTTATCATCTGTCAAGTTTCTTGCATCCGCTTTGAAATGTCTTTATTATTAGCTTCTATCAAATTAATCCTTAAGAATATTTTTGGTTGGTCTTTCTTTTGACTTCTTTTTTTTGTTTGGTTGGTATAATTAACTTTTTCCTTTGAAGCATGGCCATTAATTTTTGGGTTTTAAATATAAAATTCACTACCTTTACCATTTTGCCTAAGCCATCAGTAATAATGGCCTTGGAATGAAGTTCTTTGAGAAGTCAAAAAAAACATGAAACTTTTTTTTTAATCATGAAATAATAATTCCTCACAGTTTCAAAATATTTTTGTAATATTGTAAGTATCTAATTTTTAATGAGCTTTTGGCTGTTTTCTTGAACTTGATAGCAACTCATTCTCTCTGTCTGTAAGATTCTGTATATAACTATTTACATGGTGAAGCAAGAGCTCTATGCATTTTTAATCTTCACAATAAAAAGATAGTATGCAGCCACTGGAGCAGAATTGAGTTCTCAGTTTGACTCGGACACTCCTAGTCTTATATACATGGTGGTGAAATAAGTGATTTCTGTGTCTGCATTTCAGTGTGATTGATGATTACCTCTCGGTTATGGAACTTGATTGGTCACTTCCAGTAGAGAAAGTTGCACTCTGTGTCTCCTGTGTTCATGCAGCAATGAAGAAGTGGAAATAGTGTCATGGGTGAGACGGGCAAAAGTTCCTTTGATACTGGTGATTGCAATCTTTTATTTGGGGAAAATTCTGTTCTCTTTCATCCTTCCAATCCACTTAATTCCCTGCTTCCTAAAAAGTGTTTCTGATTTTGACAACTTTAATATGAAAAACTTATACTTTGGTAGGTAATTATTGAATGTAAACCACCTGTCAAAGTATCAGTAGCATTTGCAATTGGTTTAAAGTTGAAAATAAAATGGCTATTTACTTATGTAAGCCTTGAGAACATATACTCACAGTGCTGCTAATGCAATTTAAAAGTATATCACAAATAATACCCTAAAAGTGCAGCTGTACAATTTATTAAAACCTACCACATGCAGATCTGACAACTTAATTTGTAGCTTGTATCCTGTTGTTCAGTGATTTCTTACCCTGTTTACAGATGCCAATGAAAAGAGATGAGCATTACAGCATTCAGTGAAGGCCATCTAATGTGGGCTTTTTGAAAGCATAAGTAAATTCAACAGCTGCACAGCCCTTTCAGAGAGTACCCTGCTTAGTAGTGTCTTGTCTATTCAAGTGAGGTTTCTCCATGCATTTCTCCCTTTCTCAGTCACTTGTTTAGAGAAGAACGGTGCATGTCCCGAAACCAGCCTCTTGTGGAACTGTGTGATGAGACATTCTCCAGTTTCTAGGATTTTTGACTCTCCTTCAGGGCTTTACCAGTGATTATTTTATGTTTTTCTGTTGGGAACTGAGATTATACAGGAAAGCTGATTTTGGTTTTTAGTTTTGCTTACATAGTTTAGATAAAGCATTTGGTGAGCAAAAACTATTACATTTGGGAAAGATCAAGCATAGAGTCTGAGGTTTTTGATGGCTGCATTATTGGAGATGGGTAATGTGGCTATACAGGTGTTACAAGTTTTATGTTTGGTTCAAGCACAAAGTTTTTCTTAATGTTTCCATTGTGAAATGCTCATGAAAGATGTGCTGCCAGTCTCATAATAAGCTTTTTGTGCTTTAAAAAAAATAAAATTGCATTTCCAGCAGTAGGAATTTTATAGAAGAAAATAGACTTGCAAAAAGCATACGTCACACTGCGTATCACACTGTGGGAGGTACTACTATAAACACCTCACTAACACAAGTGTTTAAATGTCTTAAATTGCATGGTCTCTGTAAAAGAACTTGATGAAGAGGATGCTGAAAACTTTCCTTTGATACTTAATCTTTGGAACAGAGTAATTTCAGGGAGGCTGAAGGGGAAAAAAACCCCAAACCTAACAATGCATGTGCCAGTAATTAAAAAGAGAAGAGTGGTGTGTGGGTCTAGGGAGGTGTGAAAGAGAATGATGAACTGTCAGGCTAACCTAATAATAGACTTATACTTCTGTTTGCATGTCAAACGTCTTAAAGAATGATTCTAAAACTATCACTGGTTACTCAAGCTTTTGTATAAAAAATAATCCTTGTCTTTTAGAAATGGATGAGAAGCTGGGTTAGTAGAGGTGACTAAAAAATCATGACACAAATACAGACTTTGAAGCACTTGAAGTATCGCAGGGAAGTGCTGGGGTGCCCTCTGCCTTTGGTGGCCCCTAACAGAAACCTCCTTACCACCAAATCCTGTTTTGTTTTGTTTGTTTTGTTCTAAAAATCCATTGGCTTTCTTAGCTGGTGTTTTTATTGAAAGTCAAGCCCCAGACATCTGAGAGAGGTTTAGGTCTTAAATTTTGTCAGCTAAACATGTGAGAACTTGAGCTTGGGAATGCATATTTTATGAATTCCTTTCTGGGGTTTCAGCTTGACTTGGGTCAGAGACTGCACTTAAGAAGTAGTGTATTGCCAGGAGTGAAAAGTTAGGTAGCTGGGATGCAAGTTTAACTGCCTGGGCAACTGATGTGCCATAGTGACTGTGCACCAGTTTTAGGGAAGTCAGTAACATTTTAAAGATAGACTTAAGTACCTTAAGTACCTTCGTTCATCTAAACGCTTATCTAGTTGCAACCAAAATTCTGTAATTCTTGGTGTGCTTTCTGGATGGTGCAAATAGGTTTTTGCTAGCATACTTCCACTTAAAACGTAGTGAGTTTTTAATAGTGATACAATACAGTACATTCTGTTATTCTAACATTGTGGTTTTACATCTTTAAGGAGTGAAATAGGGAAGTAGTTTAGATTGAGTTCCTATAAGGCAATTATAAAACTGGTTTGACAGTATTGGAAAGAATGGCCAGGGATCGTTCAGTGTCAAAATCTGAGGCTGTATGAAGGTATCTTCTAGGTCAAGTTTTATTTGATACTGTCATTAAACACCTGGATGATCGAGCGTGAAGTTCTAAGCTTAAAGACAAGATAGAGCTTAGGAATGTTAAGTTGTCAGTGCTCAGGGTCAGAGTTCAAAGTGGTGTCCGTAAGTTGGAAAACTGATAGGAGAACAAAAACACACTTGGACAACAATAATCATCAGTATCAGTACAAGATACAGAGGAGGATACACCAGACTCCGAAGATGTAGAGCAAGATGCACTAGATGTCAGAAGTAAGTCTTTAAATGTGATTGCAAAAAGGAAAGGCAAAGTCTCCATAGATGTAGAGAAAACAAGAAGTGACAGAAGGCAATGCAGCGAGGTTAGGTGTTGGGAAGAACTTCACTTTTCTGGGTGTGAGAATATTAATGGAAGATTTCCAAGAATGCCACCGAATCTACATTTGTCATTCCTTACAGATGCTTACCTTGTGGATAAAGGAACAGTTGGCCCTAGTTTTGGCAGGGCTTTTGAATCTTTCTAAAATCTTTTCTATTCTTTTTCACCCTTAAGTTCCATTTTACTTTGTGTGGTAGTTTGTATAATACTACACTATTCTTTAAATGAAAAGCTTAGAAGTTGGAGGGAAGAACAGTGTCAGTTGCCTTCCCAGTATTGTTATGCAGGTTATAGGGTATGAAGAAACCTTTAAAATCTGATTTTCATATTTAGCATAATAATGTTTTAATGTTTTTAATGTTGTTGTTTAGTTTTTTTCAAACAGCTCTAATGATAGCCCCTCAATAAAATGTAACATTGCAGTGTAATTCCTGTATAGAACTGAAATTCAGCAGAACGTTTTGAAACCCTATTAAGAGAAATCCCAAGTTTTTTAAATAGCTAATATCGGAGATACAGTTTTTCTGTTACGGAACAATACTGGCACCCAGTGGTGGTCTCTTACTAGTGCGTTCTTTGAAGTTGCACTTAGCTTTATTGTTAAAATTGTTCTCTCTTCCTTTGTGTTGTTAGCAAGTATGAGAAATTTGAAAGGTCTCTGCGAATTTTTTTTTTCCCTTTAAAAACTTAACTTTTGTATGGAATGATTGTATAAATCTGCTTTCTTAGTGAAGTAATAGAAGGAACATTCTGATTTCTGCATACAAACATTGAAAATAGCTGTATAAAATTTACTACAAAACTTCATCGTTTCATGTGGCTGGCAATGAATTACAAGAACTACTGTTAGCGCAGTTTGTTTTCTGTTAATAACGCAGTGATTCTATGAAGAGAGGTGAATCTGAAATACGTAAGTTTTATAAAGCTTGTTTATTAATACTAATTTCCCTTATTTACTTCTTTCCTTAAAGAAAACTTCTTAATCAAATGTTAATTGTAGAGATGATAGGAGAAAATTACAGAGGATTTCTAGAAAAAAGTAATATGGGATGGAAGTAGGATCGAAGATTGCAGATTTGTATTTGCACATGAACTGTTAATTACAAATAGAGAAAATATGCTTTTCAAGAAAGCTGCTTGCGAAAAATAAATATTATTAGGAAAGTTGTTTACCTGGTGGATATAATTCCGGAATAAAGCTATTATTTTAAACCTTTTAAAGTGTGTTTGTGTGTGTACACATGCACGTTTGTCTGCAGATCAAATATTTGATCCAGCTGTATAGAGCAGACAAGTAAAAATGCATCTTCCTTTGATACTGCCGATTTCTTTAGTGTTTCAGACACAGGTGGTAATAGTGTAGCAGTACAAAAATCTGTCTATTTAGGCCACGTCAGGTGTAATCTGTTCTTGATGAAGTAAAGCAGAAGATAAAATGAGATAAGTAGAGGCACAGGTGGGATTGGTACCTGCAGAGTTATAGCCCTTAGCAATGGGAAATACTGAAAAGGAGAACGTGCCGCCTATAATCTGCAGAAGTAGATTATTAAATTGATATCATACTTGATATGAAGGAGCAGTGGGGAAAACAGCTCTGTCTGTCAGTGATGTAATATCATTTTCCTGTGTATTACAAAGGAAGCATTACTGAAATCTGTTTTTTGTAGAAGCTTATTGAGAATATTTTGACAGAAAAATTGCAGATTTGGATTTATGTGTGAATGGTTCACGTCGAAAATGCTGATTCATTACTAATGGCTTTGTTTTACTGTTTCATTTGAAGGTATGGTAAGAATTTAGGTACTTTATAGGAGATATTCTTCTGACAAAAGCTGTTGGTAAGAGGATTGTACTACTACATGACTCAGATGAGCGGAGCTGGGGTGGGGGGTGAGGAGTAGGTGAGATATCCCTCAGGTTTCAGCAAGCATAATGTGGGAGAATTGCAGTAAAGCATATATTTTCTTCTCTCTTCTGGTCTCCTCTCTCAAGAGAATGCTACACAAATAATCATCTCAACCATTTGTAGCAGCTTTGTACCCGTTTGGTTGTAAACTGATTTTATTTCTTTTTTTTTTTAAACTTGTATTAATGTGCCAAGGCCACAGAATCCCTGTGTGACTCATGCAACATTACTTGCTATAATTTCTTTGAAATCAATTGAATTGTCTGCATTACTTCAATATATAACTTTTGAAATTGTTTTAAAACATGGACAGGAAAGTAGTCTAGTGAATGCATTTATTTTTTTTCTTGGAAACCAAAGGTGCTTGCAATGTACATTATTCTTGTTACCAGTCCTCATAGAGGAAAGTTCAGCGTGGTTTTGTGTGTGTGTGTTGGGGTTTTTTTTGTGGTTTCAAATTTTTTTTTAATTTTTATTTTTTTTAATTTCCTCAAAAATATAAACATCTCTTTAGGATGCTTAAGATTTTGGTGGATAAAACCAAAAATTAAGCTGCCAGCTGGAGCATAGTTGCCTCCTCCTAAATCTTCCAGGTTCATTTTCCAGGGTAGTGTTATCTGAATTTTATGTTAAAGAAATAATTTGTCTTATTGGTGTCAGTGCAAGATGTCAGTTGTCAGCTGGTGGCTTGGCATGGACTTCTTTGAGAGCTTTGTGGAGCTTGGCTGCTTCTCACCCATTTATTTATTTGCTCCTTCATCCTAAGCAAAAGAGCATAATTCTGAAATGTTTGTTTATGGGAAAGACAAAGGGAAAATTGTTGGTTGTGGCAGCAGCATTTCTGTGCCAGGTTATTCCCCGTGCCCCTTTGCTTTTTAAAGAAAAGGTGGAGATGTGGAAAGCAAGAATTGACGAGGACACTGCTTGTACAGCATTACCAGGTACCTCCTGGGGAGGTACTTGAGGTGCTTCCAGCAGCGTGGTCTGGTTCATGGGTGGTTTAGGATTGCTTCCTACCCCTTGGCAATAGGAAGTGTGTTGGATTAGTGTAATAGTCTAATTCACCTTTCATTATCTAAGGTTGTGATAGGTCATGATATTTTGTAACGTGCAGAACGGGTAATGTAGATGTTGAGGCACTCGAGTGAATATAATAGACACACAGAGCTGCAGGGTTGTTCTGTTTGACTCCAGAGGTGGCTTTTGCTGGTTTTGGCGTTGTTCAGGGTCAGTTTATTTTTCCTTCATCTAATACAGAGAACAAAAAGATAGAGTGGCCTTATGCTGTAAAGGTTCTACCTTCAACATATGACAAGGCCTTATTAAGAGCAGATAGAAGAGGGGACTCTGTTTCCTTCAGAGCCTGGAAAAAGAATTTCAGATTGAATAATCCGTATGTTGTGGGGTGAAGGATTATGTCAGCTGAAGAGTTAATTTTGCTTGTTGTAACTCCCTTTCATACTTGAGAGATATAGATATATGTTTTTCTGTATAAATACATTTATTGTGAAACAAAAATTTCTTATGAATACTGATTTTAATTTTTATTTTCTTAAGTAATTTGTGGGCCTGTAGCAGGAAATATTCAAAACTAAAACTTAGGTAGCTCTTACAGGAGGCTGTACAGACAATAAAGATAAAATAAAATAATGTATTTTATATTAGAACTTTCTGTAAGGTTGTAAAGAAAATCTAAACATTTATTTGGAGTATTTGTTGCTGTATGAAGTAGTCTGTATAAGACGGTTATTAAGGCAAAATGGAAAAGACTGACTTGAAATATCCAAGCTTCTATTAAAGAAGGAGAAATCTGTGGTTTGGCTAATTCTGGTGTATAGTGTTTCCTGGTTTGAGGTTTGTTCCCCGACCAATTCCTGACCATTTCTGATGAAACCTGTACTTTTTCATCCTCTTGCACAGAAGCAACACCTGATGTGTTACTGGAAACCTCTGCTAATTTTTTTTTCTCTGTCAAAGTTCTTCAGCATAGTTTTGCTGACATACCTGTTGATTTGATTTTTCTTGAAAGTAATTTTGGTCCTGATCTTACACATTTAAGTAATTTATGTTTTCATGTAATAAATACCTATAAAAAACAAACCAACCAACCCCAAACTATGAAATATCCCCCCCACTTAGATGTTCACAGATTTTGCTTTTTTGAAGACTATTTTAATAACCATGTTAATCAATCTTGCTGAAAAGCTTTAGTGTTTGCTTAAATCAAAGTAACAGATGTCCCCAATGGCATTTCATAATTGGTGTCTCTGTTACGTTGGCAGAGATTTCAGTCAGGTGGGCAATGTTTCTGCTAAGTGCTCTTGCTTTATTTAGTACAAGTCAAAAATGAATAGTCTTTTCCAGGTGGTTTCTCTTTATCTTTCTGTCTCAAAAAAAATCCAAATTAACGAGACAAACTAAACTGAAAATTTATATATAAATTCATACATAAAAAGTTGTAAACTGAAAATTTTGACTAAAGCAGACTGAGATTTTGACAGCTGTGATTCAGTCTTCACTTTGATGTGAGAAAGTAAAACATGACTCAGCAGTGAAATTGTGATAGCAGAATTAATCTTGTCCCATATGGGGGTAATTAAAGTCTAGGTCAGATTCGTGTTTATTCATTCTCTAAAAACATTTTTCTCTTGCTGGAAAATGGTAGTGCTTACATCTAAATACTAGGCTAAGTAACTCTTAGAGAACTGCAGTCCTGATGCATTCAGCAGAATTGAAGACTGACTCCCTTTACGTTAGGAGCAGTAGAGGAGGGATTTTTCCACGACTTGCCTGATAATCTAACATTCAGCTTACGGATTTTGTACTCTCCCTAACCCCTGTTGTTGAACTTATGTTCAATTTTACGCTGAAGATCACAGAAGGTAAACTTGTAGAGTTTACGATATTGCTTTTTCTAGGAAGTCTGCTGATGTAATTAAACCACAGTTGAAGCCTCATGAGTAGGATAGTGCCTGTAGGATGTATCTGTTCTGGTTTCCTCTGGCTCAGAGTGGGAATGCTGTTCTCCTTCTGACCCCAGCTAATGAGATCTACTAATTCACAGTAGTTACCTGAATCTTCACAGGTCATATAGTACTTGAGCTCAGAGTCACTCAGCTGGGAAATCCTGTATTCCCATGCAAGCCACCAAATCTTGCCACCTTATTCTTCTCAAGCATCTACATTTTATATAGAAAATGGGATTGTTTCATCCCATTGTTGATATGTGATATGTGATATTGTTGATATATGCAGTTTTGGGGGGGATGTTTTGGGTTTTGTTTCTTTATTTTTTGGTGGTGGTGGTTTGATCCCTCAGTATTTCCTAGATGTCAATGTCCGACTTGAACAGTTAGATCCCATGAAGTGTCTTGGTTGGAGCACAACTGGGATCGTTAGTCTTGGAACACTGGGAGCGCTGGAGAAGGTGATGTTAATGTTACATGGCTAGAATAAAAAAGGCCTATCAAGTGTAGTTTTCCTTCAAATGTTTTGCCTTGTTTATATGTTACACTGTGGGTGTCACTTTATTTAAAAGGAAGTATTTCTTGAAGCACTTGGAAATATTTATTTGAAATATTTCTTAATGTGTATGAAGCTTGCTTTCTTAAATCATTCTTTTATTCTTTGGGGAATGGTGATTTCTTGGTAGGTAGTTATTTAAATGTTATTTGGGCAAGTACTGTGTTTCAGGCTGAGTATCTAGCAAACACCAATTATTTAATGATTGTGTGATGTATTTAAATAAAATGAAGAGCTGTGCAGAGAAGGCAGATTGCTAGCTACATAAAAATTAAAACTGTGGCTTTGAATAGGAATTATTATGCAAAATGAGTAACAAATGTCACAATTTCTGACCACTTAAGTTAAAATTTGGGTTTTTTTTAAGGTTTTTGGAGGTTAGAGTAGGACAGCACTTTTGAATTGATTAGCTGAATCCATTTAAAACATACTTAGTTTTCAGATCAACAAAGTTATTTTATGCTTACAGAATTTTTGCAGAAAGACACTGATCTTCTGTTTAAGCTTTTTCACCCTATATGACTACTGATACACTGTAATGCACCTCCATTTTTATCAGGTTTTTTTATAGCCCAGGCAAGCAAGAATATGTTTTATAGGATGGCAGTGTTATGTGCCCCAGCCCTTGAGGGCTTAACTGTACAGCCCTGCTCTTCAGGAACAGATGTGATTGTGTTTTGTGTTGTGTGTGGGATGGTTTTTATTTTACTTGTTTTGTATTTTCCTTGCAAGTGCATGAGTGGAAGTATGCCACTTAGATCAAGTAAAGCCCAAATGTTTGATTTTGAAACCAGGTTCCTATATTTTGGGGGGTGGGTACGAGGAGGGTTGTGTTACCCTGTTCAACATAATCAGGATGATGGCTGTTGTTGCTCTGTAAGTAGAGGGTTTCTTTCTGTTGTTGAGAAATTATGGAAGAAGAAATATCTTACTTAATCTCATCTCAGTGTGAAGAAACTGATTACATGAAGTCATTTTCCAAGTATTTTTAAATCTATGCTTCACCAGCACAAAAGAAGCAAACTAAAGGCACTAATCCTATATACAGAAAAAAATGTTTGCCTAATAGATACATCATGTGATGTTCTAATTTTTTTTTTTTTTCTTTAACAGGTATCTTTCGGATGAAGGAATTGAAGCTTGCATAAGTTCCTCTGAAAAAGTTAATACAAATGACATTATCCTAGTTGCCCTTAATGTAAGTTATGATTGTGAAAACTTTCCTCTGACAAACCATGCTAAAAAGGATATATCTAAAGACTCAAGTGTAGGTTTTGCGTGCCTAATTAAGTGTACCGTTATCTATGTGATTTACGTAAAGGACAGCATACCTATCTCTCTCCGTGCGTGTATGAGTTGTGAATTTCATTTGCAAGTAACACCTATTCCAAACTATGAAACCTGAAGGAGAAAAATGAACATAATTCGCTGTAGGAAAATATTTTTATGTTTACAAAATGTAAATCTAAAGTCAAAGTACAAGCAGTAATAAAATTAGAAGTGCTGTATACTGACATAGGTATGAAATCGTAGTACAAAGATATTAGTTTGTTGGGATGAATAAAACACCCTTACTTTGACTTCTGGAAATGATACTCCTTAAAGCATATTCAAAGAAATGGTGAATTTTTCTGTGACGTCTACATGTTTATGTAACTACAAAGTTCTCTGATTACTGTAGAAATCTGGATTAGTAGTCATTATTCCTGCCAACAAATAAATATAAAAATATACAAGATAGAGAAACAACTTGGAAGCAATAAACCTTAATACTTTTAAGGACTTGAGAAAAGTGTGCATGTGAATTCCTGTTTTTTCAGAATTCTAGTATATACATTGTTGATAAACATTAGTAAGTCTCTCCCTTTCAGTAACAATAAACAGAGGGCAGCTACTTAACCCATGTAGTTGTTACGGATTTTTAATTTATTCTTTCAAATCGTGAGGGAGAGTTTTGAGAATTGTACATTTTCTTTGTTCAAAACTTCTCAGGCACCCGTACTCAGAAGTTTTACAGTTTATATGCACTGTATATGGATTTATGTAAACTGCATCTTTTGTAATAACTATATGTAGTTCCAAGGGGAAAACAATGTAGTAGAGTGATTAAAAGTATTTTTTCTTAATAAAATTATGAATGAGAATTGATCAGGATCTTTGAGATTCAACCACTGTTGGTTTACGATGATACTCTGAAAAGTGTATCCCCTCTGCTCCTTTCATTTATTCTTTGAAGCATGTGTTCGATCACTCACATGTATGCACCAATTCATGTAATGAATTTGAAAAGAAGTAAAGCAAAATTATAATGCAAAAATGCAAAGAATGTAATACAAAACATGCAGAGGGTAAGCATTTGGTTTCTGGACTGTAGTAGCATGCCTGTATATATCTAAGAATGCATTACTGCTTTATAAAAAAACAAATAAAATACTTCCAAGTTGCTGGGCATTATCCTGCATGTAATTATATGCTGGAACAAATACTAACATGATCATTTGTGCGTGTATGTGTTGTACCTCCAGTGCATTTGATAGATAGTAAAAATAAAATAAACCAGAAATGTTATGCAAGTACTCCCAAAGCCAGTTTTAATTGCTTATCAATATTTTTTTTCATTAAGTCAGTTGTTTTGATGACCAGAAAATTAAGTTGCCTGTTGGGTAAGTAAGGAATAGTAGTGTGGCTTGAATGACAACGTAACGGTGAATTTAGATTCCACTTCTTACAGGTTCACAAATTCTTTCCTTGACTGCTAGAGACATGTTTCAGGTAGAAGAAACCAAGAAGTCAACTGACCTTTTTTGTGTGACTTCCTTAAATATGCATGAAACAGACATGAATGTTCCTTCAAATGGTTTTATTTTGTATAAGATCTTGCAAAGAGTTTGTAAAAGTTGTGTCCCCTTCCTGCGGCTGTGATTGCAAAGCACCTAGCTGGAGACTTGTCAATTATATGGGTATGGAACATGCACAAACAGTTTATAGGAAGGAGCCTGTGTGCTATTCAGAGATAAATACCTGACAGATGACAGATCAGTTCCCTCAGGTGGGCTCAGATTGAAAACTGAATGTGCTTTCTTATCGCTGTCTGTGGCTATCTTGTGCAACAGAAAGGGATTGAGCATTTATCCACTCTATAGATACTCAGAGTAAATACGCAAGAAGACCATCCCTACAATTAGTTTTCTATTTGTAGGGTACCAATGTTTCTCGCTGAAAAACAGAATAAATCACTTGTTTACAGCGTTTGAGATGGTAAAATATCGTGCTGAAACACGATCGTTCAGAACAATGGTCGTTTACAGCGTTTGAGATGGTAAAATATAGTGCTGCTCGGTTCAGAACAATGGTTCATTGGCATATATTAATGGCAAGTTAGCATATAAGTTCTAGTAGCAATTACATTTAGCCCTTCTTCATTTGGAAGTGTTTATGATCATATAAATAAGGAGGGTTTTCAGCTTCAGTACAGTAATCTGCACCAGCATGTTCTATTTTAAACAACAGGCTTATTTCAAGCAATGGAGTTTAGAAAATAGAAGTGTTTTAGGCTGCACTGCTGTACTTTTTTTTTTTTTCCTTAACACACATAAATGCACTAAAACCCTAATGTGTAAAGTTTACTTAGTTTTTATTCCATTTCCTGTTTTCACATGCTGAACCTTTTAGCCATCCAGTGCATCCTTTTGTCACACATCACCCTGATTGATATGCTTGTCCAAACAGTGTTAGGTGAAGGAAGTGCTTTTGTGGAGATTTGTTCCTTTGATCATATAAATTCTTTAGTTTAATGTTGTCAGTTGACATGTTGCACAGTTGGTGAATAATGTGATGCAGCTGTCTACCTCATTTCCAAAAGAAGTAATCAGACTTTTAAGTTAAAAAGCATTTAATAGAAATATGTTGTAAGCTTTTACTCCAGGTATAATTGCAAAAATCATCCCAACCTTTTATGAAGGATTTGTGCATCTAAAACTGCACAAACTAAAAGCGCTTTTCTCTAAGTGTCAGATGGAGAGCAAAGAAAGAAGATTACCTCTATTAAACCTCAGAGTTGTGTCTATATAATTAAACATTACTTAGTCGTTTCTTTTCCTCTATTAAAAGCATTTAATCATCTTTGAAAATGTGCTTAGGACAAGAATATAATTTAAAAAGCAAAAGGATGTCTTTTGTAAACTCTTTTTAAGTTGTTGAATTTTTTCATCACATGCAGTTGGAGAGATGGGTTTTTTATAGTCTATAAATAGTTGGCACTATAGAAGAGAAACCCTTCTTTTTCCATATTTTATGATGATAATTTTTGAAACGGGATGTTTTAGGTTAATATTCTCTTGTCTTCTGTATTAATTTCAGACAGATTTAAGAACGATTGGCAAGAAATTCCTCCCCAGTGATATCAATGGTGGAAAAGTGGAAAAGGTAGACGATATTTTTACTTCATTTTTTGTTCTGTGGTTTCGTGCAACAACAGCCTTCTATGCTTCATTACTGTGGTTTTGTCATTATTTCACATACAAAAGAACCCAATATTTGAGTGTATTATAGAATAAATATATAAATGTATTGGTTTGCCTGCTAGGCTTCATAAAGAGAGGACTCTTTTGTTTCTCAACTTTGAAATGTTTAAATAAATGTGAACAATGGTAGAAATTTTATTTATCACTTGAAAGTCATTTAACCTGTTTGATCTTGACATATTATCAGCACTGAATTTTTTCCCCTCCTTTCTTCTTGTGAGGGCAGCAAAGCAAGTTAGGAATAAATCAAGGCAGCTGTGTGATTGTGATACAGTGATACATGTTGCTGCTGTATTACTTGACTTAATGATATATGTGATAGCTACACACTTCATGTAATTTTCCTATGACTGGCTATCCTACAGGTTATGTGGATAAGCCATGTTAGATGGTATAATGCTTTATATGCTACAGAGATTTTTAACTTTTGGGGGTTGGACTAGATGATCTCCAGAGGTCCCTTCCAACCCTGACGATTCTGTGATTCTGTAACATATGTTGTAAGTTTAGATGAAAATTAAATTTGGCCCCTTCAGTACACCCTTCCTGTTTTCTTCCTTACGTACAGTTATGGGAGTGGATAAATGCAGGAATTTTATTTTAAACTTAGTAGTAGTTCTCAATTTGAATCACTATCCCTAACTTCCAAATAGTGACAATCACTGATGTGAAAGTTCTGGGGAAACATTTCATTACTGTTGAAATGCAAATAGTGATAAATCAAGGCACGTTTGTTTTAAGAAAGCAAGATTGACGAGAGAGGCTGTTAAGAGCCCTTCAGATTTGTTTTTTCTGCTGATGCTATTGTCT
>NW_009648470.1:2224778-2266328 GCF_000708025.1 Charadrius vociferus | reverse complement strand
AGCAGGAATATTATTGTCAGATCCGAAAAGCCCACTTGAGAGAGAATGTATTGCAGGATCATAGTTTTTAGTCAGGCAGCATGTTTTTAGTCTGTGCATGCAACATATTACTTAATAAAACTTTTCCCAGAAAGTTAATTTAATAACTTTATTTCTCATTTTGTGGAGCTACATCTTTTGCAGGTAAAAAAAAATAATCTGATTGTTTACCTGTTTAGGTTTCTGGATAACATGCTGTTAAAGATACTTCAGTGCTTAAATAATTTTTCACTACCTGAAAGAAATTGATTTATCTGTTTCTTATGTCTGTGATGTTAATACTTTTCTTCCTCTTCAGTATCCTGTTTTTGAAATACGGAAAACAAGCAAAATTGCTTTTTATGGCATCTGTTTTTGCTTTGTTCATTTCTCAGTTACTTACTTGGAGTAGTACTAAATTTTTCTTTCGGATGATGTAATATTCACAAGGTCCAGTTGTGTTTGGTTAAAAGTAATTCTCCAGAGTGTTAAGGTTGTATATGTGATAACGCTTGCCTTATTTATTTTTGCTGTTGAAACATGATTCCAGTTCAAAGTGACTTTAACAGTACTGTTTTTTCAGAGTTTTGTTGCATTATGGTAGGATTTCTTTAGAAGTAGTTGTTCAGTTTTCATTCATCACTTGAGAATATACCTAGTAACTTGTCCGTTTCTTTTAGAGAGAATGTTTTCTAAATTTCTGTTGTCATTGTGTAGTTGAAGTGGTCAATCAAAGGTAAAAGTGTCATTAAATTCCTCAAAGCTTTGATGGACGTTATATATGAGAATCTACTTACACGCTTTACAATGTTTGCTTCTAGTTTAGGTGCTCAAGTTACCACTTGGGTTTTTCATGTTTCTCAGCTCAAACTAGAGAAGATACAATTGTGCTGTTTGTTTCCACAAAATACAAAACCTCTGTACAAAAACGAGGGCAGTGTGCTGGAAAACTGTGGTGGTTAGTGCTTTGAAATACCTGTGAGATAACAGCTACCCTTTCATGGAAAAAACCTTCTGTACCTGTACACACACAAATACATCTATATTTTGTACTTCTGAATATCTCAGAAAATGAAAAGGTGAGAAAAAACTAGTTCTAGTTTAATTTTCAAGGATCCCTATTAAACTTGCCACTCTCCCCTCACTGTATGTTCTGCTTTGTGTTACTGTATGTCCTTTTTAGGGTTCTCATTTTTGTTACTGTCTGTACAAAACAGTATGTATGTAGGATTCTAAATAACAAAAAAAAGGGAACTGTTACTGAATGGAGCTTGGTGAATTTCTGTATGGGATTGTCTTACTGTTGATGGAGATGGAGGACTGGATAATAGGATTGAACGCTGCAGGAATCTAGTCCAATCCAAACTTTCTTTTTGAAATTTTGGGAAGCTGGAGGAAACAGGTGGGACAGAAGAAAACTATGGGCCCTAATGGTCTTTGTTAAAGACAAGTGTTTGTTTAACAAATGGTATTTGTGAAATCCTAGAGACTTACATACTTCTATCAGTATTGCTAAGAAGCCAGGATTTCTTACATGTGAACTTCTAGTAAAATTTAGTTTGGTCTCACTTTAACTGACTGTCTTTGTTTGGATCATAGATATTAAAAAAATATTCTAAAAAAAACCCAAACCAAAACAACACCTGCAAACCATTTACTGGAGGATGATAATCCTCCAAGTTTTGAAAAGGAGTAATGGTTGCGCAGGAAAAGTCTGTGTTTGAGAATGACTCCTATTTATAGTTTTTAGTGCACGCTATTAGTGTACTGAATCTTTGCTTTCTTAAATGTAGTGTTTTCTTTTTTTTTTTGAGTAACATAAAGCAAATCTGACTACTTAGTAAGTGCTGCTACTTAGCTTGCAATATATTCAAATATTTTATGTTACAGAAATATGTGTTTATAAAGGAGATTATTTGCTTTATGCGAGTAAAGGATACGATTGGGACAGGAGTGACTTTTAATATAATTTCTCAGTAGAAAGTAGTCATTTGTGGTTCAGAAATGCTTCAGGAAACAATAGAAATTATATGCTACTATTGTTCCTCTCATGCAAGACTAGGATCAGTATTATTTATCTGTATCTTGAGAACGTATGATGTATTTCCATCTTGCATAGAAAAAAACTTTATTTTGTAGTATTATAGGCAAATGTTTGCATAAAAGCTGGCATAGAGTCCTAGAGTGAAACAACACGGGTATTTGATCATTATAGGCGGTTACCAACTTCAGTCATTAATACACAGAAATGTTTTATTCACTCATTTATATGTGTGTTTTTTACGGATTTTAAAAAAATCAATATTACCAGCACTAACCACAAGATGGCCACATTTGCATAGGATTTGAAAAAGCTGAACTCTCGCATTTCCATCTAGATGACTACATACCATAAATATAGATTAAATATTTTTGGTGTAATAAAAATGCAAAGCAGACTATAAAGTTATAACTTAAATGCAACATCATTACTAAATTTTAAGGCGTAACTGATTTTCTTTTGAGTATTTATGTTCCATCACAATGGAAACATTCATTCTAGCAGAAGTATTCAGAAAGGATTTCATTTTTGTGCTCAGAGAGGTGCTTTCTGAGTACTGACAGATTGATGGTCAGTGGTTAAAACATAAGTTGCCAAGAGTTCTAATTCCTGTTTAACATTACTTATATGTTCCCAATTTGTCTCATTACTTTAATACAACTAACTGTGCTTAGTTGCTTTTTAGTGTCTCTTTGATTGTGGATTTTGGTTTCTTACAGGCTTTTTTTGTTGTTGTTTTGTTTTGTCTTTCTTTTTTTCAAAAAGGGAAGATCCGATTTGCTGTTCCAGTTACAACTGACCTGCATTTAAAAAAAACACAGATCATCCCGTCTTGAGGCGCTTGTCTTTATCTTCTAGTGAGAGTGATTGCTACACCAGATCTCTAGATGTAACTGTGTATGAAACTGCATGTGTCAAAAACTGTCCTACATATTTTTAGTTGTTTGGTTTTTTTTCCAATTGAGATGATTTTGACAAGATTATGCATGCAGTAATGCTGACATATCAAACTGAGTTGTAGTCTTTTAAGAAATAGCTGTTTGGCAGCCTTAGGTAAGCTGTGGGCCTTGAGCCCATATGTATATGGGCCTTGAGCCCCACAAGTATGGGGTAGTTACTCCCTCACTGTGTTTGCAGTTGACCTAGAAATGATCATTTATTAATATCCAGCAGTGTGAGGTAGAGAACGCTAACTCAGAATTTTATCAGAGCATTGCATTGAGACTCCTTGAGCCCACTCTAGGTTGTTTAGGGTATGAGTCAAATGCTAATTTTAACAGGTCTGTAAAATAAGATATTCACACAGAATCATAGAATGGTGGGGGTTGGAAGGGACCTCTAGAGATCATCTAGTCCAACATCCCTGACAAATCAGGTTCACCTAGAGCAGGTTGCTCAGGATGGCTTCCAGGTGGGTTTTGAATATTTCCAGAGAAGAAGACTCCACAACCTCTCTGGGCAGCCTGCTCCAGTGCTCTGTCACCCTTGAAGTAAAGTTGTTCCTTGTTGTTCAGATGGAATTTCCTGTGTTCCCGTTTGTGCCCGTTGCACCTTGCCTTGTCGCTGGGTGCCACTGAAAAGAGTCTGTCCCCATGCTCTTGACACTTGCCCTTTAGATATTTATAAGCATTGATGAGATCCCCTCTCAGTGTTGTTTTCTCCATGCTAAACAGACCCAGGTCTCTCAACCTTTCCTCATAAGAGAGATGCTCCATTCCCTTGATCATCTTTGTAGCCCTCTGCTGGACTGTCCCCACTAGTTCCTTGTCTTTCATGAACTGGGGAGCCCAGAACTGGACACAATACTCCAGATGTGGTCTCACCACAACAGAGTAGAGGGGCAGGATGACCTCCCTCGACTGCTGGCTGCGCTCTTTTTAATGCATTACAGGAGACCATTGGCCTTCTTGGCCACAAGGGCACATTTCCAGCAGGTCAACCCCTTACCTGTACTGGTGCCTGGGGTTATTTCTCCCTAGGTGCAGGACCCTACACTTGCTCTTGTTGAGCTTCATTAGGTTCCTCTCTGCTCAACTCTCCAGCCTGTCCGGGTCTCACTGAATGGTGGCACAGCCTTCTGGTGTGTCAGCCACTCCTCCCAGTTATGTGTCATCAACAAACTTGCTGAGGGGACACTGTCGCCTCATCCAGGTCATTGATGCATATGTTGGATAAGACTGGGCCCAGTCCTGACCCCTGGGGGACACCATTAGTTACAGACCTCCAACTAGGCTCGGTGCCTCTGATCACAACCCTCTGAGCTCTGCCATTTCTCCAGTTCTCAATCCACCTCACTGTCCACTCATCTAACCCACACTTTCTAAGCTTATCCATGAGGATGCTATGGGAGACAGTGTCAAAAGTCTTGCTAAAGTCGAGGTAGACAATATCCAGTGCTCTCCCCTCATCTACCCAGCCAGTCAATCCATCATAGAAGGCCGTCAGGTTTGTCAAGCATGATTTCCCCTTGGTGAATCCATGTTGACCACTCCGAATAACCTTGTCATCTTCCATGTGCTTACAGATGACATTCAAGATGAGGTGTTCCATTGCCTTTCCAGCGTTGGAGGTGACTGGCCTTGTAGTTTCCTTGGTCTTCTTGCCCTTTTTGAAGGCTAGTGTGACATTAGCTTTCTTCCAGTCCTCAGGCTCCTCTTCTGTTCTCCATGACCTTTCAAAGATGATGGAGAGTGGCTTTGCAGTAACATCTGCCAGCTCCCTCAGAACTTGTGGGTGCATCCCATCAGGGTCCATGGATTTGTGGGTGTCAGGTTTGCCTAAATGATCTCTAACCCAATCCTTCTTAGTCAAGGGAGAGTCTTTCCTTCTCTAGGCTTGCTCCCTTACCTCCAGGGTCTGGGATTCCTGAGGGCAAGCCTTAACAGTAAAGACTGAAGCAAAGGCGGCATTCAGTAACTCTACCTTCTCTGCATCTTCCATCACCAGGGCACCCACCTCACTTACCAGCAGGCCCTAGTCTTCCTTTTACTACTGGTATACTTGAAGTTCTTCTTATTGTCCTTGACATCTCTTGCCAGGTTTAATTCCAAGTGGGCCTTAACCTTCCTCATTGCATCTTTGCATACTCTGACAGCATTCCTGTCCTCCCAAATGGCCAGTCCCTTTTTCCACTTTCTGCAAACTTCCTTCTTCCATATGAGTTTTTCCAGAAGCTCCTTGCTCCTCCATGCAGGTCTCCTGCCTCCTTTACCTAATTTCTTGTTCCTAGGAATGCACTGATTTTAAGCTTGGCTGAAGTGTTGCTTGAATATTAACCAGCGCTCTTGCACCCCTCTTCCTTCTAGAGCTTTAGCCCATGGGATTCCTCCAAGTAGGTCTTTGAAGAGGTCAAAGTTAGCTCTTCTGAAGTCCAGGATTATAATTCTACTTTTTGCCCTGCTCCTTCTATGGAGAATTCTGAAGTCCACCATTTCATGGTTACTGAAGCCAAGGCCTTCACATCCCCAACTAGTCCTTTGTTTGTCAGCACAAGGTCCAGCAGTGCACCTCTCCTCCTTGTTTTTTCCACCACCTGTGTCAAAAAGTTATTATCAATTCTCTGCAGAAACCTCCAGGACTGTGTGTGCCTGGCTGTGTTGCCTTTTCAGCAAGTATCACGGTGATTGAAGTCCCCCATGTGAGAAACCGAGTCTTTTAATTGTTATTGAAAGAAATAAGATTCAGTCAGCATTTACTAAAAGTACTGTTGTTCTTATTTATGCTCTTTTCTTCAAACATTCTGTGTTGAAGAAAAAAGAAATGAAAGCTTCTGAGTTTCAGTAGATTCCAAATAAACATAACTTCTTCAGCTTTTGAGAAATCCTCAGTCTCAATTACTGTCTTTTCCGTAGTTCAATTTGAAGTCATAAATGGTGCAAGTGCCTTCAAATTAAATTTATTTAAAAGTGTTCAAGAATAGGAAAAATTTTTAGAAGTTTTTGTTTGTATTACTCGTTATTGTCTCAACATCACAAAGCCATTTAAGAAGCAGCCTCTGTAGAGTACTGCTTTTGCTCCTTTTCGTGACACTTTTCCTCCTCCCCGTAGTACAATTTCATGCTTTGATGGTATTCCGGAGTATTTTCTATTCGCTTTTGTTCTCATCCGAAATAAAGTTCCTGTTTCCTCATCTTCTAATTTATCTGGTTTCACTGCTTATATTCTTTTATTTATTAATTTCTCTTTTTTTTTTTAATATTCTCTTTTATATATATTCACCTCCTGGTTATCTGCTGTCATTTTGTGGTGTTCTGGGCTGCCTATTCTGTTTCTCAAAGGGAAGAAGCTGATGAAATGTGCACTTTTTTCATCTTTTCTGCTGTCTTTCAGGTGCTAGTGATCAGTTGAGCGGCAACAGATTATTCATTTTTATTTCTCAGAGGGATCAGAATGAATGTGTACTCTGCTATAACCCAAACGTGATGAAGTGGTTTGGTTGGTTGGTTTTAGTTTAGTTTTTTGGTGGTTTGTTGGGTTTGGGGCTTTTTTTTTCCCCACCCTTCTTGTTGTTAACATAAACTGTGGTGTGTATAGTAGCATATGCTGCAGTTTTAGGCAACCAACAGGTAGTGACATCCCTTGAGGTTGTTAAGTTCTGGTTGCATCTCTGTTTGAAGAAGCTGAGTTCCTAGTTAGTTGAACTTGAAATGTAATTTTGATACCACCAGATTGTCTTCAAAGGTGGTTGGTTGTTTCTTTAGAATACTTTGTGAATGAGACACTGAGGTACAGCATGTAAAATCTTATCTGGACTCCATAGTATGCTGAAAGTGACAATATTTGTATTTTTATATGTTTGTTTGCTTCCCCCCCCCCGCCCCCCCCCTTTTTATTCACTCCTTTTCCATAATAGGTATTGCAGAGACATGTGAAGCATCACAACTTGAAAAAGCCATTTCTATTATGCTTTAGAACATACAGTACATGAGTGACAGAAATTGAACATGACTGCCTGATCGTATTGTGCTTTCCTTTGCCTGGGGGCATCTGTTAGTATGTCTAGATATTACACTGTGTTTGCTTCATGGGTGTTAACAGTTTTGTCTTTTCTGTTTTGCATATGTAGCTGGAAGGGCCATGTGTTCTTCAAATACAGAAAATACGCAATGTTTCTGCACCAAAGGATAACGAAGAATCTCAGGCTGCTCCCAGAATGTTACGTTTACAGATGACCGACGGACACACAAGCTGCACAGCTATCGAGTATAGTAGCATGTCAAAAATAAGGTGAATAACTTTCTTTTCCAAGTTTTGCTTTGAAACTTAGATGTCTTTAAAATAATGGAAGTGTCCTTATTAATATATTGAAAGGTAGCTTCACAAGAAAGGCTTCCTTCTTGAATTTTGTATATAAAGGAGAACCTTAAATTCAGCATGCAAAGGTGTATATGAAAGTAATTTACAATACCATTTGTGCTGAAGTACATAAAGTAAGAAAGTGGATTTTTGCAGCCATGTGCTGAGTTCGAGTTGACATGGCACACAGCATTTTGGTGTGTCCAAACTTGAGCCAAATTTCCAATTTTTAGTAGTAGCAGATCTTTTGTCTGACTGTGGTAGCAGGTATGTCACAGGTCTGACACACCTAACTTAATGCAACTAGTGGTGCTTTACCATAGGCAAGGCTTTAACTTGGATTAAATTAGTAAATATTTCTTCAGTTAAAAAATGAAGTGTAAGAGAGCTAATTGCTGATGAACGTGGGGATATTTTGTGTATTTAGTTGTGAAGATGTTGGAAAAATATCTCTAGTGTTTAGTCTCTAGAGTCATGGTGTACTTCGCTGTTCACTCTAGTTCAGATTACTTTGATTTAAAACAAAAAGTAATCTTCCTCTTTCTTTCTCTGCTAGCTGCAACAGTTAGATATAGACCTTTTATACTTCATTTAAAATGTCATCTTTTACTGTTAAAATGCTCCTTCTGAGCAGGAGCCAGCTTGCCGTTTAGAGTGATGCTGTCTTAAAGGGTAGGACACTTAATGATATTTTAATTTTAGCTTGAACCAGCAGAACTTGGAATGTCATATTCCAGTGTGAATATAGAGAGAGCAGAAAAGAAAGACAAGCAGGCTCCAGTGTAAGTAGATTCTAGATCACAAAATACTTAAAGAAGAAGGCTCAGTAGAAGACATAATTTGAAAGCTTTTAGATAAAACCTCAAAAATGTCAGAGAACTCATCACTCTGTAATAATGATGTAAGCTCTTCTTTTCAAGTAACGTATGAAAATTAAATTTGTGTTGTATGTGGTTGTTTCAGCTTTGGAGTGTTGACCTACAATAATTTGCTGTTTCATTACATAGTGTTTCTTTAAATAATAAAAATCACAGTTTTCTTTTAAATGAGTTCTTCATTATTAGGGTTTCCATTTACTCCACCTTTGCATAGTTTTAATTTTTTTGCCATACTTCTTTCTTGGTTTTTTTTTCTGATCTCATTTTCTTTGCTTTTATCAGAACAATACCAAAAATCCATTAATACTGATAAGGTTAATGCCACTAGTGCTGAAATTGGCTTGACTCCACTGTGAATGTTCCTCACTGCCTGGTATGGTCCTGTGATTGCAGTGATAGCTTTAGCATATTTTGAAGAGGTTATTGTCTCTTGGTGGAAAGGTTATAACTGACTGTGTCCTGTTTCTCACGAGAAAAATCATAGTTTCCAGATTGCGCTGCTTGTCATATCTTTCAGTTACGGGTCGGAGATATGTGATTCTTTTACGCATCTGCTGTTGTTTTTCATAAGGTAGATTTGCATGAAAAGAAGGTAGGTACCTCCTTGTGGGAGCAGACCACAGAGAACATCCATATGTCTTCAAATGATAGAATAATGAGAGAAGCATCACTACAAGATGTATGGGGTTTTTTTATATTTATTCTGGTACAGTCCTGGCTGTTAGTAATGTATAGAAAGTTTCTTTTCTAACAGCTCTTTGTTTTCTCCTAAGTTAAATGTCTAAAACAAATGAGATGATTAAACATCTGGAGATCTTCTGTTTATTAACTATAAATGCATCCTAGAATGAGGAACTTAGTCTTAGAGAACTGATTTTGAGATATCTTCTGTTAGTCTAAACAAATCACATCCTTAGTTTGGTATTGTTAAATTGGATTTTAACCAAACAGACAATTTGCAAACATTCATCTCTGTTAGAATCTAATTTGCAATATGGCATTTTTGTGTAATGAATGGGAAGCATTCCAATAAAGCTATTGAAAAGTATGGTGCACACTGAAGGACTTACTGCAAAGATTTTTGATGCTAACTTTTTATTATGAAATATGACAATTTTGGAAGTATAATAAGAGTAGAGTTTTATATATTTTTGGTGTCAGAATATTAATAAACATATTTGAAATATTTGACTTTGTTTCCACTTCTAGCCTGAACACTCCACCTGGAACAAAAATTAAGCTTTCAGGAACTGTTGAAGTGAGAAATGGATTCTTGCTGTTGGACGACAGTAATACAGCAGTGCTCGGAGGTGAAGTGGAGCATCTTATAGAAAAGTGGGAATTACAAAGGGTGAGGTAACACCACTGGAAATGCCGTCTTACAGGATGCATATTACATTTAATGACATCAAGCTTAATGTGTTGGCTGTGAATTTTGATACGATAAACTTTTAGAATTTTACTATCACAATATTTTTAGGGTTGAAGCCAAATATGTATAAATAGGTCTCATGCATAATGTATCTGATAAGTGATCTTTGCATGGGAACAGATTCCTTTCATTGTCAGCAAGGATTGAAAACACTAATCAAATATATGAACTTATTTTAGTGCAGTCATGGGTCGTTGCTTTCCTAAACAATGTGTTTGGTACCAAAATATAGTTGCCTTTAACAATTACCATGTGCAGATTGTATATTTTTGAGGCAAAAATAATCATAGTAAGTGTATGGAAAGCATTGGAATTGGTAACCTTAAGTATGAATTCTTCATTGCAGATTTCATCAGTGCTTTAGCTGAATTTGTGATTAGAAAAACAGATTGGAGGTTTTAAAATCTTTTACCAAGCCATAAATACTTGTAAGCCCTTTGACTCCTTTTTTTAGCCTGGTTTCTGTCGCAACGGAATGAAAGTTGCTGCAGGAAGACTTTCTCATACATTTTCTCACAAATAAGTGGAAGTTCCTAGGGCAGGAAGTTGTGACCCTGCTACAAACAGTCCCAAATACTCGCTGGATCTATCATCAGTACTAGAGACAGACATCTTGATATTTTTACATGCAGATCACTGAAACAGAGTAGCTGCTTATGAACACAATGGTCACTTCTATGTAAAGTACTTCTTTTATTGTTGCTAATACTAAGCTTGGCACAGTTGGTTTTGTTACGGCTAGCCTTCTTTGGTGTTGATTTGTGTTTTACAGATTTGAACAAACTGGACCAAAATTTATATGAACATTTGAGTTACACATCATCGATTTTGGTAGATTCTATTTGGCATCCTTTTGTACCGTCTACTTTTAAAGTAGATTAATTTTATACTTCAAAATTCATATTAGAAAGAAGTGTAAGGGGGTAATAGTATATAATATCTAGGAGTTCAGTCTCATATTGTGAACCTTTGTTTCTCAAGAGATTCCCTAAGAAATATTTTTTTAATGTTACAATACAAATACAGCAGAAAGAGTAAAAGAAGCATACTAAATGTATTAATAATAACAAAGTTTATTCTAAATGATAGTTACCACTCTGCTACAAGCAAATTTAATTTTAAGTTAAAAATATTGTTCTTGTTGCTAGTTTGCTTTTTATTTGGTGTAAAGTAGAGTTTAATTTCCAAAGCAGTTGTTCTCACGTCTCAGCAGACAGTGCTACTTAAAAGGAAAGTGTCAAGGCTGTTTTTTACCATTAAGCAGAGTTCTTTCATTCTGGATAACAATTTTATGCAATGAATTGTTATGATTCAAAATCCATGTAGCTAAATGTTAGTAAATATGCAGTCAATTTTTAAGTGCTTTTTTGCTATTTGCCAAATTACTTGTTTGAGCAGTAGTTTGGGACAGTCTTTTGTATGTGTTTCCTTGATTCTGATTTGGGGGCAGGGGGAAAAGAAAAAAACCTTGACCTTAAACTTAAGCTTATTCTTACTGATTATAGGACGTGAGGAATTAACTATGATAAAATGCTCAAGTTCTTAGGCTATCATATTATCCTATCTTAGATATTTTTATTATAATTTGATTCAGGGCTGGAGTTCATTCCAGAATTACCTACATTTCTCTATAAGAGAAAAAATGTAGGGCTTATTGTACCTAGAGCACCTACCCTGGGGAAACGAAGCAGCTTGGCCATGAAATGATTGTTGTACTGTGCTGCTTCAGTTAATAGATATAGGAAGGTATGACCACGCTACAGTGATCAGCCCTTGGTTAGCTCATAATTCTAAGCAGCACTTGAAGTGAACAGATTGAAACCAAAGCAGAAAAGTTGTAAGATTTCTGCACTTCTAAATGCTTTGTTTTGAATAATTTATTGAATACTTAAATAGTGTTTTTTACTCCAAGGCATGAGGAAAAGGATATTATTTTTTTTTTTACCCTTGAAAGGAATTAATAACCATAAATAATTTAGAAAATGGTCTTTGGTTCCTAAATAAATGTAGTTAACTTGAAGAGAGTGGACCAAAAGTTTTGGTTTGGGTATTAGTTAGCTAAATTAATATTTTACTTATTTTAAGAAATTCTTTTATAGTGTAATGGCTTAAAGCATATTAATGTTTATACTACAGTTCTCACATGATGAAATTAAATCAATTTTACGTCAGGGTAATAAATATATAGGTAATGTCATATATTTTTTGTGTATACATATATATATATATATGCAAAAGTCATAGTAATTAAAACTACTTCTGCCAGTGGGGAATAGTAAATGGTGTATGTAATCATACATGACTGTCCCGGTGGAGAAAAAAGGGACAACAAGAAACGAAGATGATAAAACAGGTGTGTTATAGGAAATGCAATTTTGAAGCATTTTAATAGCATTAAGGACCTGTTCTGCCTTTTTCCACTTCTGAAACTAAATATTTCTGTGTAATACGAAGTCATTAACACATAACCAAGTATCTATTCCAGTGAATTTCATTTTCTTGCAGGTTACTGCAGTTCTCACCATTTGTAAAGAAAGAAAAAAATGTTATCAACTATGGGCAGATATTTTAATGCAATGTTTTACAAATCCATCTTTTGTTGGCTACTATTAATTTTTATTATTTGAGAATGCTTTGTTTTCAGGCCTAGGTCACGAATTGCCTGATTGTGGCTAAGAGTTTAGAGTACTTCTGTTCTATAAATGATAAGTATCAATACTTGTTGTGCTTATTGTTATGGTCCTTGCAATCCAAAGATCTGGTGATGAATTTAGCATACGTGCTCTACTTTTCATAAGGCCACAGGGGAAATGTTCTAGTGGCACAGTATTTTGTTCCCAACCATGGCAAAAAGACATGTATTTTAGGAAGAGTACCACTGCCTGAGCTGTGGTGTCCAGAATTGTATTATCTTTATCAGGGAATACAATCCTGACTAATCCTTTCAGTATTTGCTTATACATGGATTCGTGAATTTCACAGAGTGGTTGAGGTTAGAAGGGACCTCTGGAGGTCATCTTGTCCAGCCCTCCTGCTCAAGCAAGGCTGTCTAGAGCCAGTTGCCCAGTACAATGTCCAGGCAGCTGTTGAATATCTCCAAGCATGGAGACTCCACAGCCTCCCCGAGCAACCTCTGTCAGTGCTTGGTCACCGTCACAGTAAAAAATGGTTTCCTGATGTTCAGAGGAAACCTGTATTTGAGTTTGCGCCCATTACCTCTAGTCCTGTCACTGGGCACCACTGAAAAGAGCCTAGCTCCATCTTCTTTACAGTCTCCCCTCAGGTATTTGTATAGATTGATAAGATTCCCCCTGAACCTTACCTTCTCTGGGATGAATTTGTTTGATCCCTTCTTAGACACGCTGAAACTGTATGCCTTTACAGCCTCTAGTGGCAGCAAGTTCATTGGGCTCTGGGTAAAGAAAAGGTGGTGGGTTCAGTAGCCCAGCTGAAGTGCATCTACATCAATGCATGCAGCATGGACAACAAACAGGAGGAGCTGGAAGCCATTGTGCAGCAGGAAAACAGTGATATAGTTACCATCACAGAAACATGTTGGGATGACTTGCATAACTGGAGTGCTACAATGTGTGGCTATAAACTCTTCAAAAGGGATAGTCAAGGAAGGAGAGGTGGTGGGGTAGCCCTATATGTTAGGGAGTGTTTTGGTTGTCTAGAGGTTAGTGGGGGCTAGAGTAGGAATCAGGGGGGAAGGCCAACAAGGCAAATATCATGGTGGGAGTCTGTTATTAGACCACCCAGCTGGGGTAAAGACACAGACAAAATATTCTGTAAGTAGCTGGGAGAAGTCTCGCTATCGCTTGCCCTTGTTCTTGTGAGGGACTTCCACTTCCCAGATGTGTGCTGGAAATACAATATAGTGGAGAGGAAACAGTCTAGGAGGTTCCTGGAGTGTGTGGAAGATAACTTCCAGACACAGGTGGTGAGGTAGCCAACTTGGGAAGGCACCCTGCTAGACCCGTTGCTCTTGAACAGAGAAGGACTTGTGGGTGATGTGAAGGTTGGAGGCCATCTTGGGCATAGTGATCATGAAATGATAGAGTTTTCAGTTCTTTGAGAAGTAAAGAGGAGGGTTAGTAGAACTGCCACCATGGACTTTCGGAGGGCAGGCTTTGGTCTTTTCAGGAGCCTGGTTGACAGAGTCCCTTGGGAGGCAATCCTGAAGGGCAAAGGCATCCAGGAATGCTGGATGTTTTTCAAGAAGGAAATCTTTAAGGTGCAAGAACAGGCCGTCCTATTGTGCCAGAAGACAAGCCAGCGGGGGAGAAAACTGACCTTGCTGAACAGAGAGCTTTGGCTGGAACCCAGGGGACAAAAGAGTTTACGACCTTTGGAAGAAGGGGCAGGCAACTCAGGGGGACTACAAGGATATTGTGAGATTATGCAGTGAGAAAATTAGAAGGGCCAAAGCCCAACTAGAACTTAATGTATCTGCTGCCGTAAAAGACAATAAAAAATGTTTCCATAAATACATTAGCAACAAAAGGAGGGTTTAGGAGAGGACATTCTGTATCGGATGCAGGGCAAAATATAGTGACCAAGGGTGAGGAAAAGGCTGAGGTACGTAATGCTTTCTTTGCCTCAGTCTTTAATAGTTGAGACCAGTTGTTCTTGGGGTACCCAGCCCTCTGAGCTGGAAGACAGGTATGGGGAGCAGAATGAAGCCCCCACAATCCAAGGGGAAATGGTTAGCAACCTGCTACACAGCACCTGGACATATGTGAGTCTATGGGGCCAGATAGGATTCACCCAAGGGTACTGAGGGAGCTGGCGGGAGTGTTCACCAAGTCACTTTCCATCATTTATCAGCAGTCCTGGCTAACCAGGGAGGTCCCAGTTTACAGGAGGTTAGCAAATGTGACACCCATCCACAAGATGGGCTAGAAGGAGGATGGATGCTTCTTAGCATTGGGCTACAAAGGCTGTGTGTGTCCTGCCTATGGAGGTCTTAGTTTTCAGCAAACGGAGATTTGTCTCTGCCCAGAAACATAGACTGATCAATAATATGATCTGAATATGAGCCGGCAGTGTGCCCAGGTGGCCAAAAAGGCCAACGGCATCCTGGCCTGTATCAGGAATAGTGTGGTGAGCAGGACTAGGGAAGTGATCATCCCACTGTACTTGGCACTGGTGAGACCCCACCTCGAGTACTGTGCTCAGTTTTGCGCCCCTCGCTACAAGAAAGACATAGAGGTGCTGGAGTGTGTCCAGAGAAGGGCAACAAAGCTGTTTGAGGGGTCTGGAGCACAGATCTTTTAAAGAGTGGCTGAGGGAATGGGGGCTGTTAAGCCTGGAGAAAAGGAGACTGAGTGGAGACCTTACCTTACTACAACTACCTGAAAGGAGGTTGTAGTGAGGTGGATGTTGGTTTCTCCTCCTAAGTGACAGGCAATAGGACAAGAGGAAATGGCCTCAATTGCACCAGGGGAGTTTTAGATTGGGTATTAGGAGAAATTTTGTCATGGAAAGGGTTATCAAGCATTGGAACAGTCTGCCCAGGGAAGTGGTGGAATCACCATCCCTGGAGGTATTTAAAAGATGGGTAGACGTGGTTCTTAGGGACATGGTTTAGTGGTGGACTTAGCAATGCTAGGTTTACGGCTGGACTTGATGATCTTGAGGGTCTTTTGCAACTGAAATGATTCTATGATCTGCCTGTTTGTGTGCTGCTTTTTCTGTTCGTGTAGATTTTGATATATAACTGCATTTTTTCCATTTGGTGTATGTGTTTTCTTCATCTCCTGCCCCTCATCCAGCCTTCTCCTTGCTCAAGTGAAGTGCCCCATGATTTTTAATTGTATCATAGATTTTATTTTTTATGCTTAAAATTTTCATCTTGCAAGTTTCATATACTTTCTGAAATACAGACATTTATCATATAGTCTGGGTTTTGTTTGCAATTTATTAATCAACTATTTTCTTTTACAGAGTTTAGCAAAACACAATAGGAGTAACATTGGAACAGAAGGTGGCCCTCCCCCTTTTCTACCTTTTGGGCAGGTATAGTATACTTCTCTTTGTCACTTCATTAAAAAAAGCACTGTATTATGATATCTAGGGGATCTGGTTCCAGTTAGATAAAGACTATCAAAACACTTTAGATCATGAATACTTGGATCTAAAACATGTGCCTGTTAAAAAAAATTGCGTTGATCTTGTCACTTTGTTTTGCCAATTTATATTTAACATTTTTCCTCTCAAACTTAAAATTCTATTTAGTATGTGGACCCTTTGATTCTTCCTGTCAGATCTTGTAGGTGCTAATATATTCCCTTCTTAAATGACAAAGGTATTTACAGGAATCCTATTAGCTACATCATGAACTAACCTTAAAATGTAGAAGTAATTATTTTTGGCATTTCTAGTGGACTGGAGGAATGTGCTTTCAGCGAAGACATCTAGATGTCCTAAGTGTACATTTTTGGGGTCCTGTTCTTTATCTACAGTTATACTTTTTTTTTTTTTTTCAAATGAGAATAAGTAGAAAAGTTAATTAAAACTTTCTTTTGCATTTTCAGAAATGTGCCTCTCACGTGCAAGTGGATAGCAGAGAGCTTGATCGCAGAAAGACTCTGCAAATGACAAATACTGCAAAAACTGTTGCGGACAATGATGAATTTGAAAAGCAAAGAACAGCTGCTATTGCAGAAGTAGCAAAGAGCAAGGAGGTTAGAATGCGTGTGTTGCAGCATTTTACTTACTGTGATTGATCTTTTCCTGTTATTTTAAGTAGTTCTCTCAAGTGACAAATGCTTTCTGATGTTTGCCTTCTTATAATTCTACTCATGTATCTTTAGAAAGATGAATCCAGAATAGAGTCCTTTTGGATTGATGAGTATGTTCTTATTTTAATAAAGCTAATAAACGTATCATAATGTTTTATTGTAGCTATGATTTTGATTTGATACCTCTATTAAAAAATGTGTGTTTTACAATTTAGCTAATAAGATTTAAGTAATAAATACACATTATCAATTGCCATCTGCTTTTTTCAGTTCTTAAAAATCCCTGATTTCCTGTATTCAGTCAGGAAGAATAGCACGGAAGTTTAGTTCTAACATGTCAGGTTTTTATGTCCTCCCTTGGTTTTCCTTTTTAGTTTATTTTTCCAATTTGCTTGGTAAGTCATAAAAAACTAGAATTACATACCCTTTTTACATCTTCATTTTGGCATAGGGGAAGAAATAAAAGTCCTACCTAATAAATTTATCTTTTTTGTGTTTGTAAATTAGTGCTTTATTTGTTGCCGCAAAGCATAATCATAAAAAATACAGCTGCATCGATTTTACTGCACTTTTCTACTAGCTTAAATGTTAAGGCTTATTTTCATAAGTTCTATTTACTGAAATGTTATTTTTGTGCTTATCTGAAGACCAAGACGTTTGGAGGAGGTGGTGGTAGTAGCAGAAGTAATCTCAGTGTGAGTGCTGGAGGGAATCGAAACAGGGAACTGTTCCAGAAAGAGAAGATAACAAAACCTGAGGGAAAGAATGAAGGTGTCTACCGAGAACTGGTAAGGTGGAAGACATAAGTGGAACTTTAAATGTGTACTATTAAAACAAAACTCAAATGTAACAAAAATAAAACCAAAAGACCCTGAAGAATAAGGGCTTTCCTTTTCAATTTATTTTGAAGTGTGTTTAGAATACTTAAGGTGCTTTTGTACCTTACTGAGATAGTTATGAGTTTCAACGTGATTTTTGTAAAAAAAAAAAAAAAAAAAAGAAAAAAAAAATGTTGTCTTATCTAGTAAAACTTAAACCCGAGTCCTCACAAAAGAAAAGTAGTAGTGTATATGGTATAGGACATTACAGTTACCTTCTGAGAAACCTGGAGCACTGTATCTTTACTTACAAAACAAGAAACAAGGAAGTATGGAGTTTCTTTGTAGACAGACAATAGATTGTGGAGGTCAGTTGTCCTTCTCTTAATAGTCCTTATATGTCCTACCATTTTCTTTGTCTTTACAGTTTTGTATATGAGAAGCAAGATTTGTGCTGTGTAAGTGATATTGAAGGGAGTGTTTTTGACACCCAAAGATACTTAAGATACTACCTCCTTTCTCAAACAGTATTTGTATCTGGGAAATTGCCTTTCACTTGGGTCACAAATTGTGATCTATCCACGATTTCTTTCTTGTATCCATAGCTGAGAGTGCAGGGTCTGCAGATATGAGTCTTCATTTCCTGCTGGTCTTTGAATGTAGCTGTCATGCACAGAATTTCCACTCTAGAAAGGAGGTGATGCAGCAGTAATGGCTAGAAGTTCTCATCCAAACCATCTACTTCACTACAAAGGGGAGAAGAGTGAAGCAGATTGGCTGAGGAAGTGCTTAACTCTGTTGTACCCTTGTTGCCATGCAGAAGAATCTAGGAGAGTGGTCCAGAGGGAGAACTATTATATTCTTTTATTAAAAATAAGACATTGTTTAGGCAACTGGAAGACAAACTCAAGTGGGATGATGATTCCCTGTAGACACTGAGGTCATGTTTCTGCCCCTGTTAGTCTTGGAAGACCTTTTAAATTGCTGTTCCTTTGCTTAGTCTTTGGATAGTTAATTTAAGGGTATTGTAGAGATTGGGAATGCAGAAGGCTACATGAAAGCATTGGACTTAACATTGCTGAGCATGTGGGAGTTGTAGCCAAGTGCTGCAAAATCATGTTTTGCTCATTAAAATGGTTTTTGCATAGCTAAGCATAGTTATGACAGTTACTTGAGTTGTTATATCTTCTGGTTTACTGTATGGAGAAATCTCTGTATTGAGATAGCAACCACAAACACTCATTTTGTGTCTCTGCCCGAAAAGGAGACCTGTTCATATCTGTTATCCCAAAATACAGTGTGTAGCTGGAATTAAGACAAAAAGTGAATGTATTAAAACATCAGAAGCGAGGAGTGGAGAAATTACATCATAAGACTGCAGAAAACAGGGGAGAGGAAGGGTTAAATGTTACTTGTCATACAACTGTCATACAGTTGTAATTTAAATCATTTTAGCAATAAAAGTTCATGGTCAGTTAAGCAGAGGGAGAAAGAAGAGGTTGTGTATCTTAAAGGGTAGGTTCAATTTGTTTTGTTTGTTTTGTGGTTTTTTTTGAAGGGTCACAGTATGCCTGTTTTGGAACCTGTAGACAAAATCTTATGTTCATGGGACTCCAGTTAAGAACGTATTTGGTTACAGCTGTTGCAGTAGGTGGATAACTGGCATCATTTTGGTTGCATATGGGATGAGGAAGGACAGAGGGTTTGGTCCCATTTCATGTTTATTGCAGGTAGTTTTGTCCTCACTGGAAGTTCTCATTTGAGTGCTTTAACACAGTGCGGATGTAAGGTTATTTTCTGTAATTAATGCTCCATGATTCCTGCTTAGCCTCTGTACAGTTTAGAATAAGAAAGTCTGTATTTCTGCAGAAGTAAATGGTTTGTACTTTTCTGCTTCTACAGAACCTTTGCAATTATATTTTCTCCATGTTTTAAGAAAACTGGGGTTTGTATTGTCTGTAAAAGTTGTGAAAGGGTTCAAACAGGAACAAATGACTAGGTTTTATACCAGTATTACTTTGAGAGATTCCTTTTAGTTTTCATCTCAGAGAAAGTATATTGCAGTCTGTCATACTATTACGGTGTACAGCAAAGGGAAAGGGTAGGCTAGTGGAATTTGTGCTTGAAACCACATAATATTAGAACTGAAAGCTGATGAATTAAAAATCATAATAATAATATTAAAAACCCGCTACTAGCTGATTGTTTGGACCTAAGAGAGATTGTATGTGAAGATGTTGTATAAAACTGAAATATTTATCATCAATGAAATAGTATTTAAATTAAAAATTAATGGAAAATTAAAGTAAAATCTGGTGGTTTTGTAGAATCTCTGTATTTTATGATTAGTTCTGTGTGTACCTTTTATTTCAGGTAGATGAAAAGGCTCTAAAACACATAACAGAGATGGGTTTCAGCAAAGAAGCGGCAAGACAGGCGCTTATGGATAACAGTAACAGCCTAGAGGCGGCGTTAAATTTTCTCCTGAACAGCAGTAAACAGAAACCTATTCAGGGACCACCACCTAGAGGTATAAATTGCAAAGAAATGCTTTAAGAGAAAAGGAATTTGTTTATGGTGGATTACTAATGTAGTTATAGAAGGCCATAATCTACATAGTTTTTCTCTTGCTAGTTAGAATGCATTGACTTAGAAGATACCTCTGTGTATTGTATTCTTGTAAAAACTTTTTAATTTGAAGTCACAGATCTGGAAAATATCTGTATCTAATTTGTCTGTGATAGACTTTTTTAAAGATAGAAAATACAAACATTTTATAAATCAAGTATAACTTTTAAAAAAAGTGTGTACGCTTTTTTTTTTATTTATTCCCTACTCATAAAAAACTTTTGATGTTTACAGGTAAAGGGAAGGGCCGAGGCCGAATAAGACCTGAAGATGAAGAAGAGCTAGGAAACACCAGACCGTCTGCACCAAGCACACTATTTGATTTCTTGGAATCCAAAATGGGTACTCTAACAGTAGAGGGTAAGTTATTTAAATTAATGTATCTGGAGCCAATATTAGGCAGTGTTGGTGGAATTATTTTTCCAGACTTTGTTGTCTAAAAGGTGGTTACTGGAACTTCCTCCACAGTCAGCAGTAAAAAACCAAGGAGTGCTGGAGAGCTATTCCTATCCCTTAAAGAAAGGTAAAATACATTGCACTGTGGTGGTTTGTAGTTCTGTCTTGATTATAGAAGAGCTTAGGGTATTTATTTCAGGCTTAGATGTCTGAAAGTCAGTAATTTTGAAATAAGATGACATAAGTTGCCGTTTATTGATCTAATTTAATACAGGCTCTCACAACTTTAATGGACTTTCATGTTGTTCAGAAGTAAGTAAAGAAAAAAGCCATAACCGCAGTCCTCCTTCATCAGTTTGTAAACAGCACATTTTGCATGCTGCCCAGTTAAGAGTTTAGTAGTTGTGGTAAACTTAATTGTTTTTGTATTCCCTCTATCTGGACAGGAAAACAAAAAATATCTTTTTAGCTCCTGTAAAATATTAAACAACTATTTTTCTCCTGGTTTTCCTGTTGAATAACTGTAAGGACTGAGGGAATGGTAGGATGTTAGAAAGAGGGATGCCAGTTATTCCTTCAGATTTAATGCAAAAGATATGGGCTTTTTCTTTAATGTCCTTTTAATTACTTTTCTTTTTTAAGAAGCCATACAAGAATGTAGTCTATGCATCAGGATGTCTGTTTAGGTCTAAATCATTCAGTACTTTGAAAACTTTGACAGATGCATTAAAAGAATAAGAGGAAACTCCATATGTCCTGAGGTCTGTAGAGGTTGCTGTAATATTAAAGTAAAACTCGTGGTAAGCTGAGTAATAAATGGAGATCATTTTTCATTTGGGTATAGCCTTGGAGGTGTTTCAGTGGCCAACATGAAATGAAAATATCTGCTTCAATTATTTAACATGAAGGTTTTGTGATGGAGTTGTAATTTTTTTTCTCCCTATAAAATGATCTTTTCATAAAGGGTGGAAAAAAAGGTCAGACTCGTTTATATGAACTGTTTGATATTTTGTAGTTTTCTAAGGAATGAGTGCATTTAAGGAGTGACTGCATTCATATGTAATTATTTTTTTAACTTAAGTTCCCAACTAGTCTTTGTTGACTGTTGGCAGACTCTTGCTGTGTGTATTTTCACTGGATTTGGGATTTAAAAGAAAAAAAAAAGTAATATGGAATAAGTGGGGAAACAAGCTTGTAGTAAATGAAAGTGAACAGGTTGCCCAGTTGGGAAAGGTATGAATGGTTGTAACATCAGTAGGCACCTGCATCTGAAATACAGGTAGAACATGCCCATCACTCTGGTTATTCGACTGAGAGGTCTTTTGTTGGATGTATTATTTTTGTTTGTAGCTTATACGTATTAAAAATGTGTAAATATTTGTCTCTTTTTGCTATAGCAGTGAATGTAAGGTTAGTTGGGCAAGAGTCATTACTGAATTAGAAATGAAAACACGGAGCCATGTATACTCTGTCAGTGCATCCAAACCCCAGTTTTCTGTGAGAATTATTAGAACTATCTGCTTTCCATTAAATGCACGGCATATTTTTTTTCAAGAGTTGTTATTGTTACTTTTAGACATTTGAAGCTGCACATTAACAGTTGCTACTTGCGTAAGCAGAGTAGCATTTTGCATTAATGTGTTTGAATACCTGTTGTCCTGTTTGAATACCTGTTTGCCTGTAGCAACTAAAAGTCCCCATATTCAGGTGGAAGGAAACATAGCAGTCTAGAAATTCAGTTCTTGGAGCTATACAGAGGATGCCTGTATCCAAAAAAGAGGAAGCAGCAGCAAAGAAAAAGGACGCATGTTTTGTCGTAGAAAACTTGCCTCAGGAGATGGGCTCAGGAATTAGTGAACCTGCTAGCAAACCCAGGGGTCTCTTGCTGCTGCAGGTAGAATTAGGTGCACTGTGAGCCATTTTGGAGTTCAGGAAACATTTTTATGACGTGCTAAGTTTCAGTTATGAACAGAAAAGCATTTTCTTATAAATGTGATAGCTTATAGTTCTTTTGATAGCAGATACTAAATTGTTGCTGTACCTAGATTGAGTTTCATTCCAACAGTGTCTTTTTTTGGCCTGCAAAACAAGTGATTTTAAATAACTAAATGTTGTTCTGTGTTTTAGTTGGGTCTAGGTGTTAGTGAAATGGTTTGTAGAAAGTGAACAAGTTGTAATGGAGTTCCTTTTCTTATTATGTGTTTATGGTTTGTTTATGGTGAGTAGCCACAAGTTTATGGCTTCCTTTATGAAACAAAGCTAGTTGTAGATTGAACATCTATATCATGAATCTTCACTGTTTTCATCAGAAATTTAAAGTATTTAAATAAACTACCTTTCAAATACACAAACATTTTGCATTTGCTGATAGAATTTTGTAAAATGTTCAGGTAATGAATATAATTACATTTTCAACACCATGTTTAGGGAATTATGCTTGAGATATATCTTTTGGCAAGTCATTTTATTTACCAAAGATGTGTTAGATTTTTACAGTGAAAAGAAATGAAAACAGTTGCAGTGTTTTTTCTCTCACATTACAGCCATTGTTTTTTCTTTGGATAGTTTTTGTGCTTATATTGAGAGATTAGAGAAGGCTTTTGTGTGTGACAAAGACATTCAAAGGAACAATAATAGAAATAATCGTTGTGGGGTATCTGCCTTTCTTGTCAGTAATTTTATAGTAAGTAAGTAATAGTAACTTACCAAGAATTGTGAAATAAGCAAATTGCTTCTTTTAAAATGATATTGCTGATTGGTAGTGTTTGCTTAGGGGGAGTTTTATGATCCTTCGGGCTTTGTACATATATGTAGCCAATAAACTGTAGTGTAATAAAGCATAGTGTTATGTGAGTAAATATATATGTCAGTTTATAATCTTCAATATTGTGTTTTAAAGATAAATATGCTTTGCTTTTGTATATTTTCCACTCTTAAATAAAAATAAAGATTCCATAAAAGTCATAAGAAGAAAAATACAATTCTATGAAAACTTTGTAAAGGCTTTGTACTCCTTCAGTTGCCAAAAGTTATGGCATGTTTCCTAACATGACACATAGTTTTTAGTTTTGTGTATTTTAACACTGTCTTGGGTTTTTTTTCAGCATTCTCTGAATGATCAATATGTAATCTGATGCAATTCCTGAGTCATGCTTTTCTGGAAAAAAACTACTTGCTAGCATTTTTGAAGAGTTCAGAAAATGTTCTGATTGCTTTTTGAAATTTTTTTTTTTAAATATTTCAACTTTTTATTCCTTTTGAAGACATAACCATACATGTTCTTGTACTTTCTGTTATTTGGAAGTCAACGGCCTTTACAATGCTTGCATAATAGTTGCATTTTGTTAGCTTTTATTTTCCTTACTGAATGTGTCTAGCCCATAGGATTGTGCCTGTGCTTCTGTGACAGGTTTTATTTCTGTCTTGCAGAGTCTACTTCAAATGGATTTTTCAGGAAATACATAGGCATATGCTGAACTGCTGGCTTTTTGTCTCTTAAAAGTGCTTTTTTTCTTTGCCAAGTTTGAGAGAGCCTGTGTAGTCTGATGAATTCAAACACATCTTAAAAATCATTTAGTGAAAGTGTTATTTTTCTGCTGTTTTTATGCCTCTGTGGTTGAAAATAATCTTATTTAAATTCTTAATGATTAGTTGTCTTAAATTCCATGCAAACTGAGATGGCGTGAGTGTTAACAGTGTTTGCACAGTGATGATGTATCTGCAATGATTATACTTACCACTGTGAACTCTTTGTCATGGTCTGCATCCAGGTGTTTGCAGAAAACAGGATATATATTACCAGCACCTTTTTCATTTAATTTGATCCTGTTGGTTGTTAGCAGTACAGACATGTAGTTCTCTCTTAGTATTAAAAAAGTAGTGGTCAGAAATGAAGACACATCAGGGAAGCAGCTAGAAACAATTAAAGAATAAGGTCTCTTCATTGATTTTTTTTTTCTTTTTTTTTTTTTTCTGCATAGTAACTGTACTAAGGAGGGCCCAGGCAAGCAGGTTTTTCTGCATTTATATGGAGCATAGTACAGCCTCCATGCAATATGAAAGAAGATTGATTGTTCTGCAGTATTTCTGGCCCCGTGTGGTCCCATATGGTCTCTAAAATCTCTGTTTGTTTTAGAGATATTCAGATATTGTATTTGTATAGGGATAGTGCTTTGAATAAATGAGCACACCCCAACTATTACACTAATGCATGTGATCAGGAGCATATGATTACCTGGAATGGCCATATTTATCATTATTGAAAGCATTAGGCTTCTATACCTTTCAGACAGATTGTAATTTCTTCTAAATGACTGAGAGTCTATGTAGAAGCAAAAACAAAAGGCACTCTTGCTTAACTGAGATAAATATTTTTTAATTCTGTGCTGCACCGCATTTTCTGCAAAAACTGCTTATGTGATCTGGGGAGAAAGTGTCTGAAAAGAAGAATTGTTACTTTTCAAGCACACAAAGGATCGATTTATTCTTTTCCGTTCATCCCTCCTTGTTTTTCTTATCTAGTGTTTCTAATGGCACCTGAAACCTCAGTACTGTTGAGAATTTCTAAATTCACTTCTGGATTTGCAGTAACCAGGCTAGGTGGTTTTGTTTGTAAACAGGAACTGCAGAACAGTTGTTTTATTTGTTATCTTTGATATGGTACATTTTCATAGATGGCTTTAGACCGGGTAGAAAATTGAAATACCTTTATATTTTCTTTCGTAGGTACTTCTATCTCTTTTTAGAGATAAGACAGCACATTAAGCTTTTTGTTTGTTTTGGGTTTTTAAAAGGTACAGATCAGTTATAAGTAAGTTGTTAGTCTTTTATCCTGTAAGTTGTGTCTTGTAAGTTTTTTTTGTCATCTACTTCTTCCAGAGTTAATGAAAAACTCTTTTAAGTAATTGCGACTGTCAAAACTAAGTACCTGACTGCATGATCTGCTAGTTGTTTAACTGTAAAACAGCATATAGTAAACATACTTTCTTTTAATTCTTTGCATTTCATTTAAATAAACAAACCCATAGTTTTATACTGCCGATTTATTTATATATTTCTAACCATGAAGGCTTGGTGACACCTATGAAAATATTTCTGTGTTGAAATTAAGTAGTTTGAGTTTTGGTTGGAGAGAGAAACCTGCTGACTGTGAGAGATAACAAAAATAGTAGGCACAATTGCTGTCGACTAGCTGCCTTTGCTTGTACTTGGATTATGTGTGCTACTGAACACAAAAGATTTTTTTCCATTAATCATCTTCTTATTTTTCTTTTGTTATGAGGAACAATTCATCCATCTTTGCCAGCTTAAATAAGTAAACACAAGGATTATCAGGGAGAACAAAACAGTGCCAAGAGCTCTGACTATAGAATTAAGGAATAATGGACAAAATGCTGACAACCAGGCATGTTTCAGATATTTACTCTCTCTCTGGCTCTTAGGGACTGAGAACAGGCTGGTGCTTCCATCTGTCCTCGATCCAAAGCCACAAAAGCTTTTGCAGACATCTACATCTTTGAAAGACTCAAGCAAAGATAAATTTTTAAATAATTATTTGCTATTAAATGGGGTAGGTGGTGAGAAACATAACGTAGAGCATGGGTTAGAGCACTGACCCAAGATGTAGAAGGGCAAAACTTTTCAGTTTCAGATTGTGCAGAATTGGCTCTTCAGTCCTCCCAAGAGACAGGCTGTGCTTGGGGTGGACATTTCATACTCTTCCTGTTAAAATGAACCTCCTGTGCAACAAACTACAACATTAATGTGTTTGCAGAAAAAGCAAGTGAGAGGTAGCATGTCTGTGTAGTCTGTTAACAGGGCCATTTCAGGACAAGTGAGGAGAAAGTCATAGGCTGTAGTCTCTATTTCTTGCTCCAACAGTTAGTCTTTGACTGAAATATGAGGTTAGACATGCAGTTTTGATTTAAAGGTGGTGAATAAACTCAACTCCGAGGTTAATTGTTTCAGCAATTAAAGATCAGCATTTTAAAAAGTAACAATTTTTCATTTCCAACCTGAAAATTTTAATACTCAGCTTCTGATTGCTGTTTGCCTTTCTTGCCATATAGAGAGCTATCAAAATTTGCTTTCCTAGTAGCTATTTATAAGATATAACGGACCTGTATTTTATCCATCAGCTGTGTTAGCTGTGTGAATTGAGCTTTTCTAGCCTCTCATCAAAGGCTTTTTTCCAGACTGTTTTCTCTCTTTTCAACAAACTCATTTATCAGTTTTCTTCAAATATCCATCACATAAATACAGACCATACTCTTGTAGTGGTTTGAAGGATGCTGTAAAACATCAGTATCGCATGGACTCTTGCCTCTGCTCACTCTGCATCTTGAGCATCCCACTAAATTTTGCTGCAGTTACCCTTAAGTTTTCCCGCACCAGTGTTGTCTCCAAGAGATAAGTAACAAAAGACGTGCTGACCTTGTAGGATCATTTACAAACAATTGCTTTTGGCAGAGGTTTTCTTACTGTGTCATATTAACTCTTCACCCAAATGTCCCTCAGAAGAAATAGGACTTTAGTGCAGAGTAAGCATTTGTTGCAAGCAGGACACATGCCCAGACTCTTAGGGACCCAGCCCCAGAGATCTCTACAGGAACAGGGCATGTCTGTGATTTTAGATTTGAATTTCTGTCATTCTCCTACTTAACTGTTTATGCTTGAGGTAAACCAGGATGTGTGATGTGTTTTTTGTTTTGTTTTTATATGGTAACATACTGTTTGGACAATTTGGGACTAGTACATCTTGTCTAATTTCAACAGTCTTTTCATGTTTTAGTCTGTTATGATTTATGTATTACCAAAATAACTTAAAGGTTTGAAATAAATTGCTAATGCAGTAGAATATAACTAAAAAAAAGTTTCATTTCTTGGTCACACAATTTATTTGACTATCTAGGGGCGAGGGAACTCGGGAGGAAAAAAGAGTCTGACCTATTGGAGTTCAAGGGTATTTGTAATATTTGGAATTTATCATTTAGTAGCTGTATTTTCAACTAACACAGTGCCCTAGTTACAGTAAGGGAGCTGAATTACGAAATAGTCATGTTTATTATGCAGCTTTACTTCTAAAAGTTGAATTTCAATCACTGTTAATTGTGAATATCAAGAAAATAACTTATTTTTGTAGTAGTATTATGTTGACATTGGTGATGTGTTAGGAGACTTCTGTATTTTTATTTTGTCTGTAACTTCTCTTTAAATATATGAATGAAAAATGTAGTAAATGTCATAAATTTAAAGTAATCAAATTATCAATTTTTGTTCCAGTCCTTTAATCCTGTAAGTTCAAGTTTGTAGTGAATGCAATGGCAGAATATTTGGGGTTTTTTGCCAATTCTTTATTAATATTATCGTTCCCCTCAGCTTGTATTTATTTTGTTTCAACAGAAACATGAACTCATATTCTAGTTCCTCAGTGTTACTACATTTTAGAAAGAATAATACTGATATTTATGTAACTCGACAAAGCTCTTGAGTAACTGGAATTTCACTCCATGACATGAAATATGTGCAAATGTATTATTAATTTCCTTCTAATTTTTTAATCTTTTTGGCCAATACAAGATAGAACATGGCTTGGGGGTAGCTGTCTCAAAGACATGCTTTCATAGAGTTGCATGAAAATATAATTCAAGTTGGAAGAAGCCGCCCAAATCATTGCCACTGCTGTGGGAAGGGCTGCTGTCTTTGAGCTTAACCACATTATTAAACATGATAAAACCCATGGGAGACAGCTACAGGAAACCATACTGCTTAAACTCCATTTTCCATGGAGCAGTGCTTTTTAAATGGCGTTGGCTGGGAGTTCCAGCTGCAGCAGGTCCTGCTGGTTTCTTGTAAGCAAGGGAATGTGATTGGTTCTGTACAGTCTTCTTGGGTCATTACATACAAAAACTTAAATGAGTAAAATTAGTGAGTGGTGGTTTCAAACTGAGAAAACGCTAGTCATCATCTTAAAACTACCCACCAGATGACAAAAGCCTTGTCATTCATTTTGAAATGGATTATTTCTAGACCATGTTCCCAAATGTCTGGTTACAGTGATGATGAATGGGCTGATGCATCTCGCTGTTTGACAGAAGACCGTACCAAATCTTCTTGTTAAATGCCAAATTAATACTTGGTTTTTACTACTCTGTAGGAACTATTACTTTTCTGGGAACATTAGGTAATGGTTTGTTGGAAGTGGGGCAAGAAGAAGTAGAAGCAAGGAACAGCAGCTGCAGTAGACAATCTGTGAATAACATCCCTCATCGCTTAACTTCTATTAAAGAAGCTTCAGATTCCCTTCAGTTTTTTGGTCATCGGGCCAGACAGCACAAATTCATGAAGAACCCGCAATGTTCTCATCTCTAGGCTTTTTTGACTGACTACTGTTGACAAAGTAACATCTACTGTTGTTTGGCAGTTCCCATTTGTTGCATGGGTTGTGCTTGAACATTAAATAATTGGTTAACGTGTCCTGCTCATTCAAGGCTGTTGTGTATGATGTAGTCCCCTGGGAAGCTTTTAGCACAATAACTGCATCTTTGTAGAAGACATCGGTTTACTAGATTTTACATCTCTTAAGTTTAGAATAGAAAAATAGCAGATGTTTTGTGAGCAGCTTTTACATGTCACAATAAATAGACCTGGAAAAAAGATACTTATTTTCATTGTTTTGAAATTCTCTTGTCTCTTTCCATGCTGTTTAACTTTCAGTATTATTTTAATTTCCCTATACTACTTAAAAAAATTCTGTAACTAAGAGTTTTGACACACTTTAAAGTCTGCTTGTTGCTTTTGTATCATGATCACATTATGTTGGGTAGATATGATTTATTTGATCATCTGATAGTCCTAGGTTTGTCACTGCTATGTTATAAATCTTTTGTTAAATAGATATGCAACAGATGGCTTTTTTTTATTAACATACAGCTAAAATTTCTGTTGTTTGAAAAAAGGAGATAATATATAATTGTTTCTAACTACTTATGGGTGGAGCTACTCATGCCAGTGTTTAAATGTGTTGCTATTTTTTCTTAGCAGTTGTTCTGTTTTAATCTACATGCTTCTTTGTGGAACAGTGAGTTATAACTCTAAAAGAAACTTCTTTAAGTCCTATTTTACAGGTAATTCTTGTTAAGTAGATGAATAGCATTGGAGTTCTGAATTATTTCTTTCTACATTTTGAAGATTAATACTGCCTTTCTAAAGATAGAAAATACTGCCTCACATAAGAATGCTTGTAACTTTTTATTGGAAAGCAGGTCAAAGAGGTGGAAGAAGGGTAGAAAAGAAGATCTCTGCAGCTGTGTGACAGAACTGGGTTGCTCGGAGATCTATTATATCCAGATTTTTTTGGTGTCTAGTAAAACTAGCTATTTTCATTAAAACATCTAGACAATCATGCTATGAAATTGAATAGAAATTTCAGTAAACTTTTTCAAATTATAGAATAATATGTATATGTTTCAGGTTTTCCTCAGGGCTTTAAAGTACTATAACTGCTCTGCATGCTTTGAGGATAAGTCTTGCAGCTGTAGAGTCCTTGTGTATACTAGACTCTCTCTGAGATGACTACCCATCTTAGCTCAGAAAATGTTTCTTCATTTAGAAAACGGTCAAAGGACAGCCCTCAAGAGGAAACATTTAAATTCTAAGTCAATCCTAAAATCCTGCCAACTAGCAAAATATTAACATGCAAAATCTAGTCTTTAGCCCATTTCTACTTTTACTGTTGCAACATTTCCCCTGTGCAATAACTTTGTTTAATGGATTTCATGTTACAAAATATTAAATGAGATGATTTATAATGAAGTATCTTCAAATTTTATACACAACTTTTCTTTAATGGTGTATACAAGGCAGCAAACATTCAGAGGTCATCAAACAGTTCAATCATTTCATGTGTAGTTAACATTAGGAAGAGGCAGGATAGTTTAGATTGAGAATAGGAAGCGTGGAAGCCCAAGGATTTTACTACCAGAGGAAAACAGGTATAAATTAAGCATGTCATGAAGGAAGACTGTTAATTAATTAGGAAGATAAACCTTTCTAGACGACAGGAAATCTAGAAAATTGGTATGTGTTATACAGGAGTGAGAAAGTTTAATGAAGATACTTACAGAAAATTTACAGGTATAAATCACTGGTATGTGTTATACAGGAGTGAGAAAGTGTACTGAAGATACTTACAGAAAAGTTACAGGTATAAACCAAAGAAAAACAGTATTTTCATATTCCATTTGTAAAGGAGAGATAAAGAGGTACTTTCAAACTTGAAGGATTTAGTCTGGAAAAAAAACCCCAAATTTTAAATGTTACAAGATTTTAAAAGTCATCTTTCAATTTTTAAAAAGAAAATGAATATTTATGAAACTCTTGGTTCTTTCTGAGTAATACATATGTACATATGTGTGCATTAAAAACAGTATTGGTTTCAAAGTCATAAATTTTGCAGTAAGATGTATTTTTATCAAGATTATGATAATGCTAAGCCTCATGTATGTTTATGTCACTTTAAAGAAAACCACTAATTTTAGTCAAACCTTTTTGACTTCTGAAAATTAGGGTAAATCAAGTGTATGTAAAAATAAAATTAGATTCTTGTTAGCTGATTTAGTCAATTAAATTGATACAAATGCTGTGATCTTTTAATAATAATGTGATGCTTAGAAGTTTGGTTTTTATTTAAGAAGCTAAAATTTACATTTTAATTTTATCTCTTACTATGTTGCAAGTAATTATGAACATTTTGACATTTGTTGTCAGATATCAGCATTCATTGCTTCTAGTGGTAACAAGCAAACTGAATTTCTTAGTTTTTCCTTCCCATAGGAGCATACTCAGGGCCAGGCAGCAGAGAGCCTGAGTGCACGGTCCCCCCACGCTCATGCACACAGTACCTACATGGCCAACTGCCATGGACGGACACAGGCAAGAGAATGACACCTTTGCAGGGACCTACATGACATGAAATTGCTCATACAAACATGGATTACTTTTATGGTTTATGCTTTCCTTTTCAATCAGGTTCAAAGTCTGTTAGCAGATCTCACTCCCAGCCACCAGTTCCCCTCCTCCCCAGCATCCCATAGCAAGTTTGCTCTTTCTCATGAGATCCATGATAATCTTGTTTTTCTTCTCATCAGTTAAAGTTCTGGTTGAATCTCTTGAAGGTAATGCTTGAGTGGTTCCTGTTACGGCTCATTGATCAGGCTCTCCAGAGTTACGGGCTTTGTTACTATTCCCGTTATCTATGGTTTATCACCTGCGTTCATTTTATGACTTCTATTTCTTGTCTTTGACTTTTATGCTGAATACCTGTGAACAAGGTATTTTTTCAGAAAGTTTCAGATTAAGTGTGTTCCTTTTTTCTCCTCATTTTCCTCCCTTTTCCTTTCTCCATCTTGGAATTCAATTTTTCTGTCTTAAATGGCTGTCTTAAATTCAAATGAGTTATTGGTATCCGTATGGAGAAATGAGTAACCTCCTGGAAATTTATGCCCAGCTTTTCTCATACTGGTAGGTGGTTTGGTTCTAAGTACAGCCCGGATTAGTGTATGTTTTCCAATAACTAGGAATTACATTTCAAATGTCTTTGCTAAATTTTGTATGTACCATTCCATTTCTGTATCACAAAGGTAAATACTGCATACTTTTGTAAATAATACTGTTGCTTTATCAGTTGGGGTCTGAAACACTATTTCTAAAATAAGTTTATGTGAAATACGTTAATAATTAAAATATTTTTTTTCTTTGTAGAACCAAAATTGCAATTTCAGCCACCACATCAAGTACAGCACAAAGTCATGAATACAGAACAGAATGGCATCAAAGAGAATCATTCAAGACACATTTCTCGCAATGACATGAGACAACCAAGGAATGAGAAACCCCCTCGTTTTCAAAGGGATATTCAAAATTCAAGGCAGGCTTTGGAAAGTGGTGGGTTACCAAGAAACAGAGGTCCTGAAAGGCACAGCTCTTTAGAACATTGGACAGAGGAAAAAAATAAAAGTGACAGACATTATCCTAGAAATGATAGGCCAAAGGATTTGGCTTATCCCATAGCCACTCACCAGAGTGATATTACTTTCAAAAAAAGGGATAACAATATGCAAAACAGAGTAGGAAAAGGGGTGTCTTTCACAGAATTCAAGGAGAACTCTGCTGCTCAAGATACTACAGACAACAATAACCAGAAACGTGGGAAAAGGGAAAACCAAATACACAACTCTGAAAATTTTTGTGATAGGAAGGCGCGAACAATAAATAGCGAAGCCTTTATGGTAAAAAGTGAGCAACATTTTGGTGTTAATGATTACCAAAATGCTGGCAGAACTGATAATTTTAATGCTGTACCAAATGGAGATACTGAGCATCATCAGAAAGGAAGACGAGTAGGACCTATCAAATCATCAGGACCCACTGCGATCCCATCTTTTGATGATAAAATGATGTATTACAACACCGGTCCCAAAAGGAGATCTGGGCCCATCAAACCAGAGAAAATATTAGAACCATCAGTCCACATGGAGTATGGAAAGAGTTGGAGACCAGGGGATGAATGTTTTGCTCTTTATTGGGAAGACAACAAGGTATGCCTTTGCCAAATGAGAAGTACCTCAACTTGTACCTTTTATATTTTATTACATACATGTGGGAGATTTAGCTTGCTAGCAGAGAGACACGGGGCTTTGTTCATAGGTGTGTAGTGTGCTTCTTGGCTAGCTTCTTGTTCTTTTTTTTTTTTTTTTTTTTTTTTTTTTTTTTAATTTACTTATGAGATATGTTGCTTTTATTCAGTGTGTGAAACTTGAAGTGCTTAAATTAAGTCATCTTGAAGGTGATTGTTTCTCTCATTTAGGTGGAGTTTAGGATGACTAAGCTCTTAACTAAAGCATTTGATTTAAGTGTCAAAAATTAGAAGGGATGAATATGGACCTAAGTGCCCATATTATTTTCCAGGGAACAAGAAACAGGATGCTGTGCTATCTAGAATAGTCTGTAATGGTACATGTGTAATGCCTTTTTCTAGAGTAAGTCAGTGTGCAACCCTTACTAGTGCAAGGGAAGGCCACTATCTGTGGGAACGGGGCTGTTTAAAAAAAAATATCTCCCTCTTTAATTTCAATCATCGCAGAAAGGAAACAGCAAAAGGCTTATTTTTTGTTATCACTAGTAGACTATTAGCTGAAGTATTTGTGGAACAAATGAGTTATGCTGGATGATAGTTTTGTTTTACTGGTTTTTCAAAGTTTAAATACTACTTCAGCTGGTTTTCTTATTTATAAGATTTCTCTTGTGGCAAGACACTTTCTTTTCATCTTCTTCTCCTTTGCAAAAAAAGTTTTAGTATATTTTCTTTGATTTGTTATTATCTGTTCAGGAGTTCTCTGTCAATTTCCTTGGATAGTTTCTTCACTTTTTGATCCCTTCTGATAATCTGAGAACTACCTTAAATATTATTGTTCTTTAAATAAGTTTTATTTGCACCATTTTCTGTCTTTTTTGTTGTTTATTTTATATTCTTTATTTAAGGTTTTTCTTCTTTTTTGGTCTTTTTTTCAGGAAGTAGATAGTGTTAGCTCAGCAACATGACTTTATTTTTCTCTCTTTTGCTTGTATACTAAAACAGATAAGGCATGCAAAATTTTTGGTGGTGGCAACATACAGTGAGTTGACTCTCTGAAATAGGAATATGTGGCTTGGGTGGATGGATTCGTGTGAAATACAATGACATGTTACCGAATTGTTTCCTATTTTGAGAAGCTTATTTGCATTACTGTGAGATGAGGTTTTGAAATCCTGGAAAGTATGAAACTTGCAAAATAAGTAGATATGAGGTAATCTCAGACTGTTACCTGAGAAGTATTCATCACATTAGAAGGGTTTTTTTGAGGACTATTGGTTTTTTGGTAGTTACAATAAATGCTGCTGCTCACATCTAGGACAATTTTGAAATGTGATGATAAAATACAGTACTGAGCTTAACCGTGTTAAGAGGCAGTGGTTTCCTTGTGTTTAGTAAAATAAAAGTGATTGGTTGAATACTTCAAAAAAGCCGATCTGTGTTTCAATAAAAGTAACACAAAAAAATAAAGAAGCAAGTTTTGTGTTTAGAAAATTGACTTCTTGAAGGGGCAGTTTATCGTATTTTTATATTATATTATGTCTTAAAATAGGTATAATTAACATGTACAGTGTATATGGCTGATAGGTACTTACTGATACATGTGTTTTAAGAAAAAGTCTTAGAGTAACACTTCTCTGTATATAACAGCATTTGTGTTAGTGATGAAATTGTTCTGCTTTCAGAGAAATGAAAACAAGTCTTTTAAATGTTCGGTCTAATTTCATAAGCTGCATGTTTTCTCAGTGAGTATTCTAAACACATTCTACCATGTGTCCTTGAAGTCTACCATGTGGAATTTTAATACATCTGGTTTAATACGCAGTACAAATCTTATTCAAAGCAAAATGCCGACTAAGACTAAATTTTTATTTTTTTATACACGCGCGCACACACACACACATATGAAAAGATAGTTGTTAAGCTGTTTGTGGTATTTCAGGTAGTATTTTATGACCTTTGAAAATTTCTCTTTTAAGTTCTACCGTGCAGAAATTGAAGCTCTCCATTCTTCTGGGACAACTGCGGTTGTTAAATTCTGTGATTATGGAAATTATGAAGAGGTGCTCCTCAGCAACATCAGGCCTGTTCATGCAGACACATGGGTATGTGTTAACAAATTGTATTAAAAATATAAACTACATAACTCTGTACAAAATATGTAACCCTTCAGACATTATTGTCTACTCATGCAAAAAGTGCTAATTGCATGTGTAGAAGAACAGTTAAGCAAATACACAAAATCTCAACTTCTAGTTGTTTATACGAAACATAAGTGTATTATCGTGTGGTATTCTTACTGTATAATAAATTTCAATTGTATTGTTTGAAAATGAATAATTGACCTGTCAGCCAAACAGTTTTATGCGTATTTTCTCTCTAAAACCTTGTTGCTTGCTCTATTAAACAGTTTTCTGTTTTATTTCATGTACGTTGTATGTTGTTCTGTAAAGGTTAGGAAACAGCCTTTTAAAATTTCTATTCTGAAGGTTTTTACTACATGTGTATGTATGGCTAAAAATAGACATCTGTATCACTTTATTTTGTATCATGATTTTATTCTTGTTTCAATGATTTCTTCTTTGCCAAATATTGTGGTGGAGGCGTATGCCTCAGTCCGTTTTATGAGGTTTAGAATGTATTAGCCTTATCGAAGTTGGAAATTTCAAAAGGCATTATTTGTGAATGTCATGGAAATAGAGATACATGTTGATGGTTTTTTTTTTTTTTTTTTAGACAAATACCAAGAGTGCACAATTCTTTGCTGTTTACTCTTACTATAAAAAGCTGCACAAAAAGTAGTCATATTTGTATATTGATTCCTTAATGATTAGTTGACTGTGCTTGTTTTCATTTCTTACCTCTGGGTCATATAGCCATATTACTACTGCTGCAGAGGCTGAACAGTCTACTACTGTTCCATGCCAGTGGTCTTTTAACTTGTGTTCTTGCTGTAGCTCTCAGATGCCTTTACGGCCTCAGAGATGGCCTGTTTGTACTTAAAAAGATACCAGAACCTCTTCCCAGCTGATGCATTGCTGTTCCTGTGAAAATTTACCTTTTTCTTTTTTCCCTTCTTTTTATCCCAATAGCTGAGCTGTAAGGTGCTAGTTTCTTACTGTATGATTGTACTTATTTTGACCCTTATTCTGGGTTAATAATCAGCCTTTTCTTCATACTTTTGATTACAGTCTTGAGGAATGGCTTTTATTTTACTTTACCCCTCTGAAAGTTAGCTCTCACAGCCTAAGAACTAGAGCTGGTGTTAAGCCTAAGTTGATCTAGTAGTGAGGTGCCAACCTGAAGCAGTGGTCCTTCTTTCTGTCTCTTCTGCCTATCTCTGACCACATGTTCCTTCTGTTCCCTCTCCTCCCATGTTGGATTGTCAGTCATGTAGTCACAGGATGAGTCGAATGAGATGGGCCACTCCCCCCCCAAATACACAAATACAAAATGAAGTTCTCATGCTGCTTAATACTTAATTCTTTGTCATAAGATTTAAGTAACTTTGGGATATTTCCTCTGTACAAGAGAACAAAACATATTTTAAACTCATTTTCGTAATTATTTTTCTTTCACTGATCGATGTTCTCAGCAACAATTAACTTGTTATATTAGAAGTCTTATGCTGAGTTTTATTTCATTCCTTCCAGGTAACTTCCAGATAGCCAAGTCTGTCTTAGCTGTTCGTACTGAAGACTTGTTACTAATGTAGAAATATACTGTGTGGGAGTTCTGATGTCCTAATATTGTCAGTTTTTCAAACTCCTTTTTGAAAGAGTTATTGATATTAAGAAAAGATTTAGTGAATTGACTTTAAAGGCATAAATTTAGTCTATGTGTTAGAATTGATTATCCGTTACTGTTCTCTCCAGCACACTTTTTGGTACTCGTGTTGAATTTAAATTTTTTTTCGAACAAGTATAAACTGGTCAAAGTATACCACTGGGAGGAAGTAAATGCAAAAAAAAAAAAATCACAGGGGCAAAAAAGTTGCTTAACTAGTCACTTGAAAAAATAGCCAAAATATTACCTTGTTTTGATGACATGACCTATTGTTTAAGCATCTGGTCTACTTTTGGCCAGCCTCTATAATTATCAAAAATAATAACTCAATGCAAATTCTTTACATTGTTAGTAGGTTTAATATAATTTCATTTTCTCTTCATCCTGCTCTCTGTTCATGCTGACTCTGCACTGCATTAGTGCAAGTTTTGTGGTTTGGGTGGGTTTTGGTTTTTTTGTGGTTTGATATTTTTGGGGGGTTTGTTTTGATTTGGTTTTTTTTTGACTGTAGATTGAATCTGCCTGATATTCTCAGGATACATTGTGCTTTCCATTTTAATGGAATAAGTGTTACTAGATGATCTTATACTCGTTGATAATTGATTGTACACTGTCCATCACCCAGTTTGCTCTTACTCCTTGTAAGTTTTCAGTCCCTCTGACACCTAACATGCTGCTATTTATCTTTCTGATGGCTAGAAATACAAAAAATAAAGCTGCATTTTACACAAGGTAAATCAAAAAGCTAGTGGAGAATTATTTTCAATAAGCTAGTGGGGATTTTTTTTTTTCAATAATCACATACAATACCCATATAAATATATGTAAGAACACTAAAACGTTTCTTTTTTTTGGTGCTTGGAAAAATATGTCTTAGGTATGCAACTCAAATATTTTTAATAATAAAATTACATTTGGATTCCACTGTTTTAGAGTTCTAAGTATCTCGCGTGTAACACTACAATATTGTATCCTTCTATTTCCCTCAATATAGCAGGGGTCAGTTAATGAAAATATTATAATCTCACTGAAAAAAAAAAATAGTGAAAAGCCATTGTAGAAATAAGAACTGCTTGTTTTTTCTTGTAAAATATGTAAGATTATACTAACAACTGAAAAGCATGGAACATTAAGGGCCTTCCTGACTCACGTAATAGTTTGTTCTGTGGAAAAAAAAATTAAATAAAATCAAGATAATACTTTAAGATTTAAGTCTTAATTTTATTCTCTAACTTGTAGGGTTTTCTTTCCTTAATAAATTACGAAAATGCGTAGCCTAAGTGCTTATCTTGTGACATTTTCCCTAAAGCCAAGTCTTTGCTTTCCGTTTTCTATTCTGCATTTCCTTAGCTACATATTAGGCCTTGTTCTGCCATTTACACTGTGATTACCCTTCTCTTTTTTGTTTTCCATTACTATATGAAGGAAATAAAGATTGTAGTTTTCCCACCTATATATGTTATGGCCTTATTCTGATTGCTGTCAAAACAACCTAGAATTCATACAAACTTTTTGCTTACAGTAATTCACTTAAAAATACTAATTATGAAGTGAAGTATGTAGTTGAGTTTCCTCTTCCTGTATTTCTGCCTAAAGAGGTAAGAAGGCAAAAAAATATTATTAAGGTATGTATAATCCTAGTTCTTCTATTATCTTTTTTGTTCTGTGTAGACTGAAAATCCACTCTGCAGCTTTCCTCAACTCATTCCTTCAGTAAAGAATGAGTTGAGGAAAGAAGATAGCAAAGCGTCTTGGATTACAGTTAGTTCATGCCAGCAGACGTTTGAGAACCCAAATTTGGTAATGTTGTGTCTTGTACCTCACAGAGCTCTAAGAGCTTCTACAGGTGTTGAATTATCTTAAATCAAACTATAATTCAAGGCTTTCTTATAGCTGTCCCCTGTTTCAGGTAAGTAAACAAGAAAACTCCTGTGAGTTTTCTGAAGGTGTTCGCAGCCCTCTCCAGACACATAAAGAGCAACACTGAAACCCACTAAATAGTAAAGGCTTACAGCTGCCTTTTTAAGCTGAAGCAGACTTTTACCTATCTGTTTTGTCGAGGTTTTGAACCCATTCCAGTGTCTTGATTTATGATAGGCAAATACTTATTTGAAGGATTGGGTGCCACTTCTTCATGGCTCTTTGGCCTGGACAGCCTTGGCATCACACCATGATTTTTTTGTTTTGTGTGTCAAACAGGAAGTCTTTCCCATTGAATAATTGAGTAGGTGCAGTGGATAAATGTGTCTTGGTTGGATCTTCTATCTAGCATCTGTCTTCATCGAGTATACTAAAAATAAGGCTGTTAAAAGAAAATTGTATAGTCTACTTAACCAGTTCTAAGATTACTGTAGAAAAATGTCCCCTAAATAGTTGCATCAGACAAAAAATTGATGGCTTTAGTTCTTTGGCTTCTGTACTGTTAGGAAAATCTCTAGAATAATATTACCAGTTCATAATTACTCATTGACTAAATGAATTTATTGCGGATCTAGTTTCTACAAAAGGGTATATTTCTGCTTTATTAAAAAATTTTAGGTGTAGGCAGTTATTTTTTGGGGATATGCCTCATTTACCATCTCACCTATGTGTGGTGATTTCAGTTACCTTTGTCCTGCCAGCATGAAAAATTACTTTTTGTATTTTGTCCTAAGCTTTTTTTTTTTAATTTTCTTAACGGAGACTTTTTTACTTACTGAAAATGTTACCTTAAATTTCATCACATCTTTTGCAGAGCGTTGTCATACGTGCCTTTACGTGAAATTAACCTTCAGGTTCTGTCAGGATAATGCTTTACGTAATTTATTTATTTCCCCAGCCAGTATTTAGAGACATTAAATTCCCCAGGCAGTATTTAGAGACAAGCATTGTGGAAAGCATTTATCTCGGTAAATTACTAGTATTTTTCTTTAGCACCTCTTTCCTCTGAGAAACGGCATAGTTTTGGAGACTTTAGCTTGATGTATCCATGTTGGAATATAGATGGATGATCACAGCTTAAGTTAACTGTTCCTCTGAAAGTTACTGGCCCTTAGCTGAAATGTAGGAACTGACATTTAAGGATGGTTAAGGAACTGCATTTTACTTTCTAATAAACTAAAAGCAGGCAAATTTCAGTTTAGAAGAGGTAATTTATACTGAGTGGGCATAAAACAAAGGCTTTCATTTTTCTGTCTGTATCATTAGGCATTGCAAAATATGTTTGAGTCTTCCACTTGAGCATTTCATATCCATCAGACTATGAAATATCATTGCAAGTTATTGTCGGCTGTACAAATCAGATTAAGGACACATTCTTTCTGGAATTTGTAGTTATTGAAAAAAGTTGTGACGGTTAAAGCAGGACGCTTGGAGCATTACACTGCTCTTCACCTCCCACCCCTTGTTATTAAATGTAATTGCATACGATGATGGTTCATTATTTGGAGACTGCGTAAGGGTTCCTTAGTTTTATTTTGTTTCTCGCTAAACACCTTCCTTTTAAGTGGCTTGCAATTTTGTTTTGAGATAGCATAGTTTAACCCGTTTTAAGTATTGTGTTTGATCCTGTTGTCATGTAATGGAAGTTCTTCAGATTCTCATTTTGAGACTTCTAAAGAATTTTATGCTTGGATTTCTCTGTATTGTGTGTGTTGAGGTTAAACATGTTGAGTATATAAAAGACGTTTGATGTGTAAAAATGCCTGGGCTATTCCTGCCATCACCATTTATCTTCTGATTTCCCTGTCTCCTTCACACTTCAGTGTTCTGAGTTTGTCCACTTTTGATAGATTAATTTAAAGGATTTTAATTAAGGAGGAAACTAGAGGAATTGATGTAGTATTCTTGACTGATTGCTTTCTAGGGAAGAGAGACATGATACTGTTGGTATTGCAGAAGAGAAGCTATAATAAACATGATTTGTAGTGGGGTATGTTTACATGATTCCAGACCTTACTGCCTCCTACTGTATACAGCGCATGTTGAATAGACACATTATGTAATGTACTGAACTTTCCTTGTACAGGCATGGTTAATGTCTGAAATGCTTGGGTGGGTTTTTCCTTGTTTGATGACTTGCAAGTGTTATCAGTAATAATATCTGTAAAAAAAGAAATCTTCCATAATTTAAAAAAAATAATAATTGTGAAGGCAATTTTTTTCAGAAAGCTGATTTGTTTTTTCTTCATAAATGTTAAAGCACATGAAAAGACTTCGTTTTGTGGTGTGAGTGTTTTTTTTCTTGATTTTTCAAAGTTTTAGAGAAGTTTGCTTGTAATATCTTTATTAGCTTACAAGCTTTACACAAAGCTTGTAATATCTTTACTAAGTTAGTCAAGATGCAGTTTTCATAAGTATAAAACTGACTAATTGTTCTAATTTCCTGGGTGGGGGTAGAATGTCAAAGATTTTGAGATTAAGTCCGTACTCCTTTTAAAAATTAAGTATGGTGTTGAAGAGCTCTTTGCCAAAGTGGAATACATGCTTCAAGAGTTGGTTAACAAGAAAGCAATAAATATGTGATGGCTATGTAGAGGTTTGAGGTTTTTTTCAGTTTATGCATTTATTGTATATATGTCCCACATTGTGAACATCAGACATCATGGGGTCTTCTAACTTGGGACATGGTATCATGCTGGAGGATATCAGGAAATATCTTCATTGCTCAGAAAGATTGTTTTGGGTTCTCCTATGCTTAGGGAGGATATTTATTGGTCTTTTGGTTTTGCACTTTCATTATCCTGTACTCGCTAAGTATTTTTGTTAGTACCTAGTTGGAAATGTTATTTGTGACTTTTTACTTGAGAGCTTATTTCATTTACGTTCATTTCAGTAGATATATGTTGCTGAAAAGGTTTGTGTAGTTATGTCATAGTATCCTGTTTCCTTTTTTAATTTGTT
>NW_009648470.1:2204440-2224719 GCF_000708025.1 Charadrius vociferus | reverse complement strand
TCATATAGGACTTCCACTATGGGTCAAATGGCATATAGGAAAAAATGAAAACAGTGGTTTTTAGTGATTGCAGTAATCTTTGTTCCTTTCCTGATGGAGCTCCCTCAGTTTACCTTTTCACTCTAGGACGGTGATGGATGAACCTTCTTGAGTGCTAGGGCTGAAAATAAAGTTTTACAAGATATTGGGTGCAGATTTGGTGAGACTTCTCTTCTTGCTTGCTTTCCTTCTTGGCCCATTCCAGTCTCGCTTCTTTTCCCTGTGCACATAATTGGCCCCCTTTTGATGTCTGACACCCATTAGCTCACTTTAGCAGTCCTCACTGCTGGGTGTACAGCCGTTGGCAATTTGCGTCACAAGACATAGAGTTTCATCATCGCTGTGCAGGGAGAGGAGAGAACTTGAGTGGCCAGGGAGAGAGTTGAGTATCCTACAAGTTCCAGGCCAATTAAAGGAGGGAACTGCTCAACAAAGGTTGATCTCTTGACCTGGAAAAGGACTTCCCTCCATATCAGGGAGGGGAGGGAAGTGCTGCATACGTGAGTAAATTGGCATGTGTGGTTTATTATGTAGTGCTTTTGCTTTTCTTACACATGGCGAGTTTTGGTTGGGTTTTGGTTGTTTTTTTTTTTTCACTTTGGTCCTAGCTTATTGACTAATTATGTGTAGACATAAAAATTTGTTGAAGAAGGATTTTTAGAACTTTGTTCTATTCTGTAGCATTATAAAAAGTTCCTAATCCTTATAACCGTATTTTGCCCATCATAATTTTTTGATCCTGTTGTAGAACTTGCAGGTTGACGTGGTCAGTTTATTTTTTTTTAAGTGGTGGTTAATAATTAAAAAAATAGGTGCAATTCAACATATTTTATTCAAAATATAAAGATACAGCATATATGTAATATGGAGGCCCTGGCGTTCAAGTTACAATATTCTCTTTTTTTATGGGGCTATTCTGAGTTGCTCTATGGGCAGTTTCACTTTTAAGACTTTCTTAAATTGCTCTGTCCCTGCAGCACCTGTAAGCAGTTTTGGTTTGTTTTTCTTTAATTAGGAGTTGGGTTATGCTTGTTTGCTTAAAACCTTTTTCTGGATATTTACTAAAATACCCTTTGCCATGTTTTACTTCATCATTTTTTTTGTGTGCAGTTGGTCATTCACAAGTAAAATCACACAAGCATTTGTTTATCATTTATATACATCTTTGACGTTGGGGATTTGTATACCCATTTTTTGTCATGGGTGACTGTATGCACACAGCATTCTGCTTCAGCTAAAATGTCACCAAAATTCACTGCTTCCCTGTTTAGGTTTTGGTAATGATTTTGTGCCCTAACAGCAAAGCATTAGGTAATTTCTCATACTATTACTTAGCATCTTTGTTCTAATTTGTTGGCAGAATTTTCTGATTACATACTAAAATAAGACCGGCAATACAGCAAACACTTTTTTCTGCCCCATGTGGATGTGTATGTTTAGGACTGTGTCTGTATTACCAACGTAAACCAAACCTTTCCAGAGGTTCATTCAACTTGATGTTCTGAAAAACTGGATAAGTATTTTATTAAAAAAAAAAAAAAGATATTGAGGAGAGAGAAGGGCTGAGTTGTATATGGGGAGAAGTATGGAGATGGACCCTTAATTCACTGCTGTTTTCCAAAAACTGGCACAATTACTCCTTATAATAACATTACTCCTTATGGCACATAACTCCTCATGTGCCTTACTGTTATTGATTTCATGTTGTTAAATCTATGTGCTTTGTTGAAAACACTTCTACTTCCAGTTTGTGGCTTCTTGCTGAATTGAGAAAACTTGATGTGTCTGGTTGCATGTTGTTTATATAGCAGATCTCACTTCAGTGTATCTACTTTTCCTTTAGAAATTATTAAAAATAAACCATTAAATATTTATAGTTTGATGTTGATACCACTCAATGTGAAGAAGCTTTTGCTAATAGAAGTTGGTATTTCTGTTTTGGTTTGGCTATATGGTGTGAATGGCTTAAATATGTAATTCTAAGGAACTTTTAAAATTCATGACTTTTTTCTGGATTAAGAACATGGTGACAACTTGCAGGAGGGAATGTTTGTTTCAAGCACAAACCTCACAAGAAGAGTTACACATTTATCTTAATATGTGCTACGGGGAATGACTGCAAGTAATACTAACCTGTGCAATACCCTTAAGGGGAACAGATAAGCTAGCAAAATGTCTGTGGGATAATCATGCCCCAGGCTTATGTTATGCTGGTTTTATGGAAATGTAATTGGAATGTAGTCTATTTAGAAAACAGAGTGCTTTGTTTTCAAAGTTGAAGAAAATCGATGAAGTGCAGAGATATGTCTGATTCCAAGTTAACTGTTGTGTTGCTTTTAGCAGTCTCACATTTAAGTATGTAATTCTTTTCCTTGTCCATTCATCTATTGTCCATTTCTTGATTTTTCTGAAGAATCGACGGATTTTCTGTCACTTGGTATCTACAGTTATCTTTTCAACAGAGGAAAAGTGAGATAAATCTAATTAAAAATGTTAATAGTATATATCCATTTTTTAAAATCCAGGATTACTGAAATATTTATTATAAATTTAATGTCTTAAATTTATGTGTATTAAGGCTTTAGTTGATAAATTGGTGGCCCTGAAGAATGCTTTGTAGAATTTTACAAAAACTGGCCAATAAAGTGTAAAATTAATTGAAATCTGATGTTTGGTTAGTGCAAGTCAACAGAAAAGATTTATTATCATTGATTTATTTCTGATGCTAAAGCAAAGACAGTCCAGGGACGGTGCATCTTGAAATTTTTATTTAAAAAATGAAAAAGCAACAGATTTTATGGCGTAGTTCTATGCCACCTAGTTTTACGTACCATAGTTAAGAAGGTTTACATAACATAGTTAGTTACTTGTGGCCCATGCGTGTTCAGCTGAGACAAAGACATACCCTCATAAGGGTCAATTCCTTTTTCTAAGTGTAAATAAGGGAAAAAAATGGTTTGTATGTGGTTTGGTTGGGTTTTTTAAAATTACATTGCAGCAAGTTTGTTCTAGTGACTTGTTAGTAACTTTTGAATTTGACTACTCCTGCATTAGGGAGTAACTTTGGGACTGTTCTCTCTGACAGGCTTGCATACAAACACACACGCATTCTGATAAGAAGGTGTAAGTTCCACTTCAGCTCATGAGTTATTATCCTCCTCAGAATTACTTTTAAATGTTCTTATTTCAACTTCAGAAGGAATCAATTCTGTTTCACACACCCGTAACATTTGAATAAGGGAAGGCTAATTGCACATTCCATGAGATTATTTTAATGGGAAAAGAATTTAAGACTGATTAGGAGTATGGTTTTGTGGACCGAGCTGATGACCAGTTATCAGTTCTGCGAAGGAAGCAGTTCTTCCTCCCTAATCCTGACCATCCTGACTTTTGAACTGGCATTAGTTAAAGGTTGCAGCTGTACATCTGAGCAAGAAAGGGAAAAGAAAAGTGGAAAGAAGAGTGAAGAAAAAAAGGGCAGGAGAAGAGAAAGGAAAACAGGTTAAGCAGTAGCCAGACATTCATCTGGTGCAACTGTCTATGGCACTACAGCCCACGTGCCAGAATTAGGCTGTAAATTTAAGGGTGTCACACAGTTGATTCCTTTGTTCAGTTATAAAAGATTTAATTGTAGTGTGATGATACACTTCAAAAGATGCAGGCAATAATTAATTTATAATAATAATAATTGTGTATCTTATTGTTAACATTCTGAATGGTATGTTAAAAGATTAATTTAAAAAAAATTATCATTAAATCACTACATAATTACATTTCTTTTAAATAACATTTTTAATTTAAACACAGACATATGCTTTCAATGTTATGTGTACTTTTAGTCATCAGTGATACCTTACTGCAGTGTCTTACATGATATGTGTGAGCATACTAAAAGTATATTTTTCTAAAAATGTAGTGCTGCCTCAACTCCTTCAAAGGCACATTAATAAGGCTAAGAGCTTACATTAATTATCTGACAGCAGTGAGGGGTCAGCTCTACGCACGTCTGGCAATATAACCTTGAATCCCACTTGTCCTTCTCAGTCATAATTTAACTCAGTAATTTGTATGGCCATAGGCCCAGTCTTAATATAGATGTGTTGTGTACTGTGGAAAAAAAAAATTATCTGCATCTGCAGGCTCACAAAGATTACTTTGTGAGAAGATTACTCTGAGAGGAACTGATGTTTTAAGTCACAAGAATAACTTGCGAAGAAAATTGATCAAGAGCAAGTATGTTGGATAATTCTATAATAGACATTTCAATAATGCTGTTCTCACTAAGTCAGTACTTGGTTAAGACCCTTGAAAATCAACGTTGGTGGTAATTTCTCTTTCACTTGGAATTTTCACACCGCATTTGTTAGTAATTTTTGAAATTATGTCTTAAAGCCGCTCTAAGATAGTATAACTTAATACTTAAATAACTAAATGACAAAAACTATCTTTTCACAAAATCCTGTTTTCAGACTTAGTTGTTACGGAGTTCTGAGAACCCATGAAGTATTCAGATAAAGTAAAAGTTTAAGGGAGTACTGCACACACTTTAGCCAATGATCTTTTTCCTTGCAAATATAGAATATGTAATATATTGTAATTTAAATATTTAAGTTTAGCTTTTCTAGGAAACTTGTGAATTTTTCAATATGACCGTAGCATGGTTGGGTTTTCTGTTTGTTTTGGGGTTTTTTGATATGTCTGGAAAAACTTGCAGTCTCTTTTGGATTGATAGGAGCATGGGCAAGTAGAAACTGCAAAAATCAAAGCTTTAAGTACTTAAGGAGATCGAGGCTGGATGATTAGACAAAAGAAGCAAGTTTTAAGAAAGGAATTTACCCGGCAAAACAAGATATCACTTGGTGTGTTAACAACAGGAGACAGCTGTTGCCAGCTTAGTGGGCAGTGCAAAGAGGCGTTAAATCTGGACCGCAAATTGGAAATTGAAATGCACATGAAAGAGAAGCTTATTTTGCAAGGAAGCAAGCGCTTTTTCTTTGTACTGAGTCCAGCATGTTTTCCATGCATTGAGTATGTGGGTGAAGTTAAAAGTACAGCTTAAACTGAAGCAATGGTTTGACATTACTGAAATGGAAAATGTCTTCTGTTTTCTTTGCCTTCTGTTTCTTCTTCATCCCATGGTTCCTGGCCCCACACTGCTCCTTCATGCCTCCTTGCACATGCTCTGGTGATCATCACTTGGTAGCACACAGAGAGCTATAATTAAAAAGCCTTCGCAGAAGGGCCCAGTGAATAGAGCAGAATTTTCTGTTCATAAGCAGGAATAGACAGAGGTGACTTGTTTGTAGGTGGCAAACTTGGAGCTGCTCAGCTGTGGCTTGCAACAGCATCCTAAGTATCTGTGAGCAGAACATTCAGCAAAGCTTTTGTGTCATGAATAACTTCTGTCCTGCTTTTTGCTGTCGTCCACCTAGTCATTGTTCTCAGGAGTTATACAGTAAGTGTTCACTTCAAGGACTATATTTAAAAAAAAAAAGTTTCTAAATGGTTCTTTTGAATGCACTGAAAGAAGTCTTGCAATTGAAATTCAATGAGAAAGCTTTTAATGAAACATAAGTTTATTCTAATATTGTTAATTTTAAGAGTAAATTGGTTGTTAAATTATTTTAAATGCTGGATTTATAACTTTATTCTGCAGCTATGAAATCCATTGAATTTTTTACATATAAGCATGCTGCTAGTCACTTGGCTGGACTGAAGTTACTTCCTGATTCACTAAGCTGAGCTGGTAAAGTACAGTGGTGGTATAAGCTCTTCAGAATATATGGGTCCATAATAAAAGCACTAGGTGTGCATATATTCCCATTTTACACTTGTTTAGTTCTTGTCAGTCGTATGAGATGGAACAAAAATATCTAAAGTAACAGCAGATTTTTATGGCAAAATCTTGAATAGACGCTGAAATTCCCAATGACTTGTACTTCCCTGTTTGCCATCTTTTTTTTTTTTTTTTTCAATACCTAAAGAGTGCTGACATTCTTCACCCTCTCGCTCATGTCATTCTAACCTCTTACTGCAATAATTTATTTGACCATTTCATTGTTTGCATTGTAAGCTTTCCCTTGCTTTCTCTTAGGGATCTGCCAGTTTTTTGCTGTCTTTTGCAGTTGTGCTTAGTGGTATCATTTAGTCTCGGTGTACATTGCACTAGGTAGGCATTGTGCAAGTACTAGAAAATTCACTTCTGGATCCTGGAATATTAGCTAAGTAATGTGTAGAGACATTCGTGAATGAAAAAGGGCATAACTTATTTCCGTTGAGCAACCCAGGGTTTGAACTAAGCATGGAGGCCTATGTTCAATGTTCCCCCACCCCCCCGGCCCTTGGCTGCCCTAAAAGGGAGGAAGAGAAGTGCTAAGCAGAATGGAATCCAGGACAAGATAAGCCGGGAGAAGAGTAAAACAAGAGGCGCGTGGACAGAGGGCCTTAGCCAATCTAGTTGTGGGACGTTGCACGTGAACAAGGGAGCTGGACCACTTATAATGTTGTTGCCTATGCATGCTTTTGCTGTAAGCCTATATATACTCTGCGAAAATATTCAATAAAGGAGAATGACCATACTCACATTGAGATTTCATCGTTACTCCGGGTCCGATCCCACTCCGACAGTAATGAGTAATAAGCTGAAGGATGGAGATAATAAAATATATAAATTTTTTGACTAGTGTACTAATGTTAAACTTCTTCTGGTAATAGAAGGAGAATTAAAATACTCTGAGAGTTGTGGCCACCTTTGCTTTATAAAATGTAATCTAGGTCTTACGTGGATAAGGAAATAGGAAATGAAATAATTTAGAATGAATCAGAAGCAACTGATGAATTGAAAGCAAGCAGCAAGAAAGACCAGAAGACTAGAGTTGGTGGCAAGATGTGTGACCTAATTGACTACAGAGTTATAATGGAAGAAATGTAGACAGATGAAGTTTTTAGATTGAAGAACTGGGAAAACAAGAAAGTGAACATTACAGACAGTAAGTTTTGTCTACAGAGGGTGGATGGTGTTCCAGAAGAGTGATCGCAGTTTTGAGCATGGGGTGGAAAGATTTTAAAGTAAATTGAGATAAAGATAAGCCCAGGAAAAAATCCTTAAGATGGAAATAAAATAAAATGGCAACAGGAAAAGGGTGAAAGATCAGCAGTGGTGGCCTGAGGGTCAGTGATCAAGAAATGATGGAAGAAAAGAAATGCAGTTACTTCCAAAACAAGAAACAACATTTAATAAAGATATGGCTTGGCAAATAGTTATTTTGGAGAATACCAGATCTGATTAGGATGAAATGTGAATAGTTAGGACCCAACAAACAAATGAGAATGTGTCATCTGACATGAAGATGGAAGACTTCAACATGATCAGTAATTCTGTGTGGGGAGCCAGTCTGCACAGGGAAGAGAGAGGGAACAGTTGAAACATGTTCTGTTGCTCATTTAGTCTTATAATTTGCTGTATTGCTCACTTTCATTTTCTTCAGAGCTTCAAGAAGTGAATGTGATTTCACATTTCATTCTTGTCTATTGTAAAAAAAAATAATACTTGGAATGCATGCATCTACAGTTTTTCATTCTATGTGTAAAGACAACTGCACCAACATAGAAATGTGTAAGACAAATTCTAGTTTTAATTTGATTTTACTGGATTCAAAGGATCGACAGCATTAACTTCGAGATTTGATGAAGATTTGCTGCTCTAGAAATTTACTCTGATATACTTATCTTCAGAAAGAGGTTGGCTATTACAGGTGAGATGAGATGCACTAAACTATTTAATTTCTGTTCTTTTTGAGCAAAGACTACCAAGGTTACAAAGAAAAGATTTGTGTCTAATTCACTATGGTCTCTTGAAAACACCAATATGCATTGCTAATTTTTCAGTCACGCATGTATACCATTTAGTCTTCCAGTTTTGGAAAAATCCAAATATTGAGTACATGGAAGTTCACCAATTTATTCTTGAAGCGTGAGCTCTTTTATGTCAGATTGGAGCTCTGACAAAGAATCTTAAGAAAGCTTGCAATTGCGTTTTTCTTTATTCTTTTGGCAAATAATATGAAACTATTTTCAGGTATTCAGGTTTCTTGGAGTATATTGAAAGAGTTAAAGGTATTTAGGCCACTTCAGGTATTCAGCTTACCTTTTAACATTTTGATGCTAGTACAGCTTGTGTTGTCAGTGATGAGAGATTACTTCATATACTAAGTTGAGGGTTTCTACTAGGGCTAACGGTATTGCAAACTGTGTGGATTTTTTGGTTAGACATCTGCTTTTCTGTTGTTGTTTTTTTTTCTTTCGGATAATCAATGTCCCTGAACCTCTTTATATGAGGGAATCAATAGTCCTGCAAGCGGTAAAAGAGGTACACTGGAAAAAAAAAAGTAAGTTTTATGGCAGAATTCCATGGTTCTCAGCCTTTGGCTACAGTGAAACTAAAAGATAAAAATCAATTATGCTGTATTCAGTTGTGTTGAAAATCTGTTTTCTTCTACAGTTATTTCAGACTCTCTGTAGTAGGGCTTAATCTGTTGTTCTGGAAATATAGCTATAACCACAGATGTGCCCTGTTAAATAGGAGACTTTACTATGAGGAATGTGGTTGTCTGTAGCTTATTTTAAAAATCCATGTTTGTTGATACTGAAGTTGATTCAGAAAGATGTTTCTTGAATAAGATCTGACTTTTCACAGCAGAAGGAAACTTCGGCTGTCGATTTTCCTTTTGGGCTCCTATAATGAAATATTTTACTGTTGTGACTAGCTGAATCTTTGTTACATGCATGTTGCACTTTAGTCAGCTCCTGGGTGTTGGAATTGTTGATTAACTTTTAACGAATCATTCAGTGTTCGTGGTTTGTGTTCCTGTATGTTCATAGGTTGTGAATGAAAGGGAGTTTTATACTCAGTACCTTTTCCCAAAAGCAGATTTCTTACAGCATGTTCCCTCTAGATCTGGTGTGCACTACAGTGTAGTGTTAGCATATTAAAGAAATGAAGGTATAACTGTTTCCTTGAGACACCATCTGACTATGATATTCATGTTCAGAAACTATCTTTTTTAGCCTATAACTTTTTCTTCTATTCTTTTTGTTATCAACTCTAGTGCTCTTAAAATTCTTTATCTTGAATGTGTACCATCTTCAAATATTCCATCAGATGAATGTTTTTCCTTTCAGTATTTCTTGACCAAAGTAAATTTGTAGCTATTTTAATCTTCCTTCATAAATCATTCTCCAGTCTCTTGATTATTTTGGTGGGGTTTTTTCTCTGAATTCCATGTAATTTGTCAGTATGTTTTTGGTATTGAGATGCGTAGGAGTGAATGCAATATTGCAAATATGTAATTGCCTCTTCTGTCATTATTCAGAGGTTATATTTATTATTGCTGCACATAGCAAAGTCATATCTAAATTGCTGTCCACTATACTTGTAGGCTTTTTTCATTATTACTGCATCACAGATTTTTATCTACTGTTTCAGATCTGTATTTCTAGTATGCATATTGCCAGATGTTGTTCCTTGCATTTCCATTTCCTAATTATTTCATTTCATTCCACACACATTTCTAAACTCCCAAAAGCTGGGATTTCTCTTGCTCTGGCAGATTATTGTGGTTATCTTGCTTCTTGAGTGTGTTGCCTGTATGACTCTTGGAAAATAATTTTGCTTTAATATATATGCTTTTTTCCTCCAAATATTTAATGACTTCTGCTGCTGCCATGGGGATTGAGTTTTGAGATTCTTCATCTTGTTTTTGTTAGCTTTCCTAGGTTTTAAAACCCCACTCCCATTATCTCACTTATTTTATTAAGTGGTCATCAGCACAGAAGCAGCACTTGCTTTGTGTGCATGAATTCATTCATACATGTATGTGTGTCTATGTGTTGTGTGTATGTATGCATATACCTACTCATGTATAACGCGTTTACCTACTCTTCCATTTAAAACAATGCTGTTTACCTGCAGGAGGAGGAAGAAGAAACATATGAGCAAACTCTAGAATTCCGCAGAGGAGGTGATGGTCAGCCAAGACGGTCCACACGACCTACTCAACAATTTTATCAACCCCCAAGAGCTAGAAACTGATTAATAAGAAATAAAAGGTAAATATATGATATTGACATTTTATTTATGGGTTCAGATTTCAAGAAAAGCAGATCTGGATTGTTCTGTTTTTCAGTGTTCTTCAGGCTTTGTGAAATTCATGAGAGAACTGGGTTGCAGATGATGAATATTTTGAACAAATAAATTATTGTAATCACCATTTTACAAGCAAATAGACAACTTGAAATTCCTAGAAACACCTTGGTTTTCATTAAAAAAAAAAAAAAAGTATTAAGCAACAGCACATGTATGACTTTACTTTGTTTAATAGTGGTAATATGTTTATATTACCACAAGCACACAGCAGCGATGGCCATACCTATGGAGAGCTATTGATACTAAATCAGTTTCTTATCATTTAAGTGAAAGTTTTATGGTTGTGTCTTTTTAGTTCAGAAACCACTTGTTGTGATCACCTACATGGAATATATGTTTGGCATATTGCTTCTAAATTTTTTTAGGGATATTGGTATATTTATGATAGAAGTTGGATATCTCTTTCTCTGGCTGTAGAAGAGACTTGATATACCTGTGGGAAAAGGGAAGGCAATAAAAACACTTTGGCAAATAGCTTTTTAACTTTGCTTTATGTAAGAGCTCATGTCATCTGAACAAGCTTTTAATTTGTACTTTTTCACCTGAGAGCAGCAACAAGTTTCTCTTGTTTGCATCCATTGGACCAGCTTCTTCTCTGAAATAAGTGGCTGTTTTTTTTGCTGAACTCAGTACTGTCTGTCTCTGCCCAAGGTCCCATATTCTACTTCTTATGAGCCATTTATGTGACTAAATATTCTTTCATTGTTTTGCTTAGCATGGGAAGGAGAATTTGCAGCACCAAAATCTAAAAATCTGAGGTCACCATTGAATGGGGAGGTATAGGCCTAAGAATATTTACCGTACTCTGAATCTTGACTATATACTTGCACCTATACTTTATTAATTAGCTGAAATTAAGGAATTATATATCATCCTCCGAAAAATATACCTGATATGTACATTCACAGAATCACAGAATGGTCAGGGTTGGAAGGGACCTCTGGAGATCATCTAGTCCAACCCCCCCGCCAGAGCAGGGTCACCTACAGCACGTTGCACAGGACAGCGTCCAGGCGGGTTTTGAATGTCCCCAGAGTGGGAGACTCCACCACCTCTCTGGGCAGCCTGTTCCAGTGCTCCACTACCCTCAAAGTAAAGAAGTTCCTCCTCACGTTAAGATGGAACTTCCTATGTTCAAGTTTGTGCCTGTTACCTCTTGTCCTATCACTGGACACCACTGAAAAAAGACTGCTCCCATCCCCCTGGCATCCTCCCTTTAAGTATTTATAAGCATTGATAAGATCCCCCCTCAATCTTCTTTTCTCTAGACTAAAGAGACCCAAATCCCTCAGCCTTTCCTTATATGAGAGATGTTCCAGTCCCCTAATCATCTTTGTAGCCCTTTGCTGGACCCTCTCTAGCAGATCCCTGTCTTTCTTGAACTGGGGAGCCCAGAACTGGACGCAGTACTCCAAAATCTAAAAAGACCGGACAGATAAAACAATTGTAATTTTTTTACTAAACAAATCAAATATGCTGTACTGCTTTGATTTTGCTTGTGGATCTTCTAAATCCTTAATTTTCAAGCATTGGTGAAAAGTCCCGAATAAAGAAAGCTTTGTAAAGTTACATGCTATTTGTTGTATGTCTACAATGCATCTTTGTCTTGAATCTGATTTAATTTTTTCCCTATTAGCCAGTTTATTGTTACCGAGCTCTTTTTAGTTCCTTTGCTTGCTCCAGTCCTCCACTTTTGGTTGGCGTAATAGGTCCTGCTGATCTCTGCAGCTTTTGATATTTCTGACGTTCAATAATGAATGATTTTACTTTTTTGATCATATGCTTTCATTTGGGGAAGTACTGGCAATATAAGAGCAAAATTTATCCCTGACTCTTGCCAAGGTGATAATTATTCTATTTTTGCCCATATTATTTGATGTTCTATTTTAAGTAAGTATATCAATCACCATCAATAAAAATACCATGAGATAATTTATGCATAAATAATTCTGGCACAGGCACTGAGCTGAGTTCTAAACCAGCTCAGTTGACTCAGAGGAGTGTCAGTGTGATCAGCCAAATGAAATTTGCTCAATGTAGACAGCAACTAAAAACAGGGAGGGGTTTTTTTGTGTGTCTTTAGGTAACATTTTTGGTATTTCTCAAATTTTACAGTATAAATCTGGAAAACTGTGTTTGGCTTCCATCAGCTGGGAGAGGTGGGAAAACAGACATCCAGAGAGAGTGATAGTAACTCCTGTATCTCAAGTATAAATCTGGAAAACTGTGTTTGGCTTTCATCAGCTGGGAGAGGTGGGAAATAGCAAATGAATTGTTGGCAAATAAGAAACAACCTTTCTAAGGCACAGGTGATTGTTCCTTGCAGATTTTCTTATGCCTTGCTTTGAAGATTCTAACAGGATTCTGATTTAAATGGGCAGCAGACTTGGTGTCAAAACCCACCTACCATAAGAAGTAAAGTTACAGCCCTTCCCCTGCCCCAGTTCAAATACTACTGTTCTCTGTTAGACATCTCTAAATAAAGGGGTTGGATTCAGGTGGCAAATAGTGTTAATTGAATAAACCTAAAAGCATTTGTCAACAAGTAACAATGGACTCTTCTCATCCAGGAAAAAAAAATAAAAATCAAGATGTATTTTGGAAAATGTGTCATGAAGCTGAATATAATTTTTTAATAATTACATAATTTACTTTAAAAAGTACATCTTTTATTGACAGTACTTCCACATATATCCTTCTTTTTCTTCATCATAATTTAAAACTGTCTTCCACAGTTGATGAAATGAGGAATTTCCGGTGTCCTCTTTTGGCCCAGGACTGTTTACTTCAACATCTGCTCAAATTAGATAGATTGTGCCAATTTGTCATCCGAAACAGAACTTACTGACCCAGTGCAATGTACAATCAATGGCAGTTTAAACCTGGTAAATTTGGGCTACTTTTGTAAGTCTATCTGTTGGAATGTTGTGCACTTTATCTTCTACAATACAAATAGCAAATATTGTAGGAGTTACATATACCTTAAATAGTCATCCCTGAAAAAATAATTCATTATGAGAAAATAGAACTTACTACTTGATAGGAAGATTCATTCGCTCTAGATCAAAACATTCAATGCCATCTTCTTTGACTGCTGTAGTTGAATTGTCTTGAACTTTATTAAAGTGGAAACTGTCTCTAAATGGCTAAAATATAGTGAATTAGAATATTTGTGTATTTTTATATTACAATGATTTGCTACATCTAGGTATTTTAATAATATCTGCTTTATCAGATTTAGGTTTGTGTTTGGAAAACTTCCACTATTAAGCTCAACTGCATTTCAATATAAAATAATGTAACAGCTATTGGATGTTAACACCAAAAAGAAGTTGTCAAAGTATGAAATTAAATATGTTGGTCTTAGATTCTTGAAACACTAGAATTCAGGTAGAAAAAGAAATTAGAGAAGCAAGAGATGCGTTCTATATAGAGGCTGGGTGGTGTTATTTAAGCAGTTAGCTCCTGTATTAGTTCCATTCAAAGCAATCATTTATTTTGTCTAGAATTAGTAATATGGATTTTTTTTCCTTCTGCCACTGTGTTCTAGCAAATATTTGGGAAACTGAACATCCTGTCAAGACTGTGGCATTTCTGGTCATCTGTGAATAGTGTCAAAAAGTGGAAATTCTTCCTCAGCTTAAGAACGTTCTATTGTCAATCTTTTTGAGGATTAAAATATTGCAGTACTTTATCCAGAAGCTTTTTCTGTGTGGTACAAACTAACTTTCACCTGCTAGATTTGCTTTCTGAAGGTCGTGTAGAGTCCAGTGTAGCTGCCCTCATTTGCAAAGAGTTGTGAGTTGTTGTTTATTGTGATACTATGGTGGACATATTAGTCAGGTATGGATTATAGTACATCTCGTATACGTCTCATGCTACTATATATCTTACGTTGCATTTTGAAATTCATACACGTGACCTAATGAGGTACTGGTTGAAGACAGCAGAATTAGAGAGAAACCAGTGATGAAAACCTATTAAGCTTTTAAAAAAAATAAGTCATGGATGTAATCAGTTCTTCTCCAGTTTCAAATGTAGGCAGAAAATCAAACGTAGTCCTTTTCTACATTGCTTTCAGCTTACCCAGACTTGTACCACAGTGTAGCATGTCTTGACATGTGTAAGTTACAGAGTATTGAATGTCAGTTCCTAGAAGTGGATTTCTATGCATTTTTTCCTCCTTTTTATTGCTTTTGAGAGCATGGCTTGTTGTTCTTATTTCAAGTTTTTGATAACCTGTTAGGTGAAGGCATGGTTTATCAGGGAAGTTTTAAGGAATTCAGTATTACCATAACTCTCTACTGAAGGATGCTTTACATCTTCACCAGATCATTGATTAATGACACCTTTATTCCCTAAGAGGGAGTACCTCTGTATTATGTAAAGTAACTTTTTTTTTTTTCCTGAAAAGAGATGGGAGAGCCCTTGTTGATGATTATTTCATATTATAAATTGGTAAACTGCTTAGAATTTTAATATTTTAGTATTTAATATTTATAATGCCAAAGTGCCTTGTTTTCAATTCTAAAAGTAAAATTTGCTGGCCATATTTGTATTGAGAATGACAGGGACATATCAAAGATGGAACAGTAGGTCCCATACAGTAGACACATCACGTCAGATCTAAGAGTTCTTAGACCTACCTGTATAACGTTACATCACTTGACAGAGAGACTTATTAGTACTGGTACAGTAATGCAGAAATTAAGCTATACTGCTTCCTGGATTAGTTTTCAGCATACTCATTTAGGTGTTGAAGTTGCCCTTGCGAATATGGAATTAGTGTTGACAAATAATCAGCTCATAATCTATGTCTACAAGGTAACGGGGTCTTAAGTGTGAGGAGGCTTGAGTTTTTAGAAGCCTGAGTTATTTTTTAAAAGTGGAATTTGGATCCGTGGGATTGTTTAGCCTGGAGAAGAGAAGGTTCTGGAGAGACCTTATTGCAGTCTTTCATTTTTTCAGGGTTTATAAGAAATACGCCGACAGACTTTTCAGTATGGCCTGTAGTGATAGGACAAGGGGTTATTTTTTTAAACTGAAAGAGGGTACATTCAGTCTAGATACAAGGAAGAATTTTTTTACGCTGAGGGTGGTGAAATGCTGGAACAGGTTTCCCAGAGAGGTGGTAGATGTGCCATCTGTGGAAGCATTCAAGGTCAGGTTGGACAGGGCTCTGAGGAACCCGATCTAGTTGAAATTGTCCCTGCTTGTTGCAGGGGGAGTTGGACTAGATGACCTTTAGAAGGTCCTTTCCAACCCAAACCATTCTATGATTCTGTACTTCTGAAGAGCTTCTTGCCATACTGTTCTACACTTCGGGTATTAAGAACAATTGCCGCAGACTTGCAGGAAGTTACAGGTTGCACAGGAATGCATCCAGGCAGGTTTTGAACATCTCCAGAAAAGGAGATTCCACAACCTCTCTGCGCAGCCTGGTGCAGTGTTCTGTCACCCTCGAAGTAAAGAAGTTTTTCCTTCTGTTCAGATGGAATTTCCTGTGTTCCAGAATAGAGGAGGAAGATGACCTTCCTCGACCTGCTGGCCACACTCTTCTTGATGCATCCCAGGAGACCATTGGCCTTCTTGGCCATAAGGGCACATTTCCAGCAAGTCAACCCCTAACCTGTACTGGTGCCTGGAGTTATTCCTTCCCAGGTGCAGGACACTGCACTTGCCCTTGTTGAACTTCATTAGGTTCCTCTCTGCTCAACTCTCCAGCCTGTCCGGGTCTCACTGAATGGTGGCACAGCCTTCTGGTGTGTCAGCCACTCCTCCCAGTTATGTGTCATCAACAAACTTGCTGAGGGGACACTGTCGCCTCATCCAGGTCATTGATAAATATGTTGAATAAGACTGGGCCCAGTACTGACCCCTGAAGGACACCACTAGTTACAGGCCTCCAACTAGACTCGGTGCCGCTGATCACAACCCTCTGAGCTCTGCCATTTCTCCAGTTCTCAATCCACCTCACTGTCCACTCATCTAACCCACACTTTCTAAGCTTACCTATGAGAATGCTATGGGAGACAGTGTCAAAAGCCTTGCTAAAGTCGAGGTAGACAATGTCCAGTGCTCTCCCCTCATCTACCCAGCCAGTCATGCCATCATAGAAGGCCATCACGTTGGTCAAGCATGATTTCCCCTTGGTGAATCCATGTTGACTACTCCTGATAACGTTCTTTTCCTCCATATGCTTAGAGATGACATTCAAGATGAGGTGTTCCATCACCTTTCCAGGGTTGGAGGTGAGGCTGACTGGCTTTGTAGTTTCCTTGATCCTCCTTGCCTTTTTTGAAGCCTCCTAGAGAATCAAGATATAAGAATTAGAATCTTAACAATAATAAAAATACATCCTGAGCTTACACGTTCTGGATAGAATGTCATGATAGTATGAAAAAGGAGGGGAACAAGTAGTGAGAAATCAGTGTTTTGAATGATCATAGCTTTTTGAGGAGCTTGGAAGAACCTAAGAGTGTGAACTTATGAGTGCTTGGTCATTATCTGTTTCTTGGGTCTTCCTTTGCTCCATGACAGAATTAATCTACGCCTTGTCAAACTTGCTATAAAATCTGTATTGAAGTCCTTACCAATGGAGAAACTGCATTTTTGTGAGAAGTCATTGCCAGAAAGTGTTCTGTTCTTGTGTTATACCAATCATATTTATTGCATTGAAGTGCAACCTTCTGATTTATTCTTTTAAAGACTTAGTATCTCTGTAAGTACTGAAAAACAGATATCTACTCTTTTGGAGGAAGAAAATAACAGTAAAGCGTATGTTGCACAAAGAACAGAGAGTTTTTATGCTTATCTATTGTATTTTTTTTTTTTCATTTAGCAACCTTCTCGGGGTGGGGGGAAATTCACTGGCAGCTCCAACTTGCAGAAGACTTCTGGAAGAAATTCTGGCTTTTTTCAAGCAACAGGATGGAACAAAGAAAGCTCATGTGAGCAGAAGGAATTTGGACCTGACACCACAAAAGACTTTTTTAAAGTTCTTAGTTACATGAAGCTGAATACTTTTTACATATGAAAGAGGCAAATTGTCATTGCTGCCATCAATAAAACCACAGTGCACTATTCTATTCTTTGCCTTGTATTCTTTTTACTGAGCCTTCATTGTTAGGTAACATAATACTAATGTATCATGATTTTTATTCAGTTTGAATTGATTTTGGTTCTAATATTGTTTCTAGTAAAGGAAAAGTAAAGTTTATATTTTCTCACAAGCAGACAGGATTGGACCTTTAATTTAGATTTTAGGCGAGCATTATTGAAATAAGTTAAAAACTTTTCAGCTAATTACTGTACAGTGAAATTCTGAATAGGTTTTGACTGTGTTTTCTGTGTTTATTTTCCAAAGTTGCTTAAAGCCAAATTACAAATTTGCCTATTATGTTTTTCATGATCTGTGACTAAAAGGTCAAAGGGGAGAAAAAAAAAATCATCAGTTTCAATAGTAATTTTCTAAATAATTTTAGGTAAATATTTTCTTTTTAGGAATATTTATATTACAGAAATAGAAACATTTCTAGAAGGTACAGGAAAGTAATTTAAACAAAAAATACTGAAAGATGAATATGAGTATTTTAAACATAAATATGTGTATACATGCACACATGTACAACCTGTTAAATAGTAGTTTCTAACTTTCTTGTAGCTTTGAGCTCTGCTTTTATTGCTTTCTATTATTAGATTTTTTTTCTATTGTCATTGATGCTTGAAAGAATCTTATGTCAAACTACTTTTCGTTCTAAGCTATATCTTTGAATCTTATGTGATTATGACAAATAGTTGAAATTTCAGTATTTCTTTAGCTGAGAAGCACTCAAGGTCTGTGTACTGTGCAAATCCCTTCTAAGCTTTATTCTGAGCAATTAATTAAAAGATTGAAATATCACATACGTTTTGAGGTAGTTCTGCACAGACAGAATTTTACCTAAGATATGTATTGATGGTATAAGTTGTATGATTAATTCTACTGAATTTCTCTCTGAGTGCTCATAGAAAACTGTTTGGACGAAACCTGATTTATTTGGATGAAAAGAAGTTTTATATTGATGATGTAATTGAATGTATTTGCAGTACGTAATGTGGATTACTGTCCAAATGCAGTGAAATCTTAGCAAGCACATAAATATTTGCAGAATAATAAGGAACCAAATGTTTTGCTGCCTTAAGGGATACTAAGCAGCTTCTTGAGAATTATAATGCAACTCACTAATAATTCTAAGGAAATCTGGAAGCTTAAAACATGAGCTGTACAATGTTGAAGTTTTTCACTGTCAACTGACACACAACAAATTTTATGAAGTTTGTTAGATTTAAGTTAGAAACCACTTTCCAATACTATGAATCATTCTGGTCAGTTCTGCTAAATTGTACCAGCAAATAAATAAATTGTAGATCTAATATATTGGATGTTGGATGCTTTACTTCCAGAATTACCGCTAAGACCACTGATAGCAGCTATTCAGTGTCGTAAAGCTATGCAGCCATAGCATCAGTTTAAAAAGCAGTTTTGATTTTTCTTTACAAATAGACTGTGCATTAAATGAGAGCCCTACAATCAGTGTACCAAAGCAATTTCTGAAATTGAAATAACTTTTATGTTCTTTTGAGCTTTCACTCTTGCTGTGAACTGAATCATAAAATTCAGAAAACTGGAGTCTGATTTAGTGAACTGTAAAAAATAAAGCCTACTTATGAAAATTTGAAGACTGTAGAAATACAGTGCAGCATTCCTCTGTAGTGGTTGTGGCATTCTGAAATTACCACATGTACATGCAACTGTCTGTAGGAAAATGGAATATATTTGAGAATGTTGTTTTTGTTTGTAAAACAGTAAAGACCACATCCTGGTCTTTTCACTGGTGCTGAAGAACTGGAAAGCCAGGGTAAGCAAACAGCTAGAGAGTCTCCTTGAAAAGACATGTTGTCTTTGTGTGTTTTATGATTCTTTTCTGTTTTGATTTTGACTGAAATAACTTCTTTTGAAAGCTCTGCCTGTTTAGGATCTTAAGAACCAGTGATTGTGTAGATAAAATCTATTTGTGTCAACCTGTTCTGAAAGGCAAGAATTCACACATTCATGCTTATTGATTCCTTTATGTGGAAACCACATGATGATGAACTAGGCATGTATATAAATTGTTTTCTTTATTTGCATAATCCATCAAACCCACAAATACAATAAGCTGCGAGTCATAATGTTGTAAAGTTTACATACGTAAGTACAACATTAATTTATTTAGCTTTTATGTTCCGAAAATGTTATCACTACTAGGTAGGTCTTCAAAACTGATGTAAAATTTAACTTCTAATTTGTCAAAAGCAACAGCAAAAGCAAGCTCCTGAGCTTTATGGGGCTACGTCTATGTAGTTAAACAAAAAAGTCTGATAAGAAGCTCTGGATCCTGATCGTCTACACTATTTATTTACTAGCTTGATTTCTGACTCTGTTTTGGAGTGCAGTTGACTTAGCTGTTTCTAAGACAAACCTGTCACAAAGAAACTTTGCCCTTTGCAAGCTGGACATGAGCCTACCTGTGTCTCTTGACCTGTGAACCAGTAGGTCCCCGGTCCATGACCTTCCTTTACTAGGGTTACAGATACAGCTTATGAGGATTTCTGTCTTGAATTTTAGGAATGTAGTTCTAATGCAGTGTTTTCCTTACCATGGACTTGTATATTACATTTTTACCTAAAGGAAATTAAAAAAAAAAGTTAGTGTTTCGGATTCAAATTATTCTAAAAGTTATGTTCCAAGTTGGTAATACTATAATTGAATAAAATTTATTTTTATCTTTTTTTTTCCCTTTTTGAGATGTAAAAACATTTTGAAACAAAGAGTGAAAATGTTTTTGGAAGAAAATCTGATTGAAGTTCTCATGTTTTCATTTAAAATTCTGCCTTGGACTAACATCATCTTATATATATATTAATGTGGGGTGGGTTTTTTGTATATATGTATGTATAAAGATAGCTTTTTCTTTTGTTACTAACAGGTACTTTTCTTATTAAGTCTTTGGCA
>NW_009648470.1:2132681-2204393 GCF_000708025.1 Charadrius vociferus | reverse complement strand
ATTTGATGGAATTTTCTCAGCAGAATGTCTCTGTAATGTCTTGAGCCTTATGCAGATGAAACTCGTTGGGAATATGGCTTTCCAAGGCAGTGTTAACAACGCGTATTTCCATTAGGTGGCAAAAGGTTGATGTCAGAGGAAGGACAAGTCTTATCCATGAGGTGTGCTTGGCATTAGATCCAGAATGAGTAAAAGTTTAATGGGAGATAAAGATCTAGCTTGAGGTAAATCCAAAGAAGACATTTGCAAGAGAACTCCCAAACAGAAGAACTAGCTAATGAAGGTTGGTCTAATGTTAGCCAGGTAGCTGAAAGAATCTAGCAGTGTAGGGTAAACAGTCCCTTTCTAGCATTATGGTTGGAGGGGACTTCATACAGAAAAATCTCCAGTGCTTTTGTGCATCCAAAGGAACGCATCATTCAGAATGATTGTCTATGGATGCTTTCTTGAAGGAGAATCCCATTTCGACTGTTTCGTCATGTGACTCAATCCAACACCAGTAAAATCTTACAACTTTCTTGAGAACTATATAAGCCTCAAGAATAGCTAATTGCACAATTTTCGCTAACTTAGTTCACCTTTCTACTTGCTGTACAACTATTGAGGTGTTCGCTTGTTTGTTTGTTTTTTTTTTTTCATTTCTGGAGTCTTCTAGAGCAACCTATTGCAGGAGAGCAGCTAAACTATGGAAAGTACTCCAAACATGTAGGCACTGACCTTCTCATAACATGATATGCATATGAAAAGCTTTGTGTATTAGTGTTATCCTTCAAAGCAATGGTAAAGACTCATAATTAATATTTTTTTTTCCCAATATTCATTTCATATTAATTGCTTATGTTGGCCTGTTCTGGCTTTAAATTACAGTTTTGTTTTGGGGTTTTGAGAATGATTCCAAATAATTTAAAAAGTAAAGAGAGAAGTTACATCAATACTTAATTTTCCCACAAGACTGAGAGACCATAAAAAGTCAGTTTCCATTCAAAGATGTGGGCTGTTGATGGACATAATTATATTCTGGAAATTATGGTGGTATGAATGTAACCAGAATCTAGTGTATGTTAAAAATAAATGTTACATGTGTTCAAATAAATAGGAACTGTGGGAAGGCAAATGATAAGGCGTATAGTAGCAGTGGAGCACTATAGATCATCTAAAAAATATTCTGCAGCTGCTTCTAAGGAAAATGTTTGCAATCATTATAGTGCCTTGTAATATTTTGTGCAACTTGACTAATCTATCTTTACATGGATGCATAGGTAAGTATTGTGCAGCATATACTCATGTGATTTTCAGGCAGTTTAGTATGTCATAGGATCTTGAATGCTTTGATTTTATACCATATATTTCTAAATTGCAAAGGTTAAAGAACATAAATGGTATTTTATGGGGTTTTTTATAGTCAAAATAGTCTTAACTCCAAGTCTGTTTTGTTAGTCATTAGATAAACGGCTATGCCTCTGCTAAAACAGCTATAATCTTACAAGACTGCGCAGATTTAAGTCACAATTAACCATCTCTTTTGTGCTGATTATTCTTCTGTAGCTATTTAGCCAAGGAACTTGGTTTGTTTACAATAATAATAAAAGTAAAAAGCAGAATAAATAAAGGTTTCTCTGTCATTTTGACATGCCACAAATTGAACTGTTTTTTGAGGGACTAGAATAACATATACAAAATCAGCGTTCCATATGCTATTTGAATGAGTAAAGCAGCTTTCTTCAAAATTGATTTTTTTAATGTAAAAATTTGATATGTTTTTCTCCCTGCTAATTAAAAAATATTGCATCCCAGTTTGATTGATGAGGTATGACAGATGATATACTCTGGCATTTTGCTGCTCTTGCCACATCAGTCTCTTTGGGTATATCATGATCAAATGCTCCCTGTAACAAATATTCTTGATGGCCAAGTACCAAGTGGTTTTTTTACTACAATTGGTTGGATTAAAATGTATATCAAAACTTGAGATTTAACGTTGTACACAGCAAGGTTCAGATATGTCATGCTGACATTAATCTGGAGTAGGGCTTATAGCTAAGTTTCAGTGTACTACAGCTGCAGAAATGACAGTAGAATTCAGCCTGTGGTGCTCCATTTTACCTGTCTGCTTTAACTTTGAAATCTCATTTTTAAAAGGAAAAATAAAGACTAAATTCTTACAGCTGTACATAAAACACTGAAAATGTGACCAAATTTAAAACAAGAAGCTGATGGGTACTACATCTTCAGAAAGAAAAAAAAAAAAAAGTTGCGAGAGCTGTGAAATGTGAAAATGTGCCACACACATCAGCCAGGAACGTTTGCGCTCTGTGGCCGTGGAATCTGGCATTTTTTCCAAAATACTGGAGATCTGAGCAATACTGGTATAGGATAGTCATATTGGAGAACAACTTGCCCCAGCACTTCATTCAGTCTCTATACCCCATGAGGAACCTGGCTTTAGTTGTCCCTGGCACTCCAGCTTTCTTGCAGCACTTTGCAAGAAGTCAGACGACAGTTGGGAGTCTCAAATGAGAGTTGATGGAGAGGTTAAGATACTGATGGCACTTTATGAGTTCCTCCTAACTTCATGTGAGGAGCTGTACTCTATACTTGGAGAATTATGGAAGAAGCTGGGACTCCATCGTTAAATAGTTGCTCAGGATGAGTGGTGTATCATTAATGTGCTGCAAACTGCAGTTGTGCATACTTGAACAAGGACAAGACAGGTGGAAAAAGAATTATTGAAATGATGATATAGTAACTTAATTTTGCCAAATAAAGCGTGCCATCTGTGAAGTGCTTAGCCTTCTAAAGTGCAGCCTCTTACGGTAGAATGCACAGTATTTATAGAAAGAATCTCAAATTTAAGATCCTTTGAATGTGTCATCCATATTGGCATCATTTGGTTGACCTTCCTGTTTTGCAGTAATGTGATTATCTTGCTGTGGATGTTAAGAAGGCCTTTAACGCTGTTTACCTGAGGTGTAGGTGACATGCTGTTATTTTTTAGTAGGTCAATAAAAATAGTCTACCACTAGATTATTTCTTTTCTCTTTTCATTGGTGGTTAGAAATAATGATAGCTATGTGTTTTTTCCTTGATGCTAACGGAAGCCAGTCTTTTACTAAGAGCAGGCCATATAGCCTCTCATGGAGGAATTGTGGGTCATATGCTGAAGCCCAGCTAATCTGTATAACTCAACTGATGTCCTCATCTGACCAAAACATTGACATCTCCTCCCACCATTTTTGTCCCTCCTACTCTAGAGAAAGCATTCATGGATGATGAGTCGAACTCTTTCTTTGTTATGTACATTCATTTTCTGTTTGGCCAACAAGTGCCAAACAAATATCTCTCAAGAAAATGTGTGTCCAGAGTGTTTGTCTGGACCACACTGTTCAGTTGGGCCATTTCTGACCTGCAATCTTTAAACTGTTAACCACTGCATTAGTCATTTTTGTGACTTTTCCTTGGGTAGTGTACCACCTACGATTCAAACCAGTGTAATGCAGAATAATAATGATACTTGGTTTGGGTTTGGTATGTTGTTGTTTTTTTTTCCTGGCAAAAAATCTATTGTAAAACAGGGAAGAGTGTTCTGCTTCAGGATTAACTAGGCAGGAGTAATACTACTATGTACTTTTATCTCAGATCCTTTCATCAAAGGCTGATTATCAGTGCTACTTTACATTTTAGTATCACATTTTTAAGGGGATTTTGGCTTTTATCACAGGCTATAGACTTTTATCCAGATATTTCTTCAGCATAGCAAATAGGAGTCTCCTGAGTCCTCTGCATATGAGGACTTTGTTAATTTTTTGTGGACATTGATTAACTTGTCGCTTTGATAAAGTTCCTTAGCTCTTGAAAGCACTTAGCTCTGTTACTCCCGATTACTTCTATTACCAGATTGTTCCTGAATTTAATTCCTCGGAAGGCTAAAAATCTTCTAATTACAGCCTAAATGTATTCAGTTATACATACTTGTGCTTGTGTCACCATTGACCTTCAGTTTAAAGAGCTCTCATCTGACCCTTCAGGTATTTGTGGGCAATTTCTGAACTGTGCTGAATGAGGTCATGGAAGCACAATATTCTGCAACTCCTGTGCAATAACCATTTGCAGTGTGGCAGCATGCTATCACAGGATGTTCTGTGACTCATGTGGTCCTTCATGCTTATATTGTATGCAGTAATTTCTGTTCAGTTGTATATACCTTCACTGAACCAATGTGTTCTTTGAACTTTTAGTTTCATGTGGCCGTCTTCTCGTGATCAGGGAAAAAGACTGTATAGTATGATCAGGAATAGTGTAGCCAGTAGGACCAGGGAGGTGATTTTACCCATGTACTCGGCACTGGTGAGGCCGCATCTTGAATACTGTGTTCAGTTTTGGGCCCCTCGCCACAAGAAGGACATTGAGGTGCTCGAGCGTGTCCAGAGAAGGGCAACGAAGCTGGTGAGAGGTGTGGGGCACATGTCTTATGAGGAGTGGCTGAGGGAACTGGGGTTGTTTAGCCTGGAGGAGAGGAGACTCGGGGGACCTTATTGCTCTCTACAACTATTTGAAAGGAGGTTGCAGAGAGGTGAGAATCGACCTGTTCTGTCAAGTGATAGGTTATATAACAAGAGGAAATGGCTTCAAGTTGCGCCAGGGGAAGTTTAGATTGGATATTAGGAAGAATTTATTTGCTGAAAGGGTCATCAGGCATTGGAATACATTACCCAGGGCAGTGGTGGAGTCCCCATCTCTGGAGGTGTTTAAGGGGCGTGTAGATATAGTGCTTAGGGACATGGTTTAGTGGTGGGCTTGTCAGTGTTAGGTTAATGATTGGGCTAGATGATCTTACAGGTCTTTTCCGATCTAGGAGATTATGTGATTCTGTATTACAGAACAGTGCAGGTTAGACGAGACCTCAGGAAGTTTATCTCTACGCCAACCTCCTACTCAAAACAGGGTCAGCTATGAGATCAAGTAAAATTGCTCAGGGCTTTATACAGTCAGGTCTTGAAAATGTTCAGGGATGTGGATGCACGACCTTTCTGTGCAGCCTGCTCCAATGTTTGTCTGTCCTCATGGGGAAAAAAGTCTTTCCTTACATTGTCTGAACCTGGTATTTCAGTGAGTGCTTGTCTGTTGTCCTCTTGTTGTGCACCACTGTGAAGAGCCTGGCTCTGTCTTAATAAATCTCCCTATGGGAGGCTGCTAGTTAATTCCCCCTGCAGCTGTCTTTTCTCCTGGCTGAACAAGCCCTGTTTTCTTGGTCTCTCCTCACAGGGCAAGTGCTCCTGCCCTTGACCATTGCAGTAGCCCTCCACTGAACTCATTCTAATTTATTGATGCCTTCTTGTATTGGCAAATCCAAAAGTGTATGCAATATTCTAGGTGAGGTCTGATGAGTCCTGAGTAAAGGAGAATGATAATTTACCATCTGTGCTCGTGTTGATATACCCCAGGATACTGTTGGCCTTCCTTGCTACCAGAGCATACCATGGCTCATATTCAACTTGCCATCTACCAATACCCACAGCTCTTTTTCCAACAGAGCTGCTCCCCAGCCAGTTGGTCCCCAGCCTGCAGCACTGCAAGGGGTTCTTCCTTCCCAGGTGTTAGTCTTTTTATTTGTCTTTTGTTTAATGAGACCTGTCAGCCCATTCCTCCAGCCTGTCTAGGTCCATCTGAATGGTAGCCCTGTCTTCAAGCATATTACTTTGTTCTCCTCCAAGGCCACCATCAGTTTGGTGTCATTGCAAACTTTATGAGCAACCATTTCATTGCCTCTTTCAGGTCACTGATAAAGACATTGAACAGGACAGATCCCAGGGGAGACCTTTGCAGTACTCCTGTTGTTACTGGCCTCAAGGCCAGTAGGTTTGTTGGTCTTCTGCAAAGACACAGTATATCAGCACTAAGTGACTTCTCTGGTCCTTGATTCATCTTCTAACTCCTTAATCACTATAGATCCCAATGGGACATTGGTAGAATAAAGCTTAGTTGGTAATAACAAGAGGTAATTACTCAAGTAACTGGGGGCTTGTCAGACACTAATGATCTGTGCTTTGGAAGACAAGTGAAACATTTTGCTTAGTAAGAGGGATTTGTAGTAAGACTATACAGCAGGAGGGAGTACCTGTTACTACAGCATACCATGTGATATTTATTATTCTAATTACACTTTCTATGCATTTTATTTATCTTACGATGTTTCATCTCCTTGTAAGATATTAGGAAGATCCAAAAATAGGCTATTTCAAAAAATCATTTAAAGAAGGCAAAGATAAGGATAGAATTGTGATAGAAAGAATGATTTGGATTGTACAGTGTAAGCCTGGCTGACCTAATGCTGCTACTGTGAATTTGCTCTAATACGTGTCTTAAATATTTGGACTGATACTTTTTGTATGCCAGATGACTGTTGCTCAACAGAACAGATGTGCTAGCAGATACTGGAGTTTTGTATCCACCTGCTGATGTTTCTTGACAAGGTGTTGACCTGACTGGTTGTAAAACTCCACCCTCAACAGGCAAAGAGTTGACAACGCCTGACGCACAAACTCAAACAGTAGTAACTGAGCCTGGGGAAGAAGAGGTTGTTTATTATGTTGTTGATATTACCCGTAGGAAGCAACTTTATCTTAAATATGCTGTTTGGAATTCTTTGAAGTAGGGCCGGGAAGCCATCTACTGACAGCGATATGTTACGTGATATGGTAGGACCCAGAAGAATAGTAGTCTAATGCTGTCAGAGTAAAATCTCTGTGCTAACTACTTGTGTTTCCAATGTGGAATAGAAATGAGTGTCTCGGACAATGTCAGGAGCAGAGCTGGCTTTAGGCACAAGATGAACAAAGTCTGATGAGCATCGACTTGGCAACAGAGAAGCTGGTCTAATGCGTCTATTCCCAGTAGCAGGACTTGAGGAACAGGGTGCTCCTGGCATGATCTCCAAACTGTGCCTCCAAAGAAACTTGGAACAGTACAAATCATAAGGGTAGGCATATCCTGAAGTACCCATTTAATGAAAAATAAATGTTCTTTTCCTCCAGGACTTGCTTTCAATGAGTATGTTTTATTGCTAGCAGTTACTAGCAGGAGCTGTAACATATATCTGTTTATCCCATAAAACTTGGAATAGACTACCCTGGTCACCCAGTAATCTGAAAGATTGGAATATCCTATTTTTTTTATTAGGTTACCACATCACTTTAAATATGTTTCTTCCTCTATATTTGTCTGTGGACTGCAGAATTAAACCATCATGTGAGGATTTATGTAGGACTTAACTCTAAGAGTCTACATTTACTGAGCCTTTTTTGGTCCAGTTCCTCCAGCTGCTTAGTTGAATGTACCAAATATGAAAGTTGTTAGCATATTTAAAACTTTCCTTTGCATGGAGATTTGTACTGTGCATTCATTTATTATGAGCTGTGATATGCTGTAAGATAAATAACACAAAATACAATATAAAAGTCAACATCTATATCTGATTAATTGAAGGAGTTATGGAGGAGAGACCTTAGCTGTGCTTGGCAAATTCAAAAAGTACTTGCATTTTATCTAATGCCAAGTAATATGTAATGAACAAGATCAAATTATAATGCTATGATTCATTGAGCATGGTTGATTAAGATCATTGTTCATTCACCAAAGGCCTGTCATTTAATATTTACATTGTTGGAGAAATGCATGACTTGGAGCCTAGCAGTGCTTACCTTTTCAAAGAAGATATATTTATAGAACATAGTTCATTATAAATACCTTAGCACAAGTAAAGCTAGAATACGTTGAAATGTGTTCTCTGCATAATAACTAGACCACATAAGAGTATGCTTTTTGCTTCCTGAGATAATTATACGGGTAAAAATCCTCCTGTTGCAAAGACTTATGATCGTTTAAAGGGTCATTCCTGTATGGAAAAAGATTACAGTAGTAGAAACACTGTGACTGTACCAGCATAGCCAAAGCAGAATGATTCTTATTGATGTCCTTGTGTCATGTGTCAATGTGCTCTGTCATAGGAGCAGCATAAGGGCCTGCTCTTGAGAGCTTGTTGGGCAGTGTTTGCGATGGGCTGGCTCACCAGCTTCAGGAAAGTGCTAGAGGATGCGCTGCCACAGACGGTGGGTCTGACTGCCTCTGCCCCAGGGAAAGGCAAGGGTCTGTGCTGCTCTGCAGTACAGATACTGTGACTGAAAATCATAATCTCTCTCCCTTTTCCCTCCTTATGGTGTAAACAAAGTAATTTAAGCAACCTTTCTCCTGTGAAAATTCTGCCCGTGCTTCACCACGTGTATTTTTGGCTGCATGGTAACAGCATAGAATGGTTTAGGTTGGAAAGGACCTTGAAGATCATCAAGTTCCAACCCCCCTGCCATAGACGGGGACACCTCCCACTAGACCAGGTTGCCCAAGGCCACATCCAGTCTGGCCTTGAACACCTCCAGGGATGGGGCCTCAACAACCTCTCTGGGCAACCTGTTCCAGTGCCTTACCACCCTTAAAGTGAAAAACTTCTTTCTAATGTTTAATCTAAACCTGCCCTCTTCCAGTTTATAGCCATTCCCCCTCGTCCTGTCATTAAGTGACCAAGTAAAAAGTCCTTCCCCAGTTCTCCTATAGGCCCCCTTTAGGTACTGGAAGGCCGCAATAAGATCTCCCCGGAGCCTTCTCTTCTCCAGGCTTCTTCAACAGTCTAAGAATAGCTGACCTCCTTCTGTCTTGTCCCACCCATACCACATTTCTTAGTGTGGATCGTACTAGACTAATATGACACTTTTATTTATTCTTCTACACAGGCAAACAGTCCTGCAGTCAACGGAGCCTGTTGTAATCAGTAAGACTTTTACCTGGTAATTCTTACGATTTTCCATTGCAATTAGGATATAACTTGGCAACAAGTAGGAGTGAAAGTTGGCTGTATTTCACCCATTTTCTAATTGAGAGAGAAAAAAGAGAAACTGCTGCTGCTTTTATTATAGCAATTAATGGTAAATCTAGAGCAGCCAGACCTGAAATGTCATTCATCTGTCTGTGCTCCGCGTATTCTTGATTTGCTACCCTACTTCTGTACCTTAGCCCATTCTGTTCTGTTGCCCGTTTTTGCATTTTTCTCAGTCATTTTACAGGAATCCAGATGTGCATTAATGGGTTTAAGTGCTCTTTTGAAACTATGCAGAACTGCATTTCTTCTAACTAGAGATGAGGATTAACTTTTGCTCTAGAAAAATGTTTTAAACCTCTACAAACAGAACAGAGTTTTGAATACCTAGAACACTGTGTCAACGTACTAGAGACTTTTTTTTTTTATGGTGCAGGAAACAATTACTGTACTGGAAGGCTATATGGCGCAATACAGAAACATACTAAAAAAGAATGTCACAATTGTAAGGCAGCATCTGTGTTAAAACCAGTTTAAAAACTCTGCAAATATGTTGTGAAAATGTCACCTCGTATATGAGAATAAAAATTGTTGCTTTCAGAAATAGTATTTAGTTGTTTGGGGTTCTAGCATCAATTTTAACATTTTCTTTGCTCTGGTTTGATACCTTTGTTTTGAATTGTGTCTTCTCTGTTTCTCTGTTACAGTAATTCTGATATTCACTGTGGTTTATGTGATGCTTTTCTCTTTTCAGGGAATAAGATTTCTCTGCTTGCTGATATCCCTAAATTTCAGGGTTAAATCTGTTAAAAGTAGCTGAAACTTAAGTCTGTCCAGGAAATACAGAAACACTTATTAAAAATTTTCTTACTCTTCTTGATTCTGAAGGGAAATCTAAATAGCTTTTCTACACCTCGTCTTAGGAGAGGCCAGCTTGAATGACAGGAAGGTCATGGAATTTGTCTGTTGAGCTAATCAAAGCGCACTTTTCAGTGATGCAGTAACAAGTAGGTAACCTTTTCCCTAAAAAAAAAAAACAAACAAACAAACAAAAAAAAAAAAAAACCAACAAAAAAACACCTACAAAAATTCCTGCATTGGCCTTTTGTTGTTTCCTCCTCGCCTTTGTGGATTTTAAAATACATGTTCTGATAAAACATTTGAAATGAGCTTTCTGTTTGTCCTGTGCTCAAAACATTGTGATAATGTGTCACTGATTATGAATGCAGAGATTCGCTAAATAAACATAAATAAAGTACATAAATATTTTATCTCTAATATTTTACTTACAAAGCAATATTTGAAATTACTGTTCATATGAGGAGAAGCACTGTATGACAATTTCTTTTTAAATATTTAATTAGGAAGTGCGTAATCTAAAAATACAAAATTCTTTTATTCCTCCGTCCGTGTCCCCGTCCCCGTCCGTCCGTCTTTCCCACCCACCCCACCCACCCCCCCCCGCCGGATACATGAGAAATATTGCTCATCCTGGTTCTCAATAACCATTTTCTGTCAGTATGTATTAAAGACTGGAGTAATTATAAATAGATAAGAAGATGACACATATGTGTTTATGTATGCATTGCTTACTACTAAAAAGTATGGTTTCCAGGAACTGGGCAGGAGTCTAGCCTGTCCCTATTAACAGCCCTGAAACAGCGGAGTTAAGCTAACTGCAGTGTCTTTTACAGGTTGCATCAATTCTTTTCCTCACATGGTAAAGGTTTCATTATTTGGACGCTTTGTCAGCAAAGCTCCTAAAATTCCTTGTTATAGAGCACTTGAATGCTGCATACTGAATACTGTTGGATCTGCATGTAAAGAGAAAAATCCCTTTGCGCTTTACAGCTGAAACATATGAATATGAGAGCTTAGGACAGCCCATGTTTGCAGGGTAAAAGAAAGGGGTAATCGTGTTTATTTGGACAGAAAACACTTATATTCAGGCAAATATATAGTTTTTTGCGTCAGTCTCCTCAACACGGTATGCTTCACTTTTCCATCTTTGAGGGAAGGGGAATTAATCGACTTGTGAAGACAGTAAAAACTGGATCTTAATTCTTCAGTGATACTCACATTAAGAATATCTAAGCTTCTGTCTCTGATGTGTGTTCTTCAAAGTGCTTGTGTTGATTACTTAGATTTTTAGCACCTCTTGACAGAGTTTTGTGATTCTCTGGTAAATTACTTTGAGAAACATCCAGGCAGTCTTTCAAACTGAATCCCTCTGGTTCAGAATGAAAAATGTCTAAATCAAAGTTTTTAAGATTATGTAGAAATTTAAGAATACAGCTTGTTCATTAGGGATAATTTCAAGCAGATGCTACTTGCAATGATGGAGGGGAACATGTCTGACAACTGCAATTTCCTTTTTACCTCAGATGTTATGTTTCTGTAATGGCTTTCTATAAAAGCATCTAACTTGGAGAGCAAACTTATTTGAAATGAAAAAAAAAAAAAAAAGCCAAGTGGGTTTATTTCCAATGTCAGTTATGTTTGTCTTCATTAATAAATGCAATATGTTACACCTCTGTCCCTGCTGGCTAAAATTGCGCTGCATTGTATTTTAAGCAGTGATGCTCATAGTTCAGTCTGTGACCCTAGTAGGCTCATGTCTGTTGCTGTTTTAGAAAGCTCCTCCCAAATCCTTGTAGTCTATACTTGTGGTTTATCGAAACATAGTCATTGTTCCCACTGCGTCATTTAAAATACAGTAGTTGTCTTTTTTAATTGGTTTTGATATCAATCTACTATTTTTTCTATTATGGAAATTTTGTATCCTTTGTTGTCATTAATAAGAGGACAGCTGTTGATTAACAGACCTGCATTTACCAAGCCAATTTAGCAGTTCGTTTGCAAAGGTGAGTTGGAATTGCGGGGCTAGAGAGCACGACTGCATGGCTACCTGGAGGGCCATCCCTTCCTCCCTGCCTCCTAAACCAGGGAGGGAAAATATAGAGTGTAAGCCAGTGTCTTAGATCTTCCTGACAACAAAGCATCACATGGACGTGATTGATTGCAGGGTATGTAAGTTTTGGGAGAAGAGCTTGGATTTTCACAGATAAATCTATTGGTGCGAGTCTTGATCTGCTTGAGGGTAGGAGGGCTCTACAGAGGGATCTGGACAGGCTGGATCGATGGGCCGAGGCCAGTGGTATGAGGTTAAACAAGGGCAAGTTCCAGGTCCTGCACTTGGGTACAACAACCCCCATGCAACGCTACTGGCTTGGGGAGGAGTCGCAGGAAAGCTACCCGGAGCGTCCTGGGGGTGAAGGTTGACAGCCGGCTGAACGTGAGCCAGCAGTGTGCCCAGGTGGCCAAGAAGGCTAACAGCATCCTGGCATGTATCAGGACTAGTGTAGCCAGCAGAACCAGAGAAGTGATTGTCCCTCTGTACTTGGCACTGGTGAGGCCGCACTTTGAATACTATGTTCAGTTTTGGGCGCCGCATTATAAGAAGGACATTGAGGTGCTGGAGAGGGTCGAGAGAAGAGCAACAAAGCTGGTGAAGAGTCTTGAGGATAAGTCTTATGAGAAGCGGCTGAGGGACTTGGGGCTGTTTACTCTGGAGGAAAGGAGGCTGAGGGGAGACCTTATTGCTCTCTACCACTACCTGAAAGGAGGTTGTGGCGAGGTGGGCGTTGGTCTCTTCTCCCAAGTTACAACCAATAGGCCAAGAGGAAATGGCGTCAAGTTGTACCAGGGGATATTTAGGTTAGACATTAGGAAACACTTCTACACTGAAAGGGTTATCAAAGACTGGAATGGGCTGTCCAGGGAAGTGCTTGAATTGCCATCCTTGGATGTGTTTAAAAGCCATCTAGACATGGTGCTCAGGGACATGGTTTAGAAGTGGGCCTGGTAGGGTTAGATAACAGTTGGACTTGTTAATCTTAAAAGTCTTTTCCAGCCATGATGATTCTATTATATGCATGATGCTATCATAACCTGATATTGGCTGAGTGAAGTTTTTTTTCCAGCTTTTAAAACAGAGTTCTGTGAATTTCCAGCTAGAAGCAGCTCTGACAATGTGGTTTACATTCTGCTTCTCACTCCAAACTTTCACGTCACTGGGCCTGTTGTTAGCCTGAGAGCTAAGATGAAGCAGCGGAGGCTAATTGACTTTCCAGCATGGTTTAACCTCTTAAAGTGATGTATTTTTCTGTGAAAGGTGAGACTGTAGTTGCAGGCAATAATGAACAAAATGGTGAATAAAGACTTGCGATAGAATGTCTTTATGTCCAGCTGAGGTGTATGATACTGCTTTAGGGTCTCAGTTTGAGTGGTCATTGTGTATTTCCATAGAACATTTTATTTTCCGTATTTTTTTTTAAACACTATTATTTATGTATTATTTATTTGAGTCTCACAAGTACAAAGCAATTTGTTTCAGCTGCATTACAGTCCACAGTCATTTCTTCCAGTGACAATTCTTATGGCACAACAGGTTTTTTCAACAACATGGAAGTTCTGTTCCGTGTTTTTTTTCTTCACCCACCTACACTTCCTTTACATCATTTATTTGTGAAATGATGTAAAGGAGGTGTAGTCCAATGTAATTACTTGTTGTTTTGTCAATCCTGTATTTAAGATCACTATCCTTTCTAGTAACAGAGCAGTACCTATTACTCCAAGAGTATGTTTATCTTTCTTTGGTATTATTAGTTCCAGGAAGCCTATACAGTTTGGATAATTTGGTGCGTTTCTGTTACACAAAATTTTGCCTTTCTTTACATTCCTTCTCTTTCTGTCCTCAAATAGAAGGCACTTCTCAGAACAGTGCAGAATTTTCTGGTTAAATGGGTTGCAAAGAGGAAATATATCTGTCTTATTTCCATTTTTATGGGAAAAAAGGAATCTATTAATCTGTTTTTTTTATTGGTTTATAAAACAGAGTGAACTTCAACAGCGAAGGACTACTTTTCCCATTGTGTCTCTTGTTTTCATCTGAAAGTTGTTTTTCTGTTCAAATTTTCTTTTATATTGCAGGGAAAAACCTTACCTTCTATTTAATTTGGCTTTTTTTGTCTGCTTTCAAAGGAAGAGAATTTAATACATTTTAGAATTAGAACCAAGTCATGCAAATGGAACTGAGTAATCCTAAGAGAAGATTTGCTAAGTTGATTATATTAATGTGACTATCACAAATTGCTATGAGTTTGCAGACGTTTAATTAGTACCTCTAGCAGCATACTCTTTTCAGCTCTGGTCATAGTCTACTGCTCTGCAAAGTGGCCGTAGCAGCTTCAGTGCCATGAGATGGAGCCGAGCTTCAGCTCCTTTCTTTCTCACCAGCGTTCTCTCCTACCACATAATTTGGTTTCGTTTCAGAAACACCACCATCTTGGAAACAAGTGCAACAAGCAGGTGTATAAATCTGCACATGGCAATACTTGTTAGTTTGGGGAACACGCTATATAGAGTTCTTCCGTTAGAACAGAAAATTGAGATGTACAGATGCATTTTGATCTCCCTGCTGCTTAACGTACCACAGACATAAATTATTTCATTTCCTTTGCCCCAGGCAGCACTATGCTTACCACAACTAATACTTACTTTCACTCTTTGGCTCAAAATTTCAGCAGGTTCATGGGAATAACTTCTGTGCTCTCTTCTCAAGAACAGGAGAGGACCTGCAGAAAGGTGGTTTTTTTTAGCTCAGTAGTATTCCTACACATTAATGACTCAATTGCTGCTCTGTATCACATCAAACTAGCTCCTTGCACACATTGTCTCTTCCCAATAGAGGCAACCACAGAAAGGATGAAGATGCGCACCTTGCAGCAAATGCGTTCACTCCTGCTGCTGTGGTAGATAACAATGCAAAATACAGCAGGATAAATCAAATAATGTATACATTCACCTCTCCTATGAGGAGAGGCTGAGAGAGTTGGGGCTGTTCAGCCTGGAGAAGAGAAGGCTCCGGGGAGATCTTATTGTGGCCTTCCAGTACCTAAAGGGGGCCTACAGGAGAGCTGGGGAAGGACTTTTTACTAGGGCATGCAGTGATAGGATGAGGGGGAATGGCTATAAACTGGAAGAGGGCAGGTTTAGATTAAACATTAGGAAGAAATTTTTCACTTTGAGGGTGGTGAGGCACTGGAACAGGTTGCCCAGAGAGGTTGTTGAGGCCCCATCCCTGGAGGTGTTCAAGGCCAGACTGGATGTGGCCTTGGGCAACCTGGTCTAGTGGGAGGTGTCCCTACCCATGGCAGGGGGGTTGGAACCTGATGATCTTCAAGGTCCTTTCCAATGTAAACCATTCTATGATTCTATGATTTCATGAAAATAGTACAGTAATTTTGCATTTGCTCCACACAGCTGCACTAGTTTGAAACTACCTTGATTTATACAGTGCTGCTGGCTTCAGTAGTGCATTATTTTGTTACGTGTAGAGCTTTTTCATGTGACTAAGTGTCACGTGTACACAGAGAGTGAAAATAAGAAACTGATTGGGGAAATTAGTTCAAATGGTGCCTTGATATTAGGGATCTCTAAGTTCAAGAGTGGTAAGCGCGCAGGCTAAGATCCAGATTCCCGGTGTGGCACACAGAGATCACAGTATTCATTAATTCAGAGTCTAATTTGACAGAAAATAAAATATATGAATGTAGAAAGAATTTAATCAGGTAGGAGCCATCTCCGCAGGAATTCCTGTGACAAAGGGGTACCCCAGAACTGGGAGATGATGCAATTACAATTTAAAAAGACTTGCAGCAAGGATGACTGACTAAAGGTAGAAGTTTCTGAGACCACTAGGAAAAAAGAACTAGTTTCAAACTCTTTCAGAGTGTGTGTGTGAGAGAGGCAGGTTCACATTTTCACATGAATAAAGTGAGGATCACACCTGTCCTTAAGGTCTGTGGTGAGCGGAGTCAAGTTCCCTGGTACTGGGCTTGGACCTGCTTGCTTTCCATCCTTTATTCTTTTCTTCTGCTCCTCTCTCTCTCTGCTGGCCCCTTTTGCTGTGTGCAAACTCCATGTTCATGTGAAAAAAAACAAACACAACCCTGTTTCTTATGGAGTCTTGTCAGATTCACTTGTGCTAGCAAAAAAGGGTTCTTAACTTGCAAGCTGTGTTTGGGACAGTACTGGCAGAGAATAAAAGCCAATCCTGAGTTGTCAGGAGAGTGGCATATTTCTTCCCCCAAGGAACAAAAGGGGGCCAAGAAGGCCAAGAGCATCCTGGCCTCTATCAGGAATAGCGTGGTGAGCAGGACTAGGGAAGAGATCGTTCCCATGTACTCAGCACCGGTGAGGCTGCACTGCGAATACTGTGTTCAGTTTTGGGCCCCTCACTACAAGAAAGACATTGAGGTGCTGGACCGTGTCCAGAGAAGGGCAATGTAGCTGGTGAGGGGTCTGGAGAACAAGTCTTATGAGGAGTGGCTGAAGGAACTGGGGTTGTTTACCCTGGAGAAAAGGAGGCTGAGGGAAGACCCTATCGCTCTCTGCAGCTACCTGAAAGGAGGTCGTAGCAAGGTGGGAGTCAACCTCTTCTCGCTAGTAACAACCGATAGGACAAGAGAAAATGGCCTAAAGTTACACCAGGGTAGGTTTAGGATGGATATTAGGAAAAAGTTCTTCACATAAAGTGTTGTTGAGCATTGGAACAGCATGCCCAGGGAAGTAGTGGAGTCGCTATCCCTGGAGGTGTTTAAAAGATGGGTAGACGTGGTGCTTAGGGGCATGGTTTAGTGGTGGGTTTGGCAGTGTTAAGTTGATGCTTTGACTTGGTGATCTTCAAGGTCCCTTCCAGCCTAGACAATTCTATGATTCTGTGATTCTCCTGTGTTCAGCCCTGGAGTGCTGTGTCCAGTTCTGGGTTCCTCAGTACAAGAGTGACATGGATTTACTGGAGAAAGTCCAGTTAAGGGTGAAGAAGCTGATGAAGGGACTGGAGCATCTCACATGTGAGAAGAGACTAAGACATCTGTGACTCTTCAGCCTGGAGAAGAGAAGGCTCAGGGGAAACTTACCAATGTATATAAATACATGAAGGGAGGGGGCAAAGATGACAGAACCAGGCTCTTTTCAGTGGTGCCCAGTGACAGAACAAGAGGCAATGGGCACAAACTGAAACACAGAGGAGTTCCCTCTGAACATCAGGAAACACATTTTTACTGTGAGGGTGACTGATCACTGGCGCAGGTTGTTCAGGAAAGTTGTGGAGTCTCCATCTTTGGAGATATTCAAAAGCCATCTGGACATGGTCCTGGGCAATCAGCTCTAGGTGGCCCTGCTTGAGTAGGGATGTTGGGCCAGATGACTTCCAGAGGTCTCTTCCAACCTCAACCATTCTATCATTCTGTGATTTTGTGAAAACAGTTATTTTCTCTTAAGAGGAAATCAGTAGAAATGTCCTGTTTTGTTTTTTTTTTTCTTTTTTTTTTTCCTTCTTTGAGTGGGGGAAAAAAACCACAGTATCTTGGATTTTTTTCATGTTGAGATGGTTAACAGGAAATCGAACAAGTTTATGCAGAGTAAAATGCAATCAAAATGGCCAGAGAGTAGTGAATAACGAGTGTCTGGTGACAGGAATAGTAGCAGCTCTTGACCTATATAACAATTATAGCAGCATTTTTTGTTCTGCCTAACAACTCCTGGGAAAGAGAGACCTTAAGTGGGTGCAAGGACACAGGAACTTGCAGTAGATGGGGGAGTCTTCACAGCAGCAGATAATTTAAAATCTTCCTGCTGTGATATCTATAACTAGCCCTGAAATGGATTAATCATCTTGGGATACATCATTAACTAATGAGAAGCATGAGATGCTTAAGACTATATAGCTATTCTAGTTTGGTTTGAATAAAGACAAGAAACCTTTCTGAAGGCTGGAGATGATTAAGCAGAAGATATAGTTGTCTCAGACTTTAGCCCCACAGGAACGCCTAAGGAGACAAACCTGAACCCTGTGGCTGAAACCAGAGATGACTTTTCTCTCAAGAGATAGCAAAACAAGTGACCCAAGAACAGTTTTTCTGGGTGTTCCCAAGGGGAGTCTGGAAATGGGATTGCTACAACTGGATGCTGGGCCTAGAGATGGCAGCAGTACTAGTAGAAAGTCAGCTGAAAGTGTACCTAGACAACAGACCACCAGAAGACTCCAGACCTTAAGGCATTTCACTTGTAGAAAAGGGGATTTGCACAACGAGACCCTGTCATCTGCTTTTTTTTTTTTTTTTTTTTTTTTTTCCCCTCCCTACAGCTGACCTGAACCATCTCTTTCCCATATGGTTGTTGGAAGCAAGTTCAGAGATACCTTCTCATCAGGAAGGGCAAGATTTGCTGGCAGAAAAAGGAAGGGTCCATAATTTGCTTTACCTTTGGTAAGGAGAGCCAGAAGTTTAGAAGCTATCCCTACCATAAGCTGGTCGTGCTTTTGTTTGTGTGTTTTGTTCCTACTTCAGAAACCAGGGGAGGAATGATGAGCCTGCAAGGCAATGTGGTCCACATAGCAAAAGGAACTCGGGTTCTACAGTTGATGAACTCCAGGCAGGTGTTTCTTCAAAAACAGCTTAATCTTGGGGCTGTGTGAGAGCAACGACTTGTAGCTGTGGACAGAGGCCAGGTAGATAAAATCCTGAGGCAGGCTGAGAGGCGTTGAGGCAGGCAATTTGTGCATGGGCATCTGTATGCACTTAAAACTTGAGAGAGCAGCCTTTTTTGGACATACAGAATCATTTGGGCTGGATTAAAAGTGACAGTTGATGAATTCTAAACCCACTTGTTGAGAAGAAACACAATCCACTACTAAATGCCCTTTTTGAATGGGTCAAGATGGAGAAAAAGAAAAGATCACATTTACATGATGAAACCCTGGAAAGCTTGTGAACTGTGCTCTGGCCAGGTGGTTTCATCACATAGGGACATTAGCACTTCAGATGGTAATGACGATAGTGAACCTGAAAGCGCATAATTGCTTTTATCAGCTTTTAATGAATACCATGAGGAAAAATTCCTGGTCTGTGAAGCCGCATGTCCTACCTGTATGTGGCAGCATAACTTTAGAGACCCCCAAGATACTCCCTGTTAAGCAACATTGCTTGTCTAAACATAGAAAAGGAAGCATATGCTCCAATTCCATCTGAAAGGAGGGAGAAAAGCCTCTGAGATATATACATAATAGGGTGTATGCCCCTTTAAAAATACAGGAAAATATCTGTAATTGCTGGATAATGTAAATAGGCACAATTGATAATAGATAGTAGGGAGAATACTGGAGGTATACCAGGATACTTATTTTACAAGTTTCAATCATCCATTTAGGAAAGAAAAAAAGTCTTCAACAAGGAGTCAGTCTCATGTACGGGCTCAAGTTCAATCTCTCATGTTTAGGCATGGACTCCTGTATTTATCTTCCAGCTGTTCTGGTCTTTATTCTGTATTCCATTTCTCAGAGAGGACTTCATTTTTTATGAGCTCTCCCAGAACCTGTTCTCACTTGCAGGTACTCACTCCTATGTTTTTTCTGCTTGTGTTGGAATTTAAAAGAACTGAAGAAGCTTTTTTTTGTTTGTTTTAGGGTGGTTTTTTTTTTTTGTTGTGGGTTTTTTGTATGTTTGTTGGTTTGGGTTGGGTTTTTTTGTTTGTTTGGTTGGTTTTTTTAAGAAACATCCACTTAGCTGAGAGATACCTAAGGTTTTACCCTGTGGGCTGGGAGAAGGCTCTGATTCACTAACTGTGTATATTTTTTCTCTTTGCTGTTGATCTAAAGAGCAGTATGCTTTGCTGACTACAAAGTCAGGTCCTTTCGTATTCTTGCTTTGTTACCTACGGGATGAGTACAATCGGAGAAAGCAAGGCAGAAACTGTGCTGCTGGAGATGGGCTCTTGCCCGCAGCCTTTGGCAGCGACCAGTGAGTGGTACTCTTGTGCAGGGCTCTCTGTGGCTCAGTTGCAAAATAACCTTCCCAGACTGTAAAACCCACACAGACCCTCCATCTGGTTTGAAAAGTTCGACAGGGTTATTTGTGTGAGAAACTGATTTTAATTGCATAATAATTTGAACATGGGCGTAGTGATTCCTATATCACTGGATCATTAACTGAGTGCAACAACAAATTAATATAAATTGGCTATGAATACATGTTGGCTGGAAATTAGGAGTTACCTAAATTAGGTTTGAAACAGCTCAGCAATATACTGTTCTCAAGTTCATTCTGACCCCTGTGAAGTTTGCCAAGAAGTGCCACAGACACCCAAATGTCTTGAACGTGAAGTATAACTCTTAATCTTGATTCTAAGGCTTAACACTAGGGTCTGTTGTGCCTTTCCTGCCTCAGGAGTCATCTCAGCCATTCTTCCTCTCTGGCAGCAGCTTTCAGCTCCAAGGTCTGCACAATTCAGTAAACCACCGAGCTGTTTGGTCTCTATCCCTCATCGTCATTCAGCTGAGCCCCTAGACCAATGATACTTGAAACATCTGCTAACCTTGGATGAGGACATCAAGAACAACAACCTTGTTTCTGCCAGCAGCTTCTTCCATCCTAGCCATGTTGGTTTTGGAGGACCTAACCTTTTCTTTTACTCCCAGTAGCCCAATTCTTAATCCTAGTTTTATTTAATTCTAGCTAGATTTCCAGCTAGAGCACCTCTCATTATACAGACTCCTGACTGCTCCCTGGCCCCAACTAATGATGTGCAGGAAGTTTAGCTTTCCCCCTGCTGGTCCAAACATAAATCCTAGCCACAATCCTGACCGTAATCTGAATATCCTAATTTTGTAGGCTTTATATCGTGATTCTGCAATTCTCTGAAGAACCTTGCATAAGGCATTTATGTTACCCTCTTTCTATCTGAGTTATCCTCAAAGGTCGCAGCAGGTTCCTAACTGTTCCTTGAGTACAACTACTACAACCAGACAGACTGTTCTGTCCCAGAGTTAGTTGTCCCTGTTGGTGCTTTAAGTCATCTTAGCTCTGTGTGCTGTGGATGATTCACTAGGAAGTTTAATTCTTCCATTCCAGCCTTATAAAAGCCTAACTTCACAGACTAACAATCTCACGTTTTCTTGCCTAGGATTGAGACTAAAACTATCAATATGCCATTCAGGTAATCTCTGCTCTCTGATGTGTATATCCCACAAACAGACAACAGATCTCCAGTTCCTCTTATCCCAAACCATTACCAAGTTTCTGCTTAAGGCTGGAGTTAAAGCCATAGTTCAGCAAATGTGGTCTGCCTCAAAAATAACCGAAAATCCTTACTTTTTACCATCTCTGACCCTTATACTACTTCTACGGACACCATAGGATATCACAACAAATAGTCAACACCAAAGCTATTTTTCCAGACTCTTCTGTCTCAAGACCTGGATAGCCCTACCCCTGTACTTACCTAGGCATCTCTACCTGACCCAGGATCAACTGCGAGTCAACATCTCTATGACAGCAGGTCTTGCATTATCCATTGCTAGTCTTCAAAAATTTGTCGATAAATTTCCCTTCACACCCTTTTTTTTTTTTTTTCCCTGTCTTATTTCTTTCCCCCAGCCTTAATGTTCGTCTACAAAATCCAAATTGATTCTTCTCTTTTACATTACTGTATCACGTCTTCTAAATCTGTAACTCTGAAAAAATCAACAAATGTGTAAATAAAGGTCATCCTGTTAAACAGTGTACATGGAGTTCAAACAAACTTTTGACCTTACTGTTAGCTGAAAGCTCTTTTAAAAAACTAAGGTGTTGCTTACATTAAAGTTACTCTTTGGGAGAGGTTAAAAGATTATGAAGTGAAGAACAGCAATAATCAGTTTTCCAAAGGGGAAATGTTACTGATAAACTGTTATCAAATAGGTCTGCACTGTATAAAATAGCCATAAATAATCTGTAAAAAAGGAGTGATTAGTAAGACAATGTAGTCTGATGATGAATTGTTTAAGGTAGTTATAACCATGAAGGTATAGGGTCAAGAAAAATGGGTACTGGCTCCTCTGGCTGCACTGAAGGAGGAACGATGGGACAAGGACACCTAGTGAGGTAATGAGGAAGGATCAACAAGAAAGGAATCAAAAGGATGTGTGAAGCATTTAAAGCTCAGTATACTAGCTCTGATTAGGGTAGGTGAAGGGAAACCATTTGAAAAATGACACAGGATTGTGAACAGAGGAAGGCAGGCTGCAGAAGTAAACCTACAGAATATAGTAGAAGGAAAAGTGTGTAGGAGGAGACCTAGCAAGTGACTTGGAATAAGGTTTTGCAGTCGGAACAATAACAGGAGGGATGGGTGTGAGAAAGAGAGGGGCAGACCCTGTCTTCCACAAGCACTGTGTGGTGTGTAGGTGTGAGACAGTCAGTGCCATTCGACTTCAGAGCTATGGATTGGTCTCCAGACCTCTCCTCCACAGCAATGGTAGACTTCACCTTTGTTTGTATGTTTACTTGTGCACACAATTTACAGCCTCTACAGAAGATAGAGGTATATATACGTCCTTTTTTTTTTTTTTTTTTTTTTAGGGGAAGGTGTGAGTCATCTCGGTAGGGTGAAACGCAGCTATTACACGAAGAGTAGGAAAGAACCAGTCCAGCTGAGGTACTCACTCCCTCCTGGGATCATGGTGGCCTGGAAGTTTGGTCTACTCAGACTGTCAGGATAGGGGGTGTATGACTTCTAACAAAACCTGGGATGGACAGGAGCTAGTGTAATAGTTTAGCAGTCAGGGTTGGGATTAAGTTTAGGAATGCCAGAATCTGAAGAGCTTGATTTATTAATGGATTCTGAGAGCTTTGCAGGGTTAGGGTGGATTAATATTCCGGTAAAGCAGACTTAGCTCTGGGATGTTGTTTTAAGATGAGGGTTAGGTTTAGGATGAGGGTAATATGGCATAAAAATTCATATCTACTGAAATACTGAGGTATCCTGAGGGACAGGGGGACATTAGAGAGACAGGTGAGCTGAAAGCAAATAGGAAAATGAAGTTAATGCTGTGCTTATGTCACTTCAGATCAATTTAGCTATTTCCTTAAAACCAAATTACCACCATAATTTAAGGGTAATTTCCAATTAACAGCCTCTGTGCATTTAACCAACCATCTGTAAATATAGACACAGAGGTGATATTCAGGCCACCCACACAACACACTCTGAATCTTGTTACTGTTTGTACAGTGGAAGGTCTAGAATAATGCTTGTTCTGAAAAGAATAAAAAATAAGCTTTTCCTGCACCATTTGAGCAAGAGAAAAATGAAGACAAGTTTGAAAGAATGAAATAGAAAGCTTAATAAAATCCATCTGGAGACTGAGAAAGAGCTCAGGTAGCTCACTCCAGGGATGGATTTTGCCTGTTCTGCAATGCATGATGGCATTTCTACCTGTACTTTGCCTCCTCTGAGATAAAGAACTGTGCAATTTTTTTTTTCTCCCATGCTGAGTAGTGTATATAGGATGGTTACATTTCATCATACAGTGAGATTCTACATCCTTGTAATTTGATTCTATTGCAGTTTGGTTTTTAATAATATCCTTTACCTTTTCTAAATCAATATCCAATCACTGTTCCTTCAGGGGAAAAATTTGCAATTCATTAAGGCTTGACTGAAAGAAGAGTATGAGTTTTATCTCAATAATGTGCATGCCAAAGTTCACTGAATCATGTAAGTCTTTTTCATTGTTTTCCACTTCTCATGTGATGGAAATATAATTTCGGAGTTGACAGAAAGCAAGGTAGCAGGACTCAACCAGAAAACCCCTTTATAAAACACATTTTACGGAGCTTCCTATCTCAACAAAGTATTGTCCCATTCTTGAGAAGGTTAATCTTACTGATGTTAACTTGGCAGTAACCAACACATGCTTTTATTCATGGGTTGAATCTGTCTTTTTCAGTTCTTGTGTAACAAAATCTTTCAAAATCCTGAAGTGTCTCGACTGTTAAAATAGTGATGTTTACCTTTCTCCCCATCCGTTTCCTGTGCATAAACTGACATCTTCAACTATCTAATGGGAGAAGGATTTTTTCCTTCTGTAGAGAAGATGGAACCAGTCCCTTTTAAATAGTACACAGGTAAAGTATGGGGGGCAATGGACACGAGCTGCCTCAGGGAAAATCCTAATTAGACATTAGGAAAAAAAAAATAATCATAGTAAAGACAATCAGATATTGGAACAGGTTGCCTCAAAAAGTTGTGGAAGGTGCTTGAAAATACTCTGAACTCAACTGGATAAGGCCCTGAGCTACCTTATCTAATGGCAAAGCTTCATCAGACCAGATGAGCTCCTGAGGTCTCTTTCAACTTAAATTAGTATATAATTCTGAAACACTCACCAAGAAATAATCAAGATGCCTGTGCTGACTAAGAGCTGTCCTTCTCTGGCTGTACTGACACTATTTCTGTCAGCAAATTTCTTAAACTGAAAAAATGTGCAATGTTTTTCTAAATCTAGGGCTGTTGCCTGTTGCATAGTAAGGCTGTCTATGTTGATATAAGTCGTCCCTATCTCCTTAGTCATTGCCAGTAATGTGCAATTTAAAGTTTTTGTCCTTTTAATGTTTTTTTTTTGTCCTTTTAATGTCCATTTAATGTTAATGTTTGTGTGTTGCAGAAAACAGATCTGTTTTTTGCAACTATGTATTGATAAAGATAAAGGAACTGATAAAGATGGTATTTTTTTCCAGCTGGGTCAATCTAGGCTGTACCATCACATATTGGCAGGAACAAATAGGAAAGATTTAGCCTGAGGCAATTTAAAATCTGAGTCCTTCAGTCTATGAAAAGACTAAAGAATTCAGTAAAGTCTTGCCCTATTTTGCCTCTGCTGTTGAAATTGCCTTTCTCACGTGGTAAATTTTGATCTAGCAGTGGAACCCAAGTTAGCAACAGAGCTGATTCAGATCTTTTTGGCATTTTCTGCAAAATTTAGGCAAGAAAAATTTAGACAAGAAAAATAAAGATATTTGAGACTTTGAATGTGACATTTGAGGCTATTTCACATATATGTTTCCACATATAAAATTGTAAGGCTTCAGGGATCAGTCCAATGAAATATAAAATAATGTGTTGGTATACATTTTCATTTAAATCTAAGAATAATTGGAAAAATGAAGGAGCTAGGCAGAAATAATGTAATAATGAGTTTATCACTCTACACTGTAAATTCTTAAAGCATAAGCTAATGCGTAAGCAATTATAACCTTTGGGGAGAGGAAATAGAGCACCCTAGGCTCTATTGCCCTTGCCTGGTTTTTGTGGTTTGGCAGTGTGGAGAAGCTGTAGAAAGAAAATCTTGTAAGCTGAGTCTGTGCATTTATTTGCAATTTTATGTGAGGCATTTGCTTATGGCAAAATGTCCTTGAGTTTAGGGAGAGTTTTTTTGGCACAGCCGAGTTTCTGCATTCCAATTTTATTGTGATTTGCTCTTTGCAATTAATAATAAAGCAGTTTGAGAGGAAACAAAGGACAACAATGAGACTAGAGAGGGCAAGTTATTAACCCAGTGTTATTTCCCCCCTTAAAAGCAACAAATATCGTCTAGGGCGCACAGGTACCATTAAGTCTATCCCATAGACTGTCTCCTATTTTTTTCTACTACAGATTTACTCCCATATAACCTCCTTGACTTCAAATGATTTCAAAATGCAAAAGCTGCAGGAAAGCAGTACTAGGATGATCAGGGAATGCAGAGCCAGTCTTAACAGAACAAGTTAAAAGAAAACAGGCTTGTTTAGCCTGGCAAGCGAAGGTCTGATTGCATACTAGAAACACATCCAGGGTAAATGCTAGGAAACAAGAGTTAAAGGAGAATGGTAGAAGAGGAGCTGGAAGTATTCATTTTTTCCATGGGTAAAGTTAGGTTAGAAACTAGAAGGTTACTAACCTTCAGAAGGGCGTAGGCTTTGGATGCATTTACTAAAGGTGAGATAGCTTGATTGACTCCATTAGGAGACGCTGGCCTTGATTCAAGAGGTCCTTCTAATCCATAGCCAGGGGAAACACAGAAGGGTATGGAGCAGTGTGTGACATTTCTTACCTGTCTCCAGAATCTTTTGCAGTTTAAAGAAGTTTCAGTCTGTATGAGAGATTTTTCCTGCCGATGGTTATTTGTTTTATGGGGGGGTGATTTAAGCAGTAAAACACCATTCACAACAGGTGATACAAAATGCAATGTATTTTGTTTTGGCAAAAAGCTTTTCAGTATGTTCATTTGCCTAAATGAGTCATTATCTCTAGGCCTAAGATAATTTCCTATTTTTTTCTGAAAATTTCAAATTACTCAGAAAGTATTTTTATAGCACAGAGGGAATTCTATTTGTCAATCTCACGGAGACTGAGCTTGTATAAGTTTCTAAGCTTATAATTTTTTTATTATCCTCCTTTCATTCTTGCCTCCTTGGTCTTCAATAGGAAAATAGTAGAATGACTTCTTACTATTTTTAAGCTGGTTTGGCATAGATCATATCACTGTTTGTCTTACAGTAGTTTTTCTTGGTGTGTGGCTTGCTATCTTTTGATTAATTTCATTATCTCCTGGAATGCAAGTGTGCATTTGTGATCTTTGGGTTGAAAACCTGCCATGATTTTGGGCTTTCATCTGCTTTCTAGTCCTTAATTAAGCATATTGACATATTGTTAGTAAAGATGATAGCTTCCTGTGGAATAACTGGCAACACCACCGATTCTGCTGTTATATTTATTTATGACATATCACAGTAGATGGAATCATCACTTTGTTCACTGAAATCTTTGTAAATTAGGAAGAATGGATCTCTTTCCATGCAGAGAAACTGTATTATTCCCATTGTGATTCAAAGAGATGTTCAGAAGTAGGTAGGGGTGACTGACCTCAAAAGTTTGGGGAAAATTACCAAGCGAACTTTGTTTTTTGAAGGACTTCAAAAGTAAATGAAACACATCAGGGCAGATTCTCAGCTGGTGTAAATTAGCATCACTCCACTGAAGTGAGTATAGCAGTTTAGCCAACTGACAGTCCCTCAGGTTATGCATTTCTTTCTTGTTTTGTTGCTGATTTTGAAATGAGAGAACTCCAAGTGAACTTTTTGACCAAATTATTCTGTTGGGGGTCGGAGCAGGTCATGAATAAAACAAGCGTACAGATCAACTCTGAGCTCTTTCCACATGAGTTATACCCTAATCATGGCCTCATGCACTCCCAGAACTCGATTCCCTGCAGCCTGTCTCCTGCTCCTGCCTGACCCTGATCTGGAATGAAATTGTTATCAGAATCACTGTAGCATATATTGTATTACTGTGTATAGCAAATAAAAGTTGGAAACTGGGCATATTCAAGACTGGGAATCACCTCATCTGCCTTAAAGCACTTTCAGAGAGCAATTCATCCAGTGAAAGCACCAGCATCTCCAAAATGCTCCTGCTAACAGGACTGCAATTTAATATTAATAAATTGATGAAGTATTAAGACAATATATGATGTAACCATTCAGTCTGCAAGTGAATGAGCTCCTACTAACAGTCCTGGTCAGATTTCCCAGTGGGGAATGCTGTGCTTTGTCAGATGACTGCCATCCTCAGTGTTCAACCCAACACTGTGTACTTAAAGATGTTTAAAAAAAAAAAAAAAGGGGGGGGGGGGAACACATCTCTTTGCCATCTGAAAAACATTTAAAAAAATGATGATGCAACCTTCCGTTCAAATTTAAACCTTAATGATATGAAGTCTGGCAAAACTGTTCTATTTGCCAAAAGAGTGGTGCCGTTTGGATAAATAAAATAAGCTTCTAGAAATGTTTTTTTCAAAGCAAGTTCATGCTTTCATGATTTTTTTTTTTCATGTAACTAATTTATAAGAATTAAATACCTGCCTGAATTAGGTCTGTGTTTCCTCCACTTAGTGCAAGAAATGTTTCAGTGTGGATTGTTTCCTATTTTTGCAGCAGGCAGAGAGTCTGAACCTGAAGTGTGTGGTGAAATACTTCCTTCTGGTAATTACATTTTGTAGGGGCAGGACATCTCTATGTACAGACCTCACAACAGCTAAAGCCAAAAATATCATTCAGGAACATATCACAACGTGGTTTCACCGGGTGCTGCTGAATTTTGGAAAGAAAGATGTTGAAATGCCAGGTTGGCCCTTAAAGGACCAAACCAGTCTATGCCACATTTCCCTTCCTTGATCTCTACCCACATGACAGGTGTGTTCAGTAGCTTAATGAAATTAAACATTTTTGATATTTGGTCCATGGTTCAATGATGTTTTTTTCCCCAGGGCTACAGAGTCTCTATGTGTATGCATGCTCATTTCCTGCGGGGTCTGATAGCAGAATGGAGCTGCCCTGGTCCCCCTCCTCCTCAAACAGAGAGGTCACTCTTTAAAACTAATCAGATACATCTCACTGTGAGATTAATTTAAAAATTAGCCAGCCAGTATGTTCATATCTCTCCTTTAAATAATGCATATATTTACCTTAATTTCTGTTTTAAACTCTTCTATTAGAGTATAATCTTCTATTAGAAGAGCTGAGACTACATTAGAGTTGTCTTCTATTAGAGTAACAGTGGGAACCTGTGCAGCATAAACTTCCGTTAATAGCTATTAATTATTCTGTAAATTAAAGCTATGGGCAGGAGTGTTGCTGCATGCATGTGGTGAGAATATGATAAGAAATAGAAAGTTCATGTTGTACAGTGAAATAAGGCTGTCTTTTTTTTCACCCCTATAAATTACATTATTGTATTTCCTTGGGGTTTGGTTTAGTTTGGAAAAGATTAATTATATAGGACGAGGGGTAATGGCTTCAAACTGGAAGAGGGTAGATTTAGATTAAATATTAGGAAGAAATTCTTCAGTCTGAGGGTGGTAAGGCACTGGAACAGGTTGCCCAGAGAAGTTGTGGAAGCTCCATCCCTGGAGGTGTTCAAGGCCAGGCTGGACGTGGCGTTGGGCAGCCTGGTCTAGTGGGAGGTGTCCTCGTCTATGGCAGGGGCTTTGGAACTCGATGATCTTCAAGGTCCTTTCCAACCTAAACCATTCCATGATATAAGTATGGAGTTTTTTAATGTATTCTAGTTTAATATTAGTAAATTGATACAGTGTTAAAACAACATATGATGCAACCATTCATTTTGCATGAGTTAGATTTTTTGGCATCAGTGAAAGAAAAACTTTTTTTCTTCCTGCAATTATACTGATTACACTGTTTTTTATTTTTCCTGTATTGTGAGCATTTAAACACTGAACAGCTTGTTTCAACCTTTGAAAATTCAAGGCTTAATGAAATATTTTAATACAATCAGCTTTAGTTCTTGCTAAATGGAAGAAAATGAAAGTGCAGAACAAAACCATATTTTTCCTTTGACTTCTTAGTAATTAGTCCTTGCCTTCTTTTTGAAATGCCAATGTTCTGCCACTTTGCTCTCAGAATTTAACAACATTTTCAGTGCTTTACAAAAAATTGCAAATGATTTAGCCAGGCCTAGTTTCTTCATAATTTGTGTATTTTAGAAATATAGCATTCAGGAATAATTTCATATGCTTTTCTACGTTGTAAACTGTGCAATTTAAACTGGAACAACAGAGGTAGTTTAACTTCTGTTGCCACTTGAATATACTTTTACTTTACATTGAAGTCAAGAGGATGTCTGCCTGAGGACTGAAAGTTGTACTAGTGATGTACACTAGTGGGAGGGTTTATATTCTGAAGTGACTAAAGAACATGGAGTTCAAACTGAAATCTGTGAAATTACAGAAGAAATAGAGCAAAAAAGGAAAAAGCTAGCTTGATGCTCCAAACACATAAAACCTAACAATCTCAAATTCTATTTCTTTGACCTAGTTTATCCTTGGATATTTAGGCACTGCCTCCCCTCCCAAAGTCAGTATGAAGCAAAATCAAAGTTGAGTGGGAACAGGTTGTGCAATCAGAAGTATCAGATTTGCTTTTTGATGAAATACCCTCATAGGAGTGCCCTTCCCTTGGGCTGTGAACACTGTCAGTTTACCAGGTAATGCCATCTGACTGATATGGTCTCTTGGTATCTCTTGTGGAGATCTCCCTTGTTGCTGGAGATCTCTCTTGTGGATTAGGACCTCAACTTAGGCTTCATAAAGTGCCCCGACACAAGAGGGATAGCAGCTGATCCATGCTTTGATCAATGCTCATCAGTGTTGGCATTCATCCACAGGCACTTCTAACAAAAAAAGGTCTGTCTTCTGTGATGCTTTTCTGGGTTGTTACAGTTAATGGCCTTTACTGAGAAATGCAGCAGGAGTAACTGCGAAATGAGGTGAGGACTCACGGGTGAACCAGAGGAGAGCTGGCTGGCTGTTCTTGAAACTTCTGTGGTATTTATGTCGTTATACACGTATGCAGTCTGGCTTGAACTGCCTGGAATGTATTTATTGTAAAAACTCTCCTGTACAGCTGGATTTCTGTCCTTCAGCAGAGAGGAAGGGTTCTGGCCTAACCCCACAGTAGATCACACAATGATTTGCTTAACCCCACGGTAGATCAGGGGCTTGCACTTGGCTCTCATGAACACAAAGACATGCTCTAACCGACGAGCTTGCATTCCTCGCGGACAGAGTCACAGCTTTAAAGTAAACCCGTGGTTTTGTTTCCTTTTTTTTTTTTTTTTTTTTTTTTTTAAATGCTGGTGTCTACATGTGCTGGACGATTCCCCATGTGATTTGGAACAGCGTGTTTATTGTTCCAGATGAGATTGACTCCCCAGGGAGTTCATCTGCACTGCAAACATCAATGTACTTTGCTCTAAGTTGGAGCCAGAGGCAGTGGAGAAATTGCTATAATAACTCTGTCCCACTGGAGGGCTCCCCAGCACTTGAAGTGATCCTCTTTTTTTATAGCTATCTCAGTTTTAGGGCTGTCTCTTGCCTGCAGTGCAATGCGGAGCTGCTCCCTTGCAGCAAAAGAAATGGGTTTAAAGATGGGTGTGTGTGTGCAAGACTTACTCCTGCACTCCCCTGTATGCATTTTTAATGACTGTCCTCAATATTTTTATCAGGCAAAAGATGTGCTAAACACAACTCAGAATGCACTGTTGCTCATTATGTTTTGAATTTTGTGTTCATTTCTGAGTCAGTTTGGTTAAGTATCTTCACTGCTTCTTAACTGATTGAAGCTTTAGAAAGGTAACGACAATTATTCTGGAATTGTTCCCTTTATTGTAATTCAATTTTTAATAGATGCCTTCAGTACAATCCAACTACTTAGAAGTGCTCTAAAGGGAAACTGGCTACACTTGAAGTTGGCTGCTTTGCTCTTCCTCAGTCGTGTTGCTTTTAATTTCATTTAGAGTTAAAATAAAATCATTGCTCAATTTAATTCATGAACAGTTTTAAGTTTCTGCTGAGATTTCAGGTGGTTACTGAGTCTTGAGGAGTCAAGTGCTTTAGAAGGATACTCTGACTGGAAAGCTCAAGTGATTTTGCAGGAAAGTGTATGAAGGCAAGTTAGTGGTCTGTTTTGTGTGTAGCAATAGAATAGCTTTCTACAGCCCTCCCATTTAATCTGAAACAAGGTACATGTGGCAGGATAGGATGGAAAATTTCAGTAATTGTAAATGAACTTTCGTGACTACTGTAACTTTTCAGCTGCTCTTAAAAATGTCAATTCTTGGCAATTGCTGTATTTTCCTTAGAAAAACGTTATTCTATTTTCAGGCTGGATTTTATACTGGCTTACCTTGTAATTTAGCTAATGTTACTTTTGAATTCATGATTATTTTTTTTTTTTCCCCTGCATCAGTTGCATAGTGTTTCAAAAGTCTCATATTTTAAGTTGGATGCAAATATCAATCCCCTCAAGAGAATTCCTTTACTTGGTGTAGCATGGTAGGTCACCTTTGGTCTTATCTTTAAGATAACAATAATCACCCAAGCCCAGTGCGTTCTTACTGACTGCCAGCTGATGGAAAAGGACATCTTTGGGAGCTGTTGACACTAAATCATGATTCCTTCCTATAGAAATTCACTACTATGATTTGCCTGTTGGTATCCAGAAGTAAGATTTCAAATGCATCTTTTTAACCACACTGGCAGTTTCTTTTAAACCACCAGTGGTGCATCTTTGTTCTCACTTCCCAAAGCAACTTTCTGCAGCCTTTCCCTCTCCCCAACCCACTTCAAATGTTGAGGCTTATTCTAGGATTTAAAAAGAGACATCCTTTTTAAGTTCATTGTGTGTTACTTGAAAAGGGCTTCAAACCATAATTAAAAAAAATCTCCACTTGTATCAGGGGTTGTTTAGTTGTGAGGAATATTATTATTGGTGAAACTTTCCCATCCAGCCAAGTTCTTAGCCAAGGGATATTTTGTGAGTTTATGTGAATGAATTTTTTTTCATCCTTCTTAATGCTCTACTAATATTATTTGCTTCCATTTTGCCCTGACACAGGAAAATATGCAGAGTGAGGTACCGTGAAGCTATCAAAATATTTAATGTTCTTCCCTTAGAAAGAGACAGCAGTGTAGAGAACAATTCCTAATTATTCTGAGCATGGAGATACTAAGATTGTGTATTAAATAGAAGGAAATTGTAGCACAGTGGCTTGTCTGATGAGTATCATCCGAGGGGTCTGGAGCACATTTTTTGGTTTGTATACCCTATGTGCTTTGCAATTTCTGTCTCATCCTAATGGACCACTAGAAATGCAACAGCTCATGTTGACCCTTTACAGAGCTGGAGAAGAGTACTTGTGCAGTCTGGAAACCCCGTTAAAATTCACATGGCAATAAAAGTATTAGGATTCCTTTCCATTAGAGACATTGTAGTGTCAGTGAAGTGTAACATACAAAACAATATGAACAGACTGTACGGTTTACAGTTTCTGCGCTGCACAAAATGTTAGCTCTATAAATATATTTTAAAAGACCCACCAGCAAATATTTAAAAATAATTGCAAATTCTTCAGTGATGTAGACACATAAATGAAGGAATTTTGCTGAGGCAATTATAGTGTCTCCTGCTGCTGTGCCAAAAGTATTAGCATGATACATGAGACCTCCCACTGTTTGCAGATCTCTGCAGTAACCAGAAATTTAAGGTTTAGAACTTGGAGGTGAGCTGAAAAGATGTAAATAACTGCACAGGTTTCACATCTAACAGGATGACTGTGGTTGTTCTAATACTGCTGCGCTTGTCCGAGAGGATTTGCCACCCTCTGTAAAAGCTTTGGGATGGCTTGTCTTTGTACGTACTGCAGGAATGGATCATAATTAAAACATTCAGGCAAATGGTTGTTAATGTGCTTACAGACCAAGGACTTGGGAAAAAACATGTACTTTCCAGAGCTTGAATGGTTCTGTGTATTCCCCCAAGAGCTGATGTCACTTAATTGACAGAGCAAAATGGGGGAAAAAAAGTCTTTTCAGAAGGTAGCCTTGCTTCATCTTTTTTCTCTAACATGATGAAGTTGTTGCCTGTTGTTTCTGAACATCTCATGACACCTCAAGGCACGAGGCTGAGACACTATTTTATAGAAGGAGAGCAGAACACCTTCTCTGGGGTCACAAAGGCAGTGAACAGCACAGCCAGAAACTGAACCTGGCATCCTCACTTCCAGCCCCGTGCTACATTCTCTTCCCTGCTGGCAAGCTGAGAGTACCATGGATGCGACTAAGTAAAGAAATCTAGGTAAGCTACTTAAATCCAAATATCTGTGACTTTTAAGTTTATATATACTTCTCTGAAATTAAGAAGGTATTCAGAAATGTGCACTATTTTTTTTTGAAGCTCTTTGTGCTTTATGTATCTTAATTTCTCATTTTTAATTTTTGAATAAACTTGATTCAAATATTGATCACGTAAATCAACATTTCCATATTTTCTAGATATAAATCAGATGATGAGTGTCTGAGTGTTGGAAGAGTTTCTCTGAAAAAGTGAAGTTATAAATTTTCTTTGAAATTTTTCTTCAGTGGTCGTTAAAAATTAGGCAAACCATACATTCAGTATTTCCTCTTCTACTGTAGAAAGCTTGCCAATGCGCAGGAAAAAAATGAGGGCTCTTCTAAGCTGCCCATTTTTTTTCCTTTTACTTCAACCTCCCACCTCAATGTCGCTTTCCCTCCTTTTCTTTCTATTCCTTTTTGTCTTTGTCAGCTAGTTTAATACACATCTTTCAATGAGAGGATTAAGTTTAAAAATGTAGAGAATTATTATCTTCAGGTATACCTAAGTGATGCTTAAATTATGTTTCTTTTTTTTTTTCGGAGGTGCTTTGTAGATGTTTCTGCTTTCATACAAATCAGTTATGACATGTGCACTGAAGTGTGACCATAGCCAAAGCTTGTGGGTATTTGGATCTCTCTATACAGCATAGGACCATCCTTTTTACCTAGATTGTCGCTGCTTCGGAAGACTTGGAAACAGATTCTTAGAGGTGGTCAAAGTGTACTTTCAGGTGTGTAACCGAGTCCAACCTGTGTGTGCAGGCAGAGTCTTACCATGTGGATGCAGATGTCAAAGTACTTTTGCTCCTACCCTGTAATTCTGAATTAAGGATGAGTGGGAAAAGGCATGTGACTGTGTTGAGAAGCTCTGCCTAGAGTTTATCCTCAGCAGCATTTTAGCGCTTAATAGGTTCTGGTATTGTAAAAATCAAGTTAAAGATTTTTCTTCTTATTAGTGTTTCATTTTATAAGAAGACATGCTTACTTCTCCATTTATTTTTGACATTGTTAAAGTAGAGAATTGGTCCAGCTGTGAATTTATCAGCTGTAAACAATGCTCTTTGCCTTTGGCCAAATTTTAGTCTCCTAGTGTTTTCACTCTGCCTGGGGTGAATCTCTGTGACCAACAAATCCCTGAAAATAAGAACATATAATGGAAAAGCTGACAAGACCCTTAACAACAGCAGAGCCATGGGCTTTGGTATAAACAACATAATAACAGAGTGGATTTGAATGTCATCCTGGAATTTCAGTCTTTTGTTGCTTTTCTTGTCCAATTGCCCTCATGACTATTTCACAACGATACTTCCTGGGATATTCCAAAAGCCATGGTTATTCATCTGCAGGCTTCTGCCATAACCCAGCAGTAAAATGTACATTGGGATGTTAACTGCTCTTGCTTTTATAGCAGAATAAACATAACAAAACCAAGCTGGCTGTGAGATATGGTAGTAACTAAATTAACCCTAAACAAGTAGTTCCCTGGTTACGACGTGCTGCGATATTGAGGCTTGTCAGCATGAGATGCTGTGACAGTGCTTAGCTGTGTGCTGATGAATCACAGTGTGAAGCGTAAAAAAGAGCGCAATCCTCTTTCTTCTCCTGCTACTTGACCCCGTGTCTTTATGTGAAATGAAGGACCTTGGACTAGATGCACAAGTAGCTACTCAAAGACAGTCCTGAAACAGGTATCTGGGCTTCTCTGTACGACACATTGCCCAACCAACCACCTAAGAACGGGGTTCTCAAAACTTAAGAAGCTTTTCAGAAGGGAATAAGGATGCAAAAGGAGGGAAGTTGTTTTGCATTTGGCTGTCATCTCCTGTTCTATGAAAAACCTCTCCTTACTTCTCTCCTTCTTCCTCTCCAGATCAAGGACTCTGAACCCTTTTTTTTTTTTTTTTTTTTTTTCCATCTCAGCTGCTTGAGGTTAGGGGAGGACAGTGCTGCGAGTGTGGCCTTTCTTTTAAAATCTTTGTAGTAGTTCCACTGCTATTGCCTTTCTCCTAGTTGGAAACACATTAGTTAAAGCACTCAGGGAAAGTCCAGTCCTATGTAATTAGCTTGTGTATGAATTACTATTAAAATCAGTGTCTATATGGAATAGCACGCCAGTTCCTATTGACATTCAAAAGAGAGTAGATCTCCGTTTTGCCTCAGCCCTAAACAAGGATAGCAACACTCTGAAAGAAAATACAAGGTTTTACTCCTGGGTCACCCTTTAAGGTATTGTACCCAGCCCAGGAGCCAGGAATAGTTCATAAATAATTTGACTGGCAAGCTTGTAAGGTAAACTTCAAATAAAGTTTAGGTGTTTTGCTTTATGCTACTAATCCAACAACTCTACAAAAAAAAAAAAGTTCATAACCTGTAGTGCTAACATAGTTCCTAATTTTTATTTATGTACCAAAGGCTAAATGACTGGGTTTTGTTGTCTGGTAATTAATGAGCTCTACAGTCCTTAGTAGGATGTGAGGAGGGAAAAATTCAAATTCCTGGAGACAGGGACGGGAGAGTAGGCAAAAAGGACTATTTCTAGACTGCATTCACTCTGATAATTCTTTTCCTTTATTCATATACACCAAAGCTACTCTGCTAATAAATTGGAAAGGAAAGGTTAAGATTCCAGACCTGGGGAGATTCAGGTCATACTGAAATGTATTAAAGACAGACTTATTAATAGAATTTCCTGTTTTCAATAACATGCTCTCATACTTCACCTGTCCTTGACCGAGTAAGATACAAGAAGCCCCATCTGCAGTTGTGAGGTTACAATTCAATAGATAATTCAATTATATGCCTTTCTGAAGCTAGATCAAGATTGCATACAGAATTGTATTGATGACATTTTAATGACGGCGCTGTCATGGCAGCAGATTGGCAAAACACCGGACAGCTGCCCCAGAACAGATGCGTTGCCAACACATGCTATATATGTAATTCTTGTGAAGAAACTCTAGGCAGTTTCAGTGGATACTCAGATGTTTAATATGTGATGTCCCTGAAAGGTAATGACTTAAAAAGTCACTACCTAAACTGGCTGACTTAAACTGGTTAGCTTTTATCTGTCCTGGTGCCCCATCCTGAAGGCGTGCATTTCAGTGTAGGGTTCTGATGAATGCTGTGGTTTGCTCATGTGGGAGACTTCCAAAGGTTGCGATGCAAAGATAAACCTCAATCCTTTATGCTAAAGCAGCAGTGAAATTTCAGCATTGAAGTGCAAACTTGTAATCCTGTCATCTACTGCCTGATGGGAAGGGGCTTTGTTTTTTGGCCAGTGCCTAAATTTAAAAAATGCCCAGAAAAGGTGTTCACATTGGTGTTCACAGTAGTACCTACCAGTTGACAAAGGAGGACTGGACTCCAGGCACTTAACTTTCCTTCTGCTTATGTTCTCCTTTTAAAACATTGTGGAACAGAAGCAGGAGAAGGTGGTAATGATGCGAGAGCACTCACAGTTAACCTGAAAGTCCCTCCTCCATTTGATGGGAATCATATTTGCATCTCCCACAAATTGCCTTAGCTATTAGGCAGTAGTCCATCTGAACAGACAATATTTCATCTCCTACTGTTGAAAGCTTGCTGACGTGCAGGAAAAAAAAATCAGGGCTCTTCTAATCTATCCGTCTGTTCCTCTTAGTTCAACCTCCCACCTCAAAGTCATGTCTTCCCTTTTTTTTCCTAACCCTTTTTGTCACTCAGTTTTGTGCTCTACCCTCCAAACGATGCGGTGCACTTCAGAACATTATGTGAGCAGAGTGCCAAGGAGAGAACTGTGGTTGGAAGCAACGATTCTCAAGCTATAATTCTGGAAGTATCAAAGGTCTCTAAAGGCTTAAAAGAATAAAAATAGTGACTGAGGGTGCTAGGAAGGAACTCTATGATTTTTCACTGATGAAGTCATCTGCAGAATGAACTGTTGACAGATTTGCTGGGCTGAAAGAAAAGCCATATTCCCTTATGTGTTCCTTTCTGGAGTTACAGAGCCATGGTGTATGTTGCTGGAAGCTATCATCTGTGGTGTAACAATGGATGTAGCTCTTCCATGGATGCTGTCTTCTATTTACAATGTTTGTAAAATAATATTAAAACAATGAATACTCCCGATAAGTTTTGTTAGGTGCCTTTGGAAGACAGTGCTATGTATTGCTTTATTGCAAATGCATAGAAAACTCCAGTATATCAAAACTTCCATTGTGATGATGAGATTTAGCATTTTTCTGGGAAACAATTAGAGCTTTACTGGTTTAATAGTTGAGGGTTCACTTGTTTAGTTTAAAAAAATTGTCTCATAATTCAGCTTCATGGAGGTTTTGATAGATTCTTTCTGTGAGGGAACAAGAAATTAGAAATTATATGAACTACAGACATCCTTGTATACACACACATATGTAAGTGGGTATATATGTGTGTGTATACATATATACGCATACAGATAAGCATGTATTTTCTAAATACCATTTATATATAGAAGTATGTATATTACCCTTTCATATTATGGTCAAAGTTGTTGTCTTGAAAGAATTAGTTTGCAAACCTTTTAATGAGATAAATTTAAATGTTTTGAAATTGAAGTTATAAAAATTTAAAACAGAAATTAGGAATTTATTTACTATTTGAGAAGCAGCATTGCTTGGAAGATACTCAAGAGATATGACTTTTATCATGACAAAATAAAGAGGTACTTTGACATATACTGTACATGTGCAATAATGCAATATTTGGTAGGGTTGTATTTGAGGACTGTATGGGAACTGTTATGATTTAATCTTAAAATTCTAGTATGAAATATTTTCCTTAATGTTAAATTTTAGTAACTTTTAAAAAATCTTATTCTCTATTATTGCTTTATGTACCTGTAGTAGATTCTGAAAATTTTTTGGAATTGTAAGCTGCTGAGGATCAAGAATCTAGTATGTGTTTGATGCATTTTGCTGGACAAACTTTGAAGGATGATTTCCTAGGGGGGGCTCAGATGATGGACTAAAGAAGCTTTATCTCTCCTCCCTCTTTAATACTATGCAGTACGAGATATTCAGAAAATTCAGCTTTTTTTTTTAAATAAAATAAAGATCAAGCACTAATAATTTCTGCTCATAGTGCATGTCTCTCCATTCAAAGCTAAATGACCTCATTTTCCTGAGTACCCAGCATGAATGGTTCAGATAGCCATGGGTATGAAATCTCCCTCCGCCTGGTTGCTTTGCAACATCAAGTTTGGTTATTATTTCATGGAATCATGGAATCACAGAGTCTTCAGAGTTGGAAGGGACCAACTCTGGTCCCTGGACTGCATCCAGACGGGTCTTGAAAATCTCCAGAGAAGGAGACTCCACAACCTCCCTGGGCAGCCTGTGCCAGCGCTCTGTCACCCGAACCGTAAAGAAGTTTTTCTGTGTACTTGAATGGAACTTCCTATGTTCCAACTTGTGCCCGTCGCCCCTCGTCCTGTCACTGGGAACCACTGAAAGAGTCTGGCTCCATCCTTCTTCAACTCACCCTTTAGATACTTGTATGCCATAATAAGGTCTCCCCTCAGCCTTCTCTTCTCCAGGCTAAAGAGTCCCACCTCTCGCAGCCTTTCCTCATAAGGGAGATTTATTTATTGTATTCAATCTCATGGGTTAAAGAGAGAGAAAGGCAGGGGCTAAGTTAATCACTGTAATCTTCTCTAGAGAAATAGCCTGAGAAGTGGTGGGCTCTGCTGAATGTCTGAAAACAGAAACAAATCTGTGTGCTGGAGAAAGGAAGAGATTAAATGTGAACAAGTTCAAAAAACCAAGGCTTTCTTCCAGAGAAAGTCTTGACAACAGCAAAGGTGGTCCAGATAAAAACCTTTTGTTACTCTCTGCTGTGGCTACAGGCTATCTTTCATATCATCGCTTGAAGGTAATCACTTAAAGTCTTATAGATTAAAGTAAAAATCTCACATCAAAATCCAGCAGGTTTATTGAGAAACCAATTGGAAAGCAGAGCTCTGAAGCAGTGGGTTCACTTAAAACAGACTGCAGTAATCTGTATAACCTGTGGGTTCAGACTAGCGTGATGTTTTGAGGCAAATCAAATTATGTTTGGAAAGGCCCAGATACTCTTCTTTCCAGGACAAAAATATGTTCTTGTCCATTGCACTATTTGGGTATAAAGAAATAGCTCCAGGTATAACAACCAATTACGCGTCTGCTTTAGTGTAGTTAAACATGGTGTTCACAAGAGGATGCTTTGTGATTATTTCAGATTTTCAAGATTTTTTTTTGCAAAGAGGTAGGAAGATTACGGTCTGGTACAGACAGTTTCTGTGTTAATTTCTATGCTGCTAATGTGAATATTTAATCCTTATGGCTGCATGGTGAAGTGTCTGTATTTAGCTCTCAGTAGGGAAATGCTTTCATTGTTTAACTCTGTATTAGATATTTTAAGACCCGCTTTGCAGCCACTGTCTTATCCATTCCACAGAGTAAATAATTGCTAATACGGATACAATGATTTGTGCGTAAGCAAATCCAAAATGTTTTTCTTTTTTTTTTTTTTTTCTTGCTGGTACTAGTTACTATATTAAGTTAGGCTTCAGGTTTCTTTAAAAAAAGTAATTGATTGTATGTCAGCTGCACAAAGGGAGGTTATGTAAGGTTGAGGAAATGTTGTCCTTTACTCTCTGATTGCATGTTACTGCCCAGAGGGCTAATAGGACTCATCATGGGATGCAGGCAGAAGAATATTTTGATGAATGTCTAAAACGTATTATGTGATATGTTAAAGGGATTGTGGCAATGTGTAAGACTTACTGTGGCATGTTTAGGGGTATTAACCGCGGTGGATTGGGGAGGAACGGTGTGGGGAAAATAGAAGAAGGGGTTAAAGAACTTGGTTGGGTGTAATCACGTTGCAGATCAGTACACTTGTCTGACTGAGTCCTGTGCTTAATTACCACACTTTGCCATATCTTCTTATTAAACCTAATTTTTACTGTCTGTGTAGTTGAGCTCTCCATCCTGAGTGTGTGTGTATGTGAATATTAATGAATTTAAAACTCTACTAGCCAGTGAGCAGGAGAGAAGGCCAGCAACTGGAGCGAGGCCATGAACCTCCAGAGGCTCACAGGTCTCTGTGCCACAGCTGGGGAGACCAGAGGATCAGGGACCACCTACTGGATAGTTACTGAGCATCTAGGGCAGCTGCTGGAGGGATTGATGTTGCACATGCACATATAACACAACCGATGTATGTATTTATAACTGTATATGGACACCCATGGTGCTACGTTCTACTGACAGAGTTCAATCCTGGCCAGCTGGAGAGGAGGAACAGGGATCAGGCTGCCTGTTTGAGTGAGTGCTGTGCATTTTCTGTCTGCGTTGATCTGTGTGATGTGTGTGAATATGGATATATCTATACACGTACGCTATATAATGTGCATGTGTGCTTCTTGGGAATGAATGCTCAACCTCACTACTGGCTGGAGACGGGGTCACAGAAGTGCAGCAACCTTGCATCTATTAGGCTTTGGGATTTGGCAGCCTCTAAGAAAGAACTTCAGTCTGAGCAAGTGAGGCACTTTTTTTTTTTTTTTTTTTTTTTAAAAAAAAAGCCTTATGTGCAAGCATATTTTTGGAGATGGATCTATAACTGCCAGGCAGGTTTAAACCTCCTGCTTGTAGAGGGTGATTCATTCATATATCCGCTAACATTGCTCTGTAATCCTCAGAGAACTTCCTTTCTTGAGATTGTGTCACAAGCTATTTTCATAGAATAAGGAGACTTCAAAATGAACTGACAAGCAGAAGAATCACAAGTCATAAAACATAAAGAATAGGGGAACTCACTTTCTTAAACTGCCTTTTTTTTTTTTTGAACAACAGCACAAGCAAAACGTATGCTTCCTTAGGTGTGATATTATAAAAAATGAGTACTGCAGCTGGGGAAATGACTAGCTGAGGGTAATTTTTTGGGTTGTGGGGATGGGCTGGGAAGCTGTATGCTAAATCATAGGATCTAGTTTACTTGTTTCCTGGGGGTAAAGGCAGAGTAGGTTCCTGTGAAACAAAAAAAAAATTAAATGACTTTTCTATTTAAAGTACAATTATACATCGCTTCCTCTACTTGCACCCAGACGCTGATATGGCAAATGGAAAGTCTGTTTGGTCTTAGAAACTGTAACAAGATTTTCTCAGTGCTTATAGAATATTTCATGGTTTTAAGCATTAGAATTAAAATCACAGCACATAGAAAATTTTGACCTGAATTGTTCAATTTGTTGATGTCATAAAAAACCAAACCCCACATTTTTATAACAGAAAGTGTTGCAAACTTGAGTCGTCCATGTTGTTACAGTCACACAGGAGCTGTGATTCCAAGTCTATTTAAGACTCCGTTGGACTCAAAATTTTTTAGCTACTGAGGTAAATTCTCCAAGGGACAGGTTCCTGTTATTCAGTTAAACTGTCAAGGGAAGACAGGTTGTAATAAATAAAAAACAATAGCACTGACAGTTATTACAAAAGACATCTGTCTTTGAATGGGAGAAAAAGTTGCTAATTTGAGAGACAAACTTAGTGATCATTTAGGTAATTATATTAAATTATCGTTAATATAAGTAATTATAATTATTTAATTATGGCATAATTCAGCACAGTTAGATTCAGTCATGAGATGTGCTTGGTGTCTTGCCTGCGGAGAGGGAATACTCTCAGACGTAGTGTGTTTCTATCTCGTGTGAGCCGCCACTGCATCCAAAACGGGCTCAGAGTCACTAGTGCTATTCACACAGCTGGAAGCTCAGGGAATGACAAGCAATGGAAATATGGAAAAGAAGCTACTCACCTCGCCTTCTAGCCTATGAAGGCTTGTCCTGGGAGTACAAAAATTTCCTAACATTATGTCTGGTAGAGTTTAAAATTCCTAAGTGCTGCTTCGCTTTTTAGTCTTTTCTCCAAATGATTATGCCACAGCTTAATAATTCTCGTTGTTAAAATATTTTTTTCTAATAATTATTCAATGCTGTCATTTTCAGTAATGTAATTATACGTATTTTTTCTAATTATAGCTACTATTTTTCTTATCTGACTAAAACAGAGAGGATTATTTTCTCCCTACTTCTGTGGAGCAATAGCTCAATCAGAATTGCATTGCCTTTTTTGTTTCTCTGTCACATTACATAGTAATCTAATTAAATTCCCAATTAAAATCTCCAGATCTCTTTTGGGATCAGTGCCTTTCAGGTTCTTCTCACCCAGAGGCTAATAGTTAAATTATTTTTCCCAGATGTATTACTCGCCAATCCTACAGAGGCTTGTGCTGCTGCTCAGTTTTATCCTTTGTGACTATTTCTGTTGAGTCGAATAGGACTACTCAGAGTACATAAACTGAAGCACACATACAAATCTTTGTGTTATCAGTCTTTTATTAAAATTAATCTTGATTAAAAGTAAAAGTGATGTTATAATACTAACTTTTAGATCTCTTAACCCTTTGATGAATGTTTACAGTTTGTCTTAAATAAAGTGTATCAATAATTTCTGAAGAAAAACATAATGAATTGTTTAAATTAATAAGCATTTCTTTAGTCTAAGAATGTTTTATGTCTCAAGGCATTTTTATTTTTCTGAAATGAGACTGTAAAGTTTAGAATTCTAACAAAAATTCTGCTTGTTTTTCTAAGGAAGTTAAAATAATTTTATTTTTTTTCCCCCCTCTTCATGCATTATTCAAAGCAGCCAGATGCTTTGGGTATTCTGGTTGCCTTTGGAAGGAAAATAACATTTCCAATTTAGGGTTATAATTTAAACTGAAATATCTAGGTCTAGCATAGTTAGTGTACTTTATTGCTTTCTGTCTGATTGAACACATAAGACCGAATTATATTTACAGCTCTTCAGTTTTGGTTTCTCTCATGTTCTAGACTTCTTTGTTGGGATATATTGTCTTCTGTGTCTCTAGGAACTGTCATTTCCCAGCAACTTTGAAAAGTTTAGTATTTTGGCCCCATTTCCTTTTTAATTCTTTCTTGCTAAAACCTTTTGATATGCTCTGGCTCAACCACAGTTATCAGACCTAAAGCAGGATTTAATACCTGTGGCCTGTGTTACATGGCAGAATAGACCTTGTTATAGCAATAGGGCCTTTTTTACCCTCCTCTGAATCTCAGAGCTTATGTAAAACTCTGATTTATAAAGAAGTGTGGCTGTTTGAACCCTGATTCAACCAACCATCCTTACTTTGCAAATCTCTAAAGCATGTGTGTATAATAGAATGTTTGCTGAATAGAGAAGGATGAAAAGATGTGCTTATGTTTTACTGAGCTACTGTATCAGAAAGGTTAGAATAGCTGAACGTTAACAGATGCAAGAATCTCTTGGTATTTTTGGTAGTTCTTTGGGATGTCTGAGCTTTTACTTCTTAAAACATTTTGGATGACCAGGCGATGAACACGGCTTAACAGGGAATTGAACAGGTTAGCTAGTCCTGAATCCAGAGATTTGCATTTGTATCTTCACTCAGATCATAAAAGTCAGCATAAGAGATACAGACTAAATCTCTTTCTGCTGCTCTGTTTGCTTGCTGCATGGAGAATTTTCTTTCCATCTTGTCTGTGCCTATGGAAGGAAACAAATGCTTCGTTTTCTGTTCGCTTTAGAGCACCTCGATCAAGCGAGACTTTTCTTTCTTTCTTTCCTGTTTTCTCACCGTCCTTACCTAGGTTCACGCTAGAGGGAGACAGTGACAGATTTTCTAGGAAGGGAGGGAGAACCCTCAGTCTGGTAAGAGTATTTAAGAATATGACAAGGAACATAAAATGTTCCTACGATGTCGGAGTGAATATCTGCTGTCTGACAATAGCCTAAGGAAGAGTATTAAGTCAGCATTTGGTATTTTCCAGAATATTCTCCCAAATTCCAGTTGTTCCTGACCAACGGACTTATGGATTGAGGGGTGTCTTTGCATTTAACAGGCTTTGGTAGATTTATTTTCTTTTTCTTTCCATGATGTTGTCCTGTCAGTTTTGAACCTACCTAGACTTTTAGCATCGGCAACGCTCAATAGCAAGGAATTCTACACTATGGGGTCACACGTGGGAGATAAAGGAAGGTGGTTTGTTCATTCTGACACCCCCAGTTTAAACTAGCTTGTCTCTTTCTTGACAGACATCTTGGATTCCTCTTGAGGAGGTTAGCACCTCATCTCTTGGTACAAATTTAACACTCTGTGCTGCCGCTGCAATCTTTGTATAAGCACACACACACTCTCACACATCATTTCCCCATGGACTATTCACACAAAACTCGCCATGCTTTGGTGGCCAGCAATCAATTTCAATCAGCTCTGTCTGTCCAAATCTGTTCATGTCAGATTGCAAGCCTTGGTCTATCAGCTGCTGGATGAATTCTCTGGGGCAGCTGAAGGAGAAATGAGCCAGCTGCTGGCCCTGCCCTGTTAGAGACCAGGTTATTTCACTGTGATTCGAAGCCAATTACTTCCTTCCCAGTGCAAAACTGTCTCGGTGAGCAGAGAAACTGAAAGTGGAATTTGCCTTTTGTTATTTCAAAAATAAGCAATGTCCAGGTGGGTGTGTTCGGCCAGACTGACTTGGATTGAGCTGCCTGGTTTTAGATACTTAAACTAGGAACATTGTCACTGGCCTCTCCCCAGTGAACAGAGTGAGATAATCTGCTCAAGGGAAATCTGGACCTCTTCCATGTTTATGCCTCTGTTCCAAATTACTTTGTAGAAGCTTGCTTTTTCCCCACTGACAATAAAGGGAGTGTGAGGAAACTGGACAACTAACTTGAACATTAAAGTCTGTTAGCTAAAATTAGGCATAAATAAGTGTGGGCAAGGGGGGACATGAGATATTGACTATTGCAGTGAATGGGAAGCAATCAAAAGCATTAATGATCTGAACTAGGTTGCTAGTTATGGGATGTGACTCTACTAGTATGTTAATGACCAAGGCTGGCTTTTAGCTGCTTCTGTAGAAACTCAGGACTTCATGTCTAGAAGTCCTTCATCTGGTTCTGTTATGTTGTCCAGAAGGGGATCTGTCTTGTTAGTATTCATTTGAAATACTTTAATCATGTATAACTTTCTTCTCTGCTCGCAGCAAGTCATCGTGTGCTCTTTTTCACTGCACTTGTAGGATAAAAATTTCTTTGAAAGCTGAGCCCTACTTGTTTGCTGCTGTGGTACTTTGATATTCTAATCTCAATACTGCCTCCTGTATCCTTTTAATAATACATTATAGTGTAATTTATAGGTGGTACCAAAAAAAAAACCCAACCCACCCCAAAATAGAAAAAATGAGACCACAGCACAATGACAATTTAGAAATTTAAAGTTTAATTGCTATCAATTCACTGTACATTAAATCTACTGAAAGAGCAGTACACTGGATTGATTGTTCTTTATTACTCTGTGTGGGAGAAAAAGTTTAGGCAAGTACAGTTGAGCCTTGTTCTGACTTTCAACATCGTGCTATAAATTAGCTGTGCTGTGTGATCCTGCAGATGGTATATGAGCTATTTTTATTGTCACATTTTTACTCTTTAACTTAAATTTTCTTATTGCCCTTTATGATCATTGGGCAATTGGTAAGAAAACAAAAAGAACCCCAAAGCCACAGACAGGCTTTTTTTAATAGGATATATTTTTATTAGGATGAGCTGATCAAAGGCACTGACAAATAAAACTTTGAAATGAGGTGCATACCTCAAATCAAGTAGGCAATAATTCTGCAGTTTCCTGGTGAAGTTGGCAGAAGAAGATATATGCAACTTATTTCTTTAGTAATTATGCCTTTTCTTTAAATAGCTAGAAACTAGACTCTCTTCATCTATGAGTGTTCCACTGGAAAAAACTCTCCTGCCAAGAGAAAGAATAGTTAGAAAACAGACAAGAAGTAGAAGTGGCTTGCTGCAATTTTGTGATATATAAAAAGTAGTAGATGAAAAATACTACTCAACAGCTATCTGCAGCAAGCTATACATTGGTTCAATTTCTTTATCAAGTTATGCAAACCACTGTCTTTGTGCTCCTAAGCCCTTTGCATTTTCTACTTATTGCTGTACTAGTGCTCTTAGACTCTCTGGCATTTCTGGTCACTGCTGTGTTAATGTCAATAAGTACTGGATAATGCTTTGGATCTTCTAGGTCTGAAAAAACATGGTTTTGTTCTCCAAAGTTATTTGTCAGTACTAATAAACAAATAAATCTGTTCAAACATGACTGCATTGATACTCTGGACATTTCAATCGCTCCTTCATCACTAATCAAGTGCTACCAATGTATTCAGAAAATAGCTTAAGGTTTGTCACCCCACCCCTATACATGCAGGCTGTTGTTATATCTTATTTGGTCTGGACCTGTGGTTCTGACCATTCTTAAAACCCTTGCTGAGATTATATAAGCAAAAGCTAAAAAGACTTCATATTAATGGAAAGTCAAAGTCTGCTTGTCTCTGTCCTTTTTCTCATGTATACACTTGGGGGCTTGACCACTGAAACAGGGTAACTATCAAGTTGATTCTTCGTCAGAAGTAATGAGGTAATTTGGATGATACAAATAAGACGGGATAAACTATGGGTCTCAGTGCGGAGACGTCAGACCATGCTACATTACCCCTGGTGTATTTAGCTGTATACTTCTAATTCTGTGATGGTTTTGCTGAACCCAAGTTGATTCTTGCTGAGCTTTATAGGCAAGGTTTGCACCCTTAAATGATGAAATGCCAAAGAACATGCCCAAGCACTGGGGATCTATTAGAAACTGTTCTAACAGTTTTATGGAGTAGGTGGTGTGCTTTTTGCCTATGCCACCTAGCATGGTCTGGACTAATCCACAAGCTAACATAGGCCAATGACCATTCCCAATAGACAGTTTGTGTTCAACCACAGGATTTTGGAGGCCAAGGGAATTTTAAAATAAGGTTGTGGATTGTTCCATGCTAGATTGCCTTAATGCCAAAGAATTGCCACAGGTAAGTTTAATTTACACGTGTGGATACAACATTGGTGTTAACCCAGAATTCTGGGTTGCAGGATGCCTCTTTTTTTGGGCACAAAAAAACTCCACACTTGGTTTTTGTAAAGGTATATAGAAAGACAGTGTCTGCTCCTTTGAGGGTGTCTGGTCAAGGACTTTTTTCAATGGATAAAAAGGGATAATAAGAAAAGTAGGAAGCTAGCTACTGGAGCCAGTGGTGTCTCAGTGTCTGCTACTGGAGCTGGTGGGGGTCTTTAACCTCCAGCCACTGGGCTGGGAATTGAATGTGTCCCAGAAAACAGCTATAAGGGTACAGGCATGAGTAAGGGGCTCAGGGCCAGTGGCTGGAGCCCGTGTGCCAGCTGCTGGGGGAGGGTGTCTGTACCTGCCCCAAACTGTGTGGGGAGGGTGTCTGTACCTGCCCCAAACTGTGTGTGTGTGTGTAGATTCACTGGCAAACTCCAATCTGGACCAGCCAGGGAGAAGGAGGCCCCGGGCCCGGGCAGGGGTACCAGGCAGGCGGAGGGTCTGTGCTGGTATTCGGGGGGACCTGTGACTGTGGGACCAGCCTGTGAGTGCTGTGTGGGGGCAGCGAGCACCCAGCTGGACCAGCCGGGGAGTCGGGGACCTGTGGGGTGGGTAAGGGCAGTCAGGATCCAGGCAGGGGTTCTGGATGGGCAGAGGAGCCATGATGGTGCTTGGGGGATCTATGAAAGTGCATGTGCTTGTGAGCCTGGGATGTGTGGTGTGTGTGCTGCACTAGTGACCTTCTGCCTCTGCCAACCCAAGAGGAGGAGGGGACATGGCTGTCTGTGTCTGTGTCTGGTGTGAGTCCTGCATGTGGGTGCTGCTGGAGGCAGCACCTTGTCTGTGGGACAGGCTGTGTCCCTGTTCTCCATGTGTGTCTGGGATATGTACTCAGCTTCACTGCTGGCTGAACCTGCAAAGGGAATAGCAGAAGCTGCATCCTTCAGTCTGGCCAAAGACCCCAGGTCCCTGTGGTACTGGGCTGAGCTCCAGCGGCTGGGCAGGAGGGGTCTTGGGCCAGTGTGGCTGGAGGATGTGACGTCTCTCAACACTACAGGGCTGGCCCTTGTGCTTATATGGGGCTAAGACAGACCTATTGAGTGAAGGTAGGCAGAAGCTACCTGTGTGGAGACACCTGCTTTTCCTTCCCTGCTCCGACTTCAGGTTTTGAGTAGGAGGCAAACTAAGATGTGGTCTTTCTCTTTCTCAATCAGGTCTCCTCTTCTGGGTTGAGCAGCCACAAGAATGTGAGCCAAGGTCTGGGGCAACTTCTGTTCCTATCTGATCACTTGCCTCATTATTAGCCATTTTGCTTTGCTTAGGACCTCACAGACATCCTTCAGAAGCAGAAGCAAGAATGCTGTTATTTTCCAACACAGATGAGTTAAAACCTGCCTGGGAATTATTGAAGATTTGTGAGCTTCATCTCTGGGGTGATCAGCTGATGTTGTGACGTGACTGGTTGGCCAGAAACATTCCCAGAGACCATCTAAAACTGCTTTATGGGCTAGTTTGATCCACTGTCCACACTTCAGTTACCCCTGCTCTGCTGCATTAGCTCTACACGTAAGGAACTGTTACGTCTCAACTGGGACTACCATGAGGACTGAATCTGTCAAAATGTTATCTTCGCTAAGCACCGTGTTTGCTTTGCATCTTTGAACATTGTGCTAGAGATACATTTCTGTTGTCTGTTGCCTTCATGTAAAAAGGTATTAAATCACCTGGATTGTGCACACTTTAGCAATAGGTCAGAACTGATCTGTCCAAACTGATTGACAAACTAGAATATCAGATATCCTGCCAAGAAATTGCAGGAAGAATTATATTATGCTTTTTAAAGTTTTGGGGCTTGTAAATTTATCCATCTCCTTAAACTGCTTTATATCCAGCACCTGAGTGAGAAAGTGCTGCAGCTGGAAATATGAAAAAAGTCATTAAGCTGAAACATTTGTTGATAGGCGTTTGGGGAAATTTTTTTGGTACTTAATACTCAATATATAATAAACAACATGCCGCCTTATTATATGAAACTGCCAGAAGTGAAAGTGCATACACAAATAAGAAACAGAGGTGTAGTAAGTAAATGATCTCTTTGTCAGACTGTAAATTCATTGTTAAGACCTTTTACAGAATGCTGTACATGTCTAGCTATGTCTCTTTTTTTTTCTTTTTCTTTTTTTTTTTTTTTTCAGGATGATTCAAGGAATCTTATTTCTTCAAAGCCACATCTATAATGTCTGTAACTGGCAGAGGTTTAGAATATGCTAAACTATACTCTGAAAAGAGAAGACAGGAGGAAGAGGAAAAAAAAGAAATTCAATATTATAGCAGTGCAAGCAACTTAGAAGCCTTTGGCTTTCTGTCAATGAAAAGTGATTAAACTTGCATCAAGGAATTAACACATTAATGCAGCACACTGGGCAGCTGCACACTAAAGTTTATATTAATAGTACAGAAAAACCCATCCTGTTATAATTCCCAGTGATGTCCACAATTAAGGCAACAACATTTTTGTATTTTCTCCTGTGCTGGCAGAGAATGCTGTATCAGTTGCTTCATTAGTATGCATTGTAGTATGAACTGATTCCCTATTGTATCTGTAGACTGTCACTGGCAGCCACAGGAGGTCTAGGAAATTATACAAGTATGGATCACAGAATGATTTTTAATTAAATGTGGCAAATAACAAGAAATCTATGGTTTATTTTGATTGATTTACATTATGGTAATATCATTCTATTGATAATGCAATGACCCTAATTCAAATTCAAATTTTTTTCTGTCTAGTAATTCAGATGCTCAGTCTGCTGAAATATCTATTAAAGCAATTTATATATATTTAGATCTACCTGAATTTTATATTGTTAGAGGTTCATTCTCCTACAAATCAAAAGCCTTTGGTTTCTCTGTATTTGTGACATTCCAATGGGAATGATCTTGAGAACTGCATGTTTTGTTCATGCTTGAATCTATTTATTTCACCTCTAACATTATCCTTCATGAGGTAGTCTTTTGATTCATTCCTGTGGCATTTGTTTCTGTAAATTTGTTAACAAATATGAATATGAGTCATCTAGAAAAGAAGAAAAATCCACATGGCATGTAAAATATGCAAAGAGAGTAACAAGTTTTACAGGAATATTTTAGCACTTTACACTGGCATGCTGCCTGTTGAATGTTACTTTTAATCAAACATTTAAGAATTTTGTCTTATGTTTTGGTGAGAGCACCAACCTAAGACACGGTGAAGTTTATGTTGTAAATGTCTATTCTCAGGACATTTTGTTCAGATATGCATTCATACATATGCATGTATATAAATGGATGTATCTGTATACCTTAAATAAAGGAAAACAATTTTAAAGGACTGTCTTATTCCTACTCAAATTTGTGGTGATCTCCCTCCCGCAAAGCCCCAGCGGAGGAGGAGCCATAGGCCCTCAAAGTGACTTCCTTGCAATTTAAAAGGAACCACGTACTTTTAAGAGCTGAGGTATAAACATACTTATGATTTTTCTGCTTTCATTGCATTGATTTTCCAGATACAAATTGATTATGCAAATCAAGTATTTCAGTTTACTAGTTCATAACAGTATTTTTCTTTTAATTAGTCCTTGCAACATTTAAAGCAATGTTTTATGAAAAGGTAGAGAAAACTGTCACTGTACCTTCATCATCCTTAATTTTCTGTACAGTCAGCGTTACGGAAACATGGTAATGCACCACTTCCTATGGCTAATTTTTCATGTGGAAATGTGTCCTACTGTGATTGTGCATCTACACTCTATGATAGATAACAGCAATGTCAGGAATTCCACTACTGTGTATTCTGTCAATTGGTATCTGTCAATCTGTCAACTGAAACGTGAAACATGACTCAATGTACTCTGTGGTGTGGATCTGTAAAATGCATTAGCAATAGTTTACATTCAGTATTTGCAGCATGCTCAGTCATTACGGTGTGTGTTGTGAATGCATATTAAGAATAATTTGTTATGCTCAGCTAATTTTTAACATACGGGTTGACATGTTCCCCACCCCCAAGCACCTTCTAAAGGCTGCTGCCTTTTCTTTCTCCAACACAAGATAAGATACAAAATGCCACGACCTGTGTTCACAAAATGTTACAGGTTTGATTTAGAGTCTCAAAAGCTATACACTGTCTGTGTTGCTCAGGGGTTTTGTAATAAGACTACCAAGCCTTTAGCTGGCAGTAGTTGCCTTAATTTATTACCATCTGAAGTTCACATGGTAGTCCATGCAAACTGGGTTGGTAGCTTCAGTTCTGTTCCCAGCGGACAGATATCCACATCATAAAATTGTCTCCACAGTTGTTACTGGGTATATTTGTTGAAGTTCTTGCATGTAGAGAGTGGAGAAAAGTGATATTCTGTGAGACATTCTGAAAGTGAATGGCTTCAACATCCTTCTGGAAGTGGTCCCATCATAATGGATTTGAGAGACATCATTGAAGAAAAGCATGGGAAGCATTCACTACCCTGTACTTGTCGGACGCCCTTTGGGGAGGATAGATATTTTATTTTCTGCAGCTGCTAATCTACATGTTTGAGTACACCCATTTTGATAAAAAAAGAGATGTTGGAAATTGTCTCCACAGTTGTTACTGGGTATATTTGTTGAAGTTCTTGCATGTAGAGAGTGGAGAAAAGTGATATTCTGTGAGACATTCTGAAAGTGAATGGCTTCAACATCCTTCTGGAAGTGGTCCCATCATAATGGATTTGAGAGACATCATTGAAGAAAAGCATGGGAAGCATTCACTACCCTGTACTTGTCTGACACCCTTTGGGAAGGATAGATATTTTATTTTCTGCAGCGGCTAATCTACATGTTTGAGTACATCCATTTTGATAAAAAAAGAGATGTTGAAAACATTCTCAAGTGCTTGGATCCTGATTGTCCATGCTGCTCATTCCCTTACTCTGCTGTGGACTCCCTTGGCCACCTTTGTTCAGGTCAAATCTGCTTTTGGGAAGGTGAAGAGGCAGACTAGCCCTGAGCAGAAGGCATATAAGTTCTCTTGTGGAATGTGGCTGTGTGACCAGAAATCAAGCATTGGTTAAAAACAAACAAAAAGCCACTGGCAGTTCAGCGACACTCCTGTTAAATACAGTTTTCCTATTTCTCTCTAATCTTTTATGCAGTCTGGAGCTGCTTTTTGCAGTTCTGTGAGCTACAATGTTCTGTGGGCTACACAAAAGTCCTAAGATCCCTCTGTCCTCTTAGTGCTGATAAAGATGATCATCAACCAGTCCAAGAAGATGAAGCTAGAACAGCAGCTGTCTGATGCTTTGGGGACTTTTTCCCCATCTCTCCCACCCATGCACTTTAGGTGACTCCAGAGCTGGGAGTAAGTTTGAATTCTCTGCCCAGTGCTGATGAGTCTTGATAAAGCGTGTTTTGACTCTGCATTTTCACTGTCCTGCTTGGCTAACTTTAATTTTTCGGTTTCCCATCTCCTGTCATTCCTTTATTGCTGGGCTCTGTTAGTCCGTTATTCACCCCACCATGGTGCATGGTAGGGATTTTCTGGTGCGCTCGACCCAATAGTACTATATGTCTTTCTTGTAGCAGCTTTTTGTCTGTATTGTCTCCTCATAATTTCACGGTGGGTGACACCTGTTATTAATAGGAGAGTTTTTCTCTTGTGCTATTTTGAGCATCAGATAATGTGCGTGACTGCCAATTGTGCCCTGGGAACCTGGAACGAGCAGAGAGAGAATAATAGCAGATTGTTCTAGAGCATAAAAGAGATTACAATTTTTGCTACTGCTGCTTTTAATGTTCCAGGAAAAGCCAGTCAATTTACCTGTGTTTATAGATAGCATAGTTTCTAGACATAGTGCAGTAAGGGTAAAAAAGGTAACATCTTTTCTGAACAGGTTTTCATGACTTGATGAGTTTAGGTTAAAACAGAATTATTTGTGTGAATTTTTAAGTCATTTATTTCAGTCAAATCAGCTTTATGGAGGTCATGGTCATTGTGACTGCTGCTGTCTCTAATTGGATTTACTAGGCACAGCTCATTAATAGTGGTATTGTCAGATGACAGTGAAAGACACAGTGTAATGTCTAATTCAGATGGTTCTCATGTTGTTGATTTATATGAACTGTAGATGTCCTTATTAAAGGATGGGATGGTAAAAGGAAAGGCATAATCCAAGAATAGATAATGAAAATATGTAAACTCAGTTCCTGGCAAACACAGCATTACTTTCTACTGTTTCCTGCTTCCTCTGTTGCATTGATGATAGGGTATATCCAGAAAAGGACTGGTGGCTAAACAAGACTGTTAGAATGAAGAAGCACAGATGTGAAATTGTTTACCAGAAACTCATAATTTCTCTCTCTCTTACACCCTGTTGTCAGGTATTGCCTCATAATAAACACAGCCATTATATACCACCCTTTTTAAAAATTTATTTTAAACTTTTCCAGATTTTTTGCATCATCATGCTCTATTTATATAGCATTTTGTTGTATAGGTCCTACCTTAGATCCAGAAAGGACACATCCCTGTTATCTGCCCCAAAGGCCCAGACCTACTTGTCGTATCTTGAGGATGCCTAACACACATTCTTTTCCTTGAAAAAAGCCAGACATTCTTTCCTTATTTTGGACAGGGAGAAGTAGTCATCAGTCTTTCCTATGACAGCCTAGTGATTATCTCACTCATCCCTGAATGGAGATGGCTTTGGTTGCTTTGTCTGTCTGAAGAACTTCTTCACTGGAATGGTTCCTGTTGTGGTTTAGGTCAAATCGGCTACTGGGAACCTGGGGGACCCCAGATGGGACTGACAGATGATCCCCTCTACCTCTCCTCAAAGAGAGAGGCAGAGGCGGGAAAAAGAGACTTATGAGTTTAGAAGGAACTAAACTACTTTAATGAAATATTAGTAAGAAAATAAAAAGAAACAATGAAATATATACAAAACTCTTATCAAGCTCACAAGATGACAATCACGACACCAGCAGCACTGGGGATGTCCCAGACTGGACTCAGTGATGGACGGGAACTGGATTCCAGATCTGCATTCAGGGTTGGGATCAAAGGCAGACAAACAGACAGAGTCCTCCTCAGACATCAGCCATTGAAGAAAAAGGGCTGACCCTTTGATCTCTCAGCTTTTATACTGAGCATGAGGCAGATGGGATGGAATACCCTCGTTGGTCAGTTTTGGGTCACCTGTCCCGTCCGCTCCTCCCTGCAGGTGGGATCCCGCTATGCTTTTCTGCTTTCAACCCTCCAATGGGGCTAATAACAAAGTTGTTTGGCCTTGGGTGTTATAGCAATAAGTATAAGCAAGAATCTCTCTGCATACCATGCCTGGGTATTAGCTATACACATTGGTCTTATCGCTCTGAGAGAGTGAACACTGTCTGCACAATATGCTGTTAATTTCAGTAGTAGGAAGAGGCCTAGCTAAGAAGCAAAGTTACTGAACTAAATTGGTCCTGTTTTTCCTCAAACCAGGACAGTTCCTTTCCGCAGGTTATATGCTCAGTTGTGAGGAGACTTTCCCCGACTTGCTGTAAGACCTGTGTGATTATGCAAAATCATGTGCTCTGTTGTACTTCTTACTTATGGATTTTGCTGACCTATAGGCCTCTGTCTTAATGGTCTTTGGTTTATAGTAAAGGTAAGGAAATACTTGCAAGGTTGGAGTTCAAAATGCAGTGTTCTTTGAAATAAACTGACTAAACACCAGTAAAAAGGCTCCAGTTCTTGATGAGATAGGTGCTATGTCATTTGTTATATTCAGGTGTGAAACTGAGCCCACAGGACTGGTTGGTTTTGTGGTATGGATCTTTCCCAATTAAATTAACTGTGGCCAGAGAACTTGTTATATTGACTACCAAGGTGTGAGTTTAATAGCTTAATGAGTTGTCTTCTGAATGAGAAATATGGATGAAAATTCAGTAACAGTGTCCAAAAATTATTTGATGGCACTTGATTATTGCAAAATACGTGGCTAATGACCATAACCAGTGAAAGTGTATCAAATATTTGTGAGCTGCCAATGAATACTATATATTTCAAAGTTATAATACTGATTTTAAAAACCAAAACATACTATCTTATTTTGAACCAACTTAATTTCCTCTCTTCAGTCCTAAGAAAAAAACTAATAACATAAAAAAAGAAATAAAAATAGCATTTGGAGTGATAACTGGATTATGGTTGTGGTGTCTCTGGTTTTGGAAATAATTTATGACTGGTTTCACTGGCCTCAAAATGATAATTGTCTTATGAAACCTGCATAGGAATGAGTTGATTACTCTCTAGCTAGCTTTTTAACGGCAAGAAAAAACTGTACTAGTGTCTTGCTTCTGGAGATCAGTCAGAGATCCAGTAATTAAATAAATACTTATATATCCTGTATAGAATTTCACTAGGATGTTGAATCATGTTGAATCATCCCATTGCAAAAAATGTCCATAAACAGGTAATGTGCAGTTTCTTCCCGTGACACTGGAACTGTGTTTTGTTTCCCCTTCTCTTGCTTTTCTACTTGTGACGAGCTGTTGTCTATCATGCTGGTCTTGATGAGTTTCTACTCAGTGTTCCTCAGCTTGTAATGAAAATGAATGTATAGCTAACCTGAGAGGTACCTATCAGACTCTGATACTTTTTTTGGTTTACATAGGTTTATTGATATTGCCCTTGCATCTTTTTGATTTATTTATTTCTGCCTCAGCAGACAGATTGACCATTTGAGCGCGTGGTCCCACTCATTCTGAAAATGACCTCATCACTTGGGAAATCTTCGGGAGCAATCAGTGCTGTAAGCGGCATAGGGGAGATGGTGAAAAGAGCTCTGCAATTCACATGATAGATGGTAAGAAGGCTACATAAACATGGCTGTGCAGCCTTAAGAAGTACAATATGTTAAAGAAAGTTAGCAGTAATGTGTTTTCAATAGGACAGCTTTATGTACATAAAGAGGCTTACTAAATGTAGTAAGGTAGAGATGAAACAGACACGTACAGGCTTGCGGGGACTTTTATCAGGTTAGTCAAATTAATTAATGGATATGTTTGGAAGTGTTTATCACTTTGCTATTAGTAGGCTTCATGTACCTTCTTCAATTTTTGGTGGGTAATTATATCCCCTCATTTCATAGAATCACAGAATCACAGGATGGTTGAGGTTGCAAAGGACCTCTGGAGGTCACCTGGTTCAACCCCTCTGCTCAAGCAGGGCCACCTAGAGCCAGTACCCAGGACCGTGTCCAAACAGCTATTGAATACCTCTAAGGATGGTGACTCTGTGACCTCCCTGGGCAACCTGTTCCAGTGCTTGCCTGTTACCTTTTCTGTGTTTAATATCGGTAATAACCAAACCTGCCTTTTTTTAGCTACTTGCTGCACTGCACTCTGGTTAAGCTCTTTGGACTGGGGGCTTTTGAATCTTCACAAAACCAAACAGTAGTTGGGACAGGTCTATGAATATACTACTGGCAATGAAACCGGGAAATTACAGGAGTGAGAGATGATACATATGGAGACATCAACCAGAGAAAGCTTGAATGTGCACCATTTAAATACTACTGGTACTTCTGAGTAATGGCACATTCAAACCTTATCTGACTATTTCCTTATATACATGTGAGTCCATGCATTCATTAGATCAATCCTACATGAAACCGCTAGCATCTGTCTTTGACTAGTTGACATACCCTTTTCAGTTATCTTATTTTTTTTTCCAATTTCCATTCATCATTGGCTACTGCAGTTTTCAGGGTTTTTTTTTAGAAAAGTTCTGTTCTCTCTCACACTGTGGTTGTACCAAAGGTTTATTTGTAAATTCAGTTGCCACATTTTCAGTTGAGTAACATCTCTTGAGAGTTTTCTTAGCACTAAATGCTGGTGAGATTCAATGCACATATCTTCAGGTGCTTTGCTTTTAATTAACAGCCCATTTCAAATTGTTCTGCCTTTCTTACGGGTGAGTTACATTGTGGCTTGCTGAGTGAATCATTAAGGGGTTCTGGACTATTAAACACTTCTTGGTCCTCACTTTACGGGATGTTGGATTTTGTGGCTGGGAGGGCAAATGACAGATGCTTTATCTCAGTTTAAATCATAACATTACATAAGTTATTACATCTTACCCAGTGCATTATCTTTCCTGGTTATGTCACTTCCCTGTCAATCACTTATGTTATCTCATCACTCCGTCTGATTTTTGTCTAACATTGTAGATCAAGTAGTATTAAAAGAAGTCAGTATATTGATCCATTACATTAACTTGATTGAAGAGCTCACACTAAGCTTTACCTATATTGTGATTTTCTTGTGCAGTGTTAATCCATAAGCAGTCTGTACACTATCCTCAACCTATATGCATCAGATGAACTTTCTTTTTTGAATTTTAAATAGTAGAAAATAATTCCCCCTATAGAACATACGTTGGGGGGGGGGGGGGGGGAAAACGTTTTTTTTTTATTTGGGGAAGTAATCAGTTTGTTTTTACACATGCTTCATAAATGAAGTCAAGGTCTATCTGCTTTCTTCACATCAGTGGACCTTTGCAAGCACCATTGTGCTTTTGTGCTCTGTTCTCAATAGTCATGACTCCGTATCTCAGTACAGTTCACCTCTTAAAGGCAAAATTAGGTAGAATATTAAAAATAAATCTTTCTTCTTTGGAAACCTCATTTTATATTTGTTTGGAATCTACCAAAAGAGATTAGATGGATTGTACACCTTGTTGAAGGTACAAATATGACATTTCTGTATAACTCTGAACTGCATGGTTTTTTAATCAGCCACCAATTGTATTATTCTGTGATCTTTATTTTATTCTTTTATCTCTTCCATCGCTCTTTCCTTTGACTTGTGTTTTGAGCTGAAAAAAGGGGAAAGAAAAATGTTATGAAAATGAAGACTCTGAAGAGATTGCTAGTTGGTAGGATGTCCACAGATACATTATTCCTGTCCTTCCATACAGGTATCTTCAGTCACTGGAGATACTATGTTATTATCAGAATGGTGATTGCACTGGGTAATGCCAAATTTTAATGATGCCAAATTTATGTAGTTGAAGAGTGATAAATGTGAGTTAATGAGCTATATAATAGGATGATAGGATTTGAGTTTGTTACAAGATGCTAGAAAAGCAGAAACCTTCTTTCTGACTCAGTCTGATATGTAGTCAGGTGGGGTTTATTAGCAGGGATAGAAGATGAGTTGGAGTGTTAGTGTGTAGTAAAGGGAGTTAGGAAAGGGAAAAGAGGGTTCCTGTAAGAAAAACAATAATGAATAACTAAGCTCAGGAAAAAGCTTACATGGAGATTTATATTGCAGTCATTTAAGTTAGCCATAAGGCAAAACATAGGAATTCTGGGAAGTTTTTGTTAGTTTCTGTGTTAGAAACAGGGTTAAAGCAACATCTGCTTAGAGCTACACAGTGCTTAGTAGGGAAGAAGTTTGTATTTTTGGCCTAAAGCATGTAAAAACAATCAAATGCAATCAACATGGAACGGAGGACTGCCTGTAGAATAATATTTGAAGATCCACTTGCACAAAATTTTGTGTAATATATTCTCAGTCCAATGGGCAGATGAGAAGAGCAAGCAAACAACCCTGCCCCTCACTCCAGAGATTTTCATCATGTTGGGATTTTTTGTGTTGTTGTTCAGTACACAGGCAAATTCTTTACAGTTTCTTGGAAATTAAAAAAAAAAAAAAAAAGATAAAATAGTTATTGAAATGTATCTGACCTGAATAAATACATGGGTGAACTTTTTTTCTGTGGTCATTCTCATTAATTCACAGACAACCAAAATCCTTTATGATGAGTACAGTATTAAAACACAGGCATCTAGTGATAATGTTAGGGTGATCCTGCAGAGTGAGCAAATGAGGTCATCTCCATGCTAAACGGCTAGCACCGCGTCTGGCTTAGGTTCCCACTAATTAAAAGTTGTCTTCCCATATGGGAACTAGCCTGCATTCAACATTTCATGGAGGGACATTTGGCTCAAACAGGGTAAAATCTGTGGAAAATGTTAACTGAATCAGAAAAAAAATGTGGCAGATTTAACATGGAAGTTTCCGCTTTGAGTAGAGTTAGTTGTACACTCAAGTATCTGTGGCCCAGAGGATCTCACAAAATTTCTCAGCTGTCTGTACCTTGCACAGCTGCCAGCTACTGAAGAGATCAAAGCATAGAACAGAAGGACAGTGTGTAGATGTGTCATCCTAGATTACTTGGTCCTATAATCTACAATGAGGCATCGGTATAAGTTTACAATTTACAGCAGATGCACCAGTCAAGTACTGTCTGAGCATTGTTTAATTTATAAAAATCTATATCAATTTTATTCAGACCCAACATTACTAAATTTCAGAAGAAGTAGGTACTTTCTAAAATTCATATAATGATTAATTTGGCATCTTCTTAGTAAAGCTGAAGTGTTTCAGATGAGCAAAAATCATAGTCATCCTTTCCCCCGCTGTCTTTTAAGTGTTATGTCCTGAGTGAATATCCAAAGCAGAAATTGTTTGAACAAAATATGTAGTTGAGCTATAGTATTCTTTGGCACAGATTTTTTGAAGTTTCTCTTAAAAATGGAAGCTGTGAGAAACTTTCGTGTTTTTACTATACTGTAAATGCCTAAAATGTATTTTTTATGAAGAGCTCATTTGAGTGATACAGCCAAGGTAATTTACTATAGTCAAAGATATATATAAACCATGCCTTTCAGAGTGAAGAACGATTATCTTTCCTACTTGACACAGTGTTTCCACAGACAATGGAGAAGAAATCTGAAGCAATGAACAAGTCTTCACAGTTCATTGGATTTTTCAAACAGTAGAGAAAATTCCATGTTAAAGTTAGTACTGATGAAGCTCACACAGTATATTTTGAGCCTCTTTTGCACTATTATCATTTGTTCTTCTGGCACATCTGCTAGAGATTTGACGTCTGTAGATGAATTTGAGGGAGGGTCTGAGAATATTGTAGGAGTCAAGAAGATTTTTACAAGTGGTTCTTTAAAGTAGAGCCAGTCTACCAGCAAAAAAATTATTCTATCACCTTATTCTATGACTTTAAGGTTACATATCCAGGAAAAGCAGAGTTTAAATCTTTGTTCTGTATTTAGCAAAGGTGCTTGCCTCGTGGAGAAAAAACAAGTTTGCAGAAGCATTATTAAAATACAGGCCACACAAAAAAGGTTGTTTTGAGATGATTTTGCAGGGAGGTGAACATTTTAATAGACAATGTTTTTTGTTAGATCAATTGTTGCACCTAGAAAGACATGCTTCTGTGTGTAAGTTCTTCACACAGTGACCTATTTTCCACTCTTAATAAAACGTTACCTCTGCATATGAGTTTCACCTAGTTCATTGCAGAGTATCAATAGCATTAAGCCAAGGAAATATCCATATAGAACTGCATTAGAAGCACAACTTATGGATGTTAACTTTCCTTTTTGCATCTGTATTTGGTTTATGTGCCAAGGTTTTGGTAGTGAGGGAGACTACAGGGGTGGCTTCTGTGAAAAGCTGCCAGAAGCTTCCTCTACGTCAGCCAATGCCAGCCAGCTCCAAGACAGACCCACCGCTGGCCAGGGCTGAGCCTGTCAGTGGTAGTGCTTCTGGGACAACATATTTAAGAAAGGGGAAAAAAAACCCAGGAACTGCAGATAAAGAGAGGAGTGAGAATTTGTGAAAGGAACAACTCTGCAGACACCAAGGTTAATGAAAAAGGAGGTGGAGGAGATGCTCCAGGCACCAGAGCAGAGGTTCTCCTGTGGTGAAAACCATGGTGAGGCAGGCTGTCCCCCTACAGCCCATGGAGGTTAACGGTGGAGCAGATATTCACCTGCGGCCCATGGAAGAACCCACACTGGAGCAGGTGGGTGCCCAAAGGAGGCTGTGAGCCCTTGGGAAGCCCATGCTGGAGCAGGCTCCTGGCAGGACCTGTGAACACATGGAGGGAGGAGCCCACACTGGAGCAGGTTGGCTGGCAGGACTTGTGATCCTGTGAGGCATCCATGCTGGAGCATTCTGTTCCTGAAGAACTGGAGCCCATGGAAAAGACTGGAGCAGTTCGTGAAGAACTGTAGCCCATGGGAAGGACTCACGTTGAAGAGGTTCGTGGACACTGTCTCCCATGGGAGGGACATGATGTTGGAGCAGGTAAGAGTGTGAGGAGTCCTCCCTCTGAGGAGGAAGGAGAGGCAGAGACAGTCTGTGATGAACTAACTGCAACCCCCATTCCCTGTTCCCCTGCAGTGCTTGGGGGAGAAGGTAGAGAACTTGGGAGTGAAGTCGAACCTGGAAAGAAGGGAGGGTTGGGGGGAAGGTGTTTTTAAGATTTAGTTTTTATTTTCTCATTATCCTACTCTGATTTGATTGGTAATAAATTAAACTAATTTTCCCAAGTTGAGTCTGTTTCGCCTGTGACAGTAACTGCCGAGTGATCTCTCCCTGTCCTTATCTCGCCCCATGAGACTTTGATTATATTTTCTCTCCCCTGTCCAGCTGAGGAGGGGGAATGATAGAGTGACTTTGGTGGACATGTTGCATCCAGCCAGGGTCAAGCCACCACAACTTCCAACACACACAAAATAGGAATAGTATCAGGTTAAATCAGTTCTTTGAGTGTACTCGCAAGTTCAAGGGATCAGCTATATGAGAAAACTTTTATTGCTTACATACTCAACTATAAGGGTTTTTTTATAACTGTTTAATGAAAAAAAAAAGAAAAAAAGAAGTCTGTCATTTTTTTGCCGTGTTTGCTACTAGCTGTATGTGCTGAATTTTTCTCATCTTATGATGACATTTCATTCAGGAAAACAGGTGTTGGTCACTATCCCTCACTGATGAAGCATGTGGCTCATTCTGTTATTTCCTGCTACCTTGATAGCTGAGGGGAAGGTTTTGATTAAATTTAGATTAGTCATTGGGTTTGTAACTATCACTGTGCTCATTGCTGTCTTACCAGGAAAGGATCCTGATGTATTTAGATATCCAGGGGCAAGGAGTGAACAGATTATATACTGATTTTAATGGATGAGTAATAATCAGTTTCAATCTAATATATGATGGACAGCTCTGTTACTATAAATACAAAGTCTCCCTCTTTGCAACCAGTTCAGCCTGCTGGATATATTAAATTTGAACATGTAAGTATTACAAGCTATTGCTATTACTGTAGGTGCTGTTTCCCTCAAAATATCTCTGATTTTTGTAGCAGTATGGAACAATTATTTAGCTATTTTTACACTAAAGAATTTGATGGGGGAAGTGGAGGGGAGGAAGGACTCAGTCAGACCTTTCAGGAAAAAAGTGAATCTTCTGAAAAAAAGTTACCACTGAAAAACCTTCTAAACAAAAAATTAAATCTTTCCTCCTGAGCAAACTTCAAAAGAGAAAACAAAAGCACTTTAAATGGTACATTTAAATTCTGTAATCAAATGGGAAGATATCAGATCAGATCCTTCCTTGAAAGTTTTTAACCAGCTGTTAACATAAAAGTTGGGGATGGAGCAGCCGTACTTGGTAAGTCATGTTACATTGTTCTGCAAAGAGTTTATGAAACTGTAGTTCTCAAAAACACTTTTTTGAAGGACATGTATTTTGACATTCTAATTGACCAGATTTTGTATCATGTATGAGGATTGTTATCTTGTTTTTAAAAATCTTCTCTTGTGCTAGCATTTGCTCTATTTTCTTCCTACAAGGTCTTGTCTCAACCCTCGGTGCATTTTTAACTACTGAACAGGATGATAAGCTATCAGTGTTCTCGGACAGATAATCAGGAACCACCGAGTAACACATCCATCAAATATGTTAATTATACATGTATTTTCCTAGTGATTTTTCATCCTTGATTATAATTAGGAAAGAAAGGAAGAGGACAAGAATAGTTCAGTTTGGCCTTAAGTTCTGCAACATGGGGCTTAACAGAAATTGGACAGAAATGGATCTGGAAAGCTTTTGTTGAGAACTATTGGCAGCTGCTCAGTGAGGAAAATAATAAAAGGTTTAAAACACTTTCTTCAATTATCAAGACCCTTTGTTGATGAGATTTAACACCTGGTTTACACAGATTTCCAACAGCAATACCTCTGAGAAGTGTTCTTTGGCTCTGGCTTTCTAACTTTAAAACCGAACACTTGAGAATCCAGGGCCTGCTGTCTCCCTCCTTCTGTTTCTGGGAGGTGGATTTCACTTGCCTCCTTATCTTTGCTGTTCAGTTCCCCTCGTAGGCCTCTATTGCCTTACATCTATTTGCTATTCCCTTTATGTCAGTGGTCACAGTCAACAGACATCTTTGCTTAATTGCAGTGATTCAGAAGTTGCATACTTGTATGACTTTGCTGGATTGGATACCCTGTGGGACAAAGTTCCTGATCTGAGGAGTTTAGATAGGAAGATGACAGGTGTGTTGTGAATACCTAAGCTAGGGAGTAGGACAGATCTAAATTGGATGGATGCAGTGCAAACAAAAGATGACATAGAGGGATGGGAGCCGTAGTGGAAGACTGTACTGCCAGGGCGCATGCTCATCTGCTGAGCCATTTGTTCTTCCAAGTGTAAATCGGCTCCATTTCTGTAAGATCTTTGGATCAAGTCAACCACAAACCCACACCCTCACCTTTTGTATTCAGGCAGTACACTGAAGAAATAAAATATTATGCATTACTAATTCCTAAATTTATTCATAGGTCATCTGATTACAGGGCTATTAGTTCTTTGCTAAAGTAAAGTTACAAGAAACAATTCAGAAAAAAAGTCTATAATAGGATTTTAGGCCAATTTAGATGAAAAAGTTATTGCTGCTGTTTGTTTTCAGATTAAAATGTTTGGGTGGTTTTTGAGGGAATGAGCTTTGTGTAAAAGTATCAAACTTTTACACAGAAATTGATTTTTTTTTCCCCTCTAAGGAGCTGAAAACATTAAAATCTATTTATTACTCATATGTACTGACATTCATTATTAATTTTATGTCCCACTTTATTGCTTTCTTCAGGGCAAAACTAACATTCATTTGTTGATCAGTGATATACGGTCAACACAAGGTGTATGGCCGCTGATTAAATAACAAGTGCATTAGAATCTTTTTGTTTATGGATGCTGGCAGTAGCTGCTTCACAGTCAGCTAAGGGCAGTTTGCTTGCTGCCCTGGTGGACCAGCATTGCTCAGTGTGTACTTTCAGCCAAAAGCCCAGAATTTTTTTGATTGTCAAGAATCGCCTCTTCCCTCTGTGATTGGAAGTTAACAGTATGGAGGTTTTTTTCCAGACTTGATAATAAAATCAAAGTTGCACATCTATCTCGCCTCTGCTAGGCATCTTTGTTAGAAGTGAGGTCATGTCTCATAGAGGCTGAGGAGGAGGAGAAGAGATAAAGAGAGTGAGAGAGAGAGAAGGACTACTTCAGAGGGCAATTCAGCTCTTACGTGTGAGTGAATTGTTTTCCGGAGATGCTTGCTGTCCTCCGTGGGTCAAAGAAATTGTGTCAAACTTGGATGGAATGGTTACAGGTCCTACTTTATGTGCTTCAGGTACCAGAAATGAAAAGGGACTAAAGACTCTGTTTCTGAGTGTCTGTACCAAATGAGACAGGACACAGGTGTGACAGTGTGCCTGCAATGTGTCATTGGGTGTGATCCCTGTATGGGTCAAGGCAGCTCTGAGGGTGGGTTAAGACAATTTTCTTTCCAGCAAGGCTGTTAGCTCAGCCACAGCCCTGCACTGCTCTGCCTCACCACCTTCCATATCTGGGAGAGCTTTCCTAGGTGCCTGGAGCTCCTGTTGGCACATTCTCCATGCTGCCATCCTTATAGAGGATGTCCCTCTCGCCACTGGAAAACCAGCTATGGAAAGTGGCATGAACTCCTTTTTCTCCTTGATTAAGCCTATCTGTATTCAAACACTGTATGCCAGTTTGCTTTGCTACGTCAGTGGTAACTTGACCTCACTAAGGCAGCATCAATTTGGCTTTATGATCTCTTGTGCTATTAAGCCTTTACATGAGATTGAAAAGATAATAAATTCCCAAAGACTCATTGCACGTTGCCAAAGCACGTAACTAGCTCCAACACCAGGATTTTATGGTGTTTTGTTTGGGTGTGTTTTGTTTTTTTTTGGTTGGTTGCTTTTTATTATTTAAGTCTTTGTGCAATAGTCAAAAGCAGGAACCAGAATGGTTGGTAAAATTTCAAAAATGTACACAAATTCTGAATAATTTGTTTGCACAAATCCTTGTTTTATACTTGTAAATGCTCATAAGCATTTGTAAGCCTTTGGAGATAAGGCTATACCTGATGCAGTGCAAGTGATTCTTCTGAGGCTGAGGAAGGGAATAACTATAGGAGAACTAAGATAAGTGTCACTCCCATGTGCCGTTTTACACCAGAGATTGGTGTTTGGTTCAGGTTTATACTATTTAGGTGAAATATATATGCAGGTCCCCATGGCAGACCTGGACTCTCTTTTGGTGGCCCGTAAAAGTTCTAATACTTGTTTAGATGATGTCTACTAGCTTCCCCTCTCTGTTTAAACTACATAATTTACTTAAAATGGATTCACTGCAGTGAATGGATTTACTTCTGATACTCCATTTGTTAAAATGGGGACCTCTTCTTTTACAGGAGGCATATTTATGCCTTCAAAGAGTAGTATTTCAATGTTTATACCTATCTATTGTGTATTTCATTATTCCTGTTGGTCAAGAGGAATGATGAACTATGTATCTCTCATAATATGTATTGATCTTCTTGGAGATGATTTAAACATCTGTCAATACTCTCTTCTGACCTCCATATAAGATAAAATGCTGTATCTTCTCTCCATTTGCAATTCTTATTGTGGCATGAAATCCTCTCACAATTCTTTTCATTCTGTTTAACAATAATTCAAAAATATCTATTTATTTTTACAGTTAATCAATTAATAGAAAATTACTGCACTGGTTTTAGGTTGTTTTTCTGGTGTTAACTTCATTGTTAGTGTCTAAGTTCTCTTTTGTTGCATGTAGTTTCACTACAATTTGTTTTCTGGTTTTCAACAGTAAGACTCAGTCAGTCTCTTTGGTTCATCCAATGAAGAGACCAGAATACAGTGTTGATAAATTTTACTTTTCTGTGACTGGAGTATAGCTTATGGTGGATTAACTATGACCTGGGTTTTGAATGTAATGATGAGCTTTTATCGTTCTGTTTCAAAAACCTAACGTTCAATTAGCCCCAAATTTTATTTGCTGTTAATTCTGAAATCATGCCTGGATGACTGCGTTCGTAACTGCACTATGTAAACAATGTGAATATCCACAATAGCAAAGGAGTCCCGACCTTCAGCTCTGCTGCAGCAGCTCCATGGATACTTAGTTTCCTTCATTGTTCTGTGCAGGGTATTGTTCACTTGGATATGTTTTCACTGTTTTGGAATCTTTTTTAACATAATTGATTAAAGCGCCTCTATATAAATTGAATTTCCCATGTGGACTTTTTAAAGCCTCTGGAACCTGATAAGCTTTTGTAACAGAAGAAGAAATGTTTCATGTGGGTTGAAATCCTCCTTGCATAAAAGGAGCATTTCATCAGCCACGGTCTGCTCTGCTAAGCTCTGCTGGCACGGTGACACCTGAATCCCATAGTCTAACTCTAACTAGCTTTTTTGTCCTTGCCTCAGGGTAAGAGATTCAAGAAAGTTGTTTTGTTGTTCAGCAACAGAAGATAGGGCTGAGCCAATGCATTAGAATAACAAAAAAAGTTCCTCTCTTCTTGGAGGGAACTTTGCATAAACTATAAAGGGTTTGTGGGGCTCTTTGGATACAGTTGTTTAAAAAACTTGGATACAGCAAACTATTGAGTATCTAAGTTGATACAACAAAATGGGGGGAGATGAAGAAGTATTAAACACATTTTAAGTTAAATTAAAAGTAACACTCAGAAAAAAAAAAATAGCTCAAGCTTCAAGCTCTGGGGCAAACAAGCTGACACCTCCTGGCTGGTTTAGTGTTTTCAGCAACAGTGACAATCAACAGGTAAGGATGAAAGCAAACATGCATGGAACAAGAACATTTTCCACCCGTGTCACTTGAAAATATGCCCATTTCTGTGTCTGATCTGCAGCCATGAAGTGGAAGATGCGCATATTTTAGAGTAGCAGAAAGGAACTGTAATTTTGTTCTTTCAAGGGCTGTGAACATTATGTTTTTCTAATCTTCCCAGGAGTCAGACTTTCTTAAATATTTTCAACTGCTATAGCAAAACTCAATCAAAGAAAACTCTCCCCTCTCCTTTCTTTTCTTTAAAACCTAAGACAACTAAGGAAAAGAAATGGAAAAGTTACAGGTGCAGGTTTATTTTATGTTTCTTTTATTTTGTGAATGTAAGACACACTTGATGATTCTCTAAAATCATGTTTGCAGTTCTAAGAATGAGAAGCAATGATTAGTTCATCAGACAGAGCTGTGTGATTTACAAGTGGCATTGATAGATTACCTGGGAACCAAACACATTTGAACCAGTATCAGAAGCGAGACCGTGGAATGACAAAACTTTAAACTTTCCTAAACTTGTCTAACTGTCTTTCGTATCTTGTGCACTAAGTAGACTTGAATCAGTTCAATACCTGATTTGGAACCACATGACTACATGTAGGTTTTTCACTGCTAGTCAAGAAATACGGCTCTCTCAGCTAGTATTAACCAGTGTGAATGCACGGTCTTAGAGTGCATTTCAATGCCAGGAGTGTCATGGATGGAACCATCCACCCATGGAGAACCTGGGCATGTTGGTTGACAGCCAGCTGAATATGAGCCAACAGCGTGCCCAGGTGGCCAAGAAGGCCAACAGCATCCTGGTTTGAGGTAAAACAGAACCGATTTTCTTTTCAGTAATTTTACTTTTCAGTTAAGTCTCTTGTAACTAACTAACTAACTATTTGAAATTAACAGCATTTTTTTTCAGACAGTGTCTGCTTCTAGCAGATAACATCTGATGTTTGTAGTTAATACCAAAGAATGGTATGCAGAGAGGCTCCTGCTTATACTTATTCTCATAACAACCAGGGTCAGATAACTTTGTTATGTACCAAGTTGGAAGGCTGGAAGCAGAAGGGTGTAAAGGGGTTGTACCTGTGGGGAGGAGCGGACAGAACAGGTGACACAAAACTGCACAACGGGGTATCCCATTCCATCTGCATCATGCTCAGTATAAAAGCTGAGGGATCAAAGGGGTCAGCCTTTTTCTTCAGTGGCTGGTGCCCAAGGAGGACTCTGTTCATCTGCCTTTGATCCTGATCCATGTGTTCCTGAATCCAGATCCAGAATCCAGTTCCTGTCCGTCACTGAGTCGAGTCTGGGACCTCCCCAGTGCCTGCCGGTGACATGATCATCATCCTGGGGGCTTGATACTGGTTTTGTAAATATTGCATGTATTTAATTATTTTCTTATTAATATTATATTTTCTTTTTATCATTTATATTTCATTAAAGTAGTTTAGTTTCCTTTGCACCCATAAGACTGTCCCTCTTATTCTTTCTCCCTTCTCTGTAAGCCATGTAAACACAAATCAGCTTTGAGAAGACAGTATTGCCCCAAACCTCAGTCTAACTTGGAACTTTTAATACCAAATATCTCTTCTCAACAATTTCTTCCTCTGCTTGTTTTCGATTAGTGGGGTTTTCTTTTCAGGTCTTTACTTTTTTTCAGGATGAGGCAGGTAAGAAAATAGTGTTTGCAGGATATAAAATTTCTGGACAAGTTTGCCTTATTTATCTATCTATTTATTTGGTTATTCATAAATCCAGAGGATTTATAGTGGAACTCGGTTCTAAGTACTTTTATATTACTATTTGGAGAAGTTTCTCTCGTTAATTGACTGATAAAGAATGCTGAGCCACTAACTTTCAATCTTCAGTGAAAGTATGCTCTAACAGAAATTCGGTGAGAAAAAAGAAAGCAAAAATATGAAATTTGGAGAAAAAGAGTGAAGTAAAGGGGATATGGAGGTTTGCTATCTTCTGTACATTTTTCTTATTCTTCCTCTGAGAGGACAAGTGATGAGTTATCCAATTTATAATGTAGTGCTTTTTCAAACTTAGGTCATTTGCAGATAAGCTACTCTACCATGTATCCCATTGAACACAGAATCATGAGTCTATTCAAATATAAGGAAGCATTTTTTTTTCTAGATTTCTATGATCATGGATTTATTCAGATTTATGGTATACCTGAGATTCGCAGAAAAACCTGGAGTAAGCTTTTATTGCTGATATTTTTCCACCTACAATCAAGAATGGCACTTGGTTTTATTGTCAAGTGAAAAAGAAACTGTATCCCAATCATACGTTATGGAAAAGGACAACAAAACCTGTGCAGGTGCTCCTCTGCCCGATTCATTGAAATGTTGCCAGAGGCCTGGGGAAAGGACTTATTTAAGCTTTCAGCAGAGAGTTTTAAAAGGTTTGCCGGCTTATGCTTTGACAGATAGGGGAGAGGAAAAGATACAGACCAAATGTGCAGCCAAGTATTTGTCTCAACCATTTTGGGATAGTACTCCTAAAGCTGGTGGCTAAGTTGATTCGAAAGCTTCATCATGTCAGCTTGAGTCTTCATCCAGCTGTGTAGTCTTTGCTGCAAGGATTTCCTGTAGTCTTGAAAAGTAGCCAAGCGTATTTCCATCGGGCAACTGACTTAAAATTGTTGTTTCTTAATCATTGATTCTAGTCCATTTGTTTATTAAAAAAACCAAACCAAACCAAAACAAAAACTTCAGGCCCTAATTTCAACTCATTTAGGCAACACATCCTTCACTCGCCCTCAAAAACTGCACAAAGCACAACCCAAAATAAAAGTGAGTAGGGTAAATGTTGAAGGCAGGGGGTGCTTTTCAAAGCAGATGACATTTAGAGTCATGTTCTATGTGAAAAAGCGTGAGCTCACAAGAGGATTCAGAGGACGTTTTCCCACCATACAGCAGGCAGAGGCACAGAGGCAGAACATGTATCCTTTTCCTGGTTTATCACACAGGCGAAAAGCAATTCTTCAGTTTAGAGGCCTCACCCTATTGATAATAATTTTTACTGAAACAGAAAAAAAAATGTTTAACTCTGTTCTGGCAATCAGAGTGGATGCTGCAGGGTACTCCTTTAGGTTCTGTTGCTATGGCCTAAATGCACACTTCATGCCATAAATCCACTGTTTTTCCCTGTTATTGATTTTACCCCCTCAGTACAAATTCCTGTGCAGCAGGAGTAGTCAATGATATCCTTGCTCATGAAGCTATCAAGCAGTAAAGTCTATTTTTTTTACAGCTGTTCAGATAGTGAGGAGATGAGAAAAAGGAAGAAAAACCCTTGATGCACAATATTTTTGTACATATAATGAACATAAACCACGAGAAAAATGAACATAAACCGAGAGTAAAAAAAAAAATTAACTATGTTCATGGAGTGTCTAGATTCAGTGCAAGATGAGAAGAATATTTTCTGCTGTGCCATCCGGGTAGGATAACACCATACGATGAAGTTCATTCTCCTGCTCTCGTCTTCATTCAGCAACAGCGTATGGCTTCATTGCTTCAATCACTTGGTTACTCACCTCGTGAGGCAAGACATCTTTCACACAAGAAATTGATTTAATATTTTGTGCGTTTATATATTGCTTTATATAGCCTTCAGTTTCTTTTTGTAAAACTAAATTGGGTTGCCTTTAAATTCACATGTTTATTCTTAAGATGGCAGTGAGAAAAGAACAGCTACCTGACAAAACCGTCCTGCAGCACACAGCTTGTGAACATATTCATTGTCCCAGTTGATATAAATAAAAATTCAGAGTAGCTTTCATTATAACTTTAATTCCATGGGCTCTTCCATGGTGAGATGCATCCCAAATTGTGAATCGGGACTGTACTTGCATATCTCCAGCCAACTGATTGACCTGAAATCAGCTGAGCGCCTTCTGATACCTATTAGTTTCACTCCATAGAAAGTACCCATTTTGAAATGCTTACCTGTATGTTTTCCCACAGAGTGTAAGAATAATCCTGGGTAAACCTGGCAGCTTGAAGCCTGAGGAAAAAGGTTGATCTTTCCCTGATCTCCAGTGAGATGGAAGCCTGTAAGGGCTTTCAGGCTCTGCTAGGAAAACAGGCCAGAATGATCCAATAGGCACACTGAAAAAGGTTGATTTATGGGTCTCAAAACATCTGGAGGCTTTTCTGTTAAAGCCAATTAGTTAAAAAGTTTG
>NW_009648470.1:2089513-2132624 GCF_000708025.1 Charadrius vociferus | reverse complement strand
TGTATAATGGTAGAAACAGATACCTTAACCTGACGACACAGCTTTACAGTCAATATGTGAGAAATTTTAGGCAAGGAAAGCTTGGCAACTTTTTTTGTGAAAGAAGAGAAAAGATTTTCTTAGGAGGGGCTGTTTGTGGCCCCCCTTCACTGCTGTACTGCTATTAAGAAATGAAACGCTGTGAAGGTGTGCATGTAGTTTGGTTCATCGGGCCTGGACAACACGCACAGCTGATGGGGAAACTGGTCATAAGAAGGACTAGCAACGGTTTAGATTGGATATTAGGAAAAAGTTCTTCACAGAAAGGGTAGTCAAGCATTGGAACAGGCTGCTCAGGGAAGTGGTGGTATCACCAGCCCTGGAGGTATTTAAAAGATGGGTAGACATGGTGCTTAGGGACATGGTTTAGTGGTGGTTTTGGCAGTGTTACGTGGACTGTTGGACTTGATGAGAGCAGTTAGTAGCAGGGGCTAGCAGCAAGCTGAGATAGTGAGGGAATTCCTGGCTCATCAAAGTCACAGCTGATATATGAGGAACGTGGGTGAGTTAATCAACCTGGTCAGTGGGGAGGAACAGGCAGTATGACACATGATCGAATAGAGCAGACCCTAGTGGGACATCTTAACCCAATAGCATGAACCCAGAGTATGTTGTACTTAATGTCATTAACAGACTGTCATTTGTGTTATTGTGAGCCTGCAGTTCAGTAATGTCTCACTACTAAAGCAGTTACATACAGCTAAAGGAGAAAGGCTTATTTGGGAATGTTCCCTGTATATTCTGAAACGTATTTTGCTTTTCAGAGAATGTGCAAACTTCCCAAAATCTTGTATCATTGTGCTTTCTATTTTCTCCACTCCAATAAAATCTATTTATTTAAAAAAAAAATATTGTTTAGCTTTTGTGAAGTACAAATAATTGTTTACTGAGTGGCCAGACAATGTAGTTACTGTTTCTGCATTTCTGGACAGGGACTAGGGCATCAGTTCTAGAAAACTGAAAAATCACATTATGTCAGTAAGTGCCTGCCAGAAAAGTTACACTTCTAACATACATTTACTTTGTGCAAAAAAACCCCAGAAACTTATATCAGTATGTGTGTTCTTCTAATCTAGTGAGCAATAATAATTTGTTGAGTGTGTCACCTAGCTTTTGAAATTAAAATGACTGATAGTTTCTAGCCATTGGGTGCAAAATTCAGTTATTGCAAGTAAGTAACTCACAATATGTACATGAAGGTTCTATTTTAGTATTTTGACAGCCAAGTTACACTTCAATATGAAGTATTAAAAAAATGTCCTGCATTACAGGATTTTTCTTGCAAATCTCTTTGATAAGTGCTCATGTATCCCCAGGAGTGCTCATCTGATATTTTCAAAACTGTTGTTACAAAATATAATCAACATTTCTAAGAAAAGAAGAATGAAAGAAAAGTTTTGCTATTTTCTTTTTTAAATAGAAAAATCTGTTGGCAGTAGTTGAACTCTGACATACATATACATTTTTTGTTCAACTGACAGTTTATTAAATCTGTTTTCTACAGTTCTAACAGAAGTTGCTGCTTTATTATTGAATAGAAATGATATTTCAAAGTTATACTCTTCAAAGAATAATTGTTATGTAAAACACTTTGCCAAAACTGTACAGGTACAGTGAAAGCAAAGGCAACCTTACTGGAATAAATAAGCATTCTCTGTGCTGATTAACTTCATAGGTAACCATCCTCTAGTCATTCCCCTTTTAGAAATGATTTTTTTTTTCCTTTCTTCAATGAATCTTCACATATCCTTTGAATTGGCAGTCATTAGCAAAGTCAATCCACATTCCTTCACCATTCTCCTCTCTGCGTTATATACCACCCATTTGATCACCAACAATGTCTTGCACAAGGAGCGTACAATAATTTCACTGGAAGGTGCTACTTTGGGGTTTTTTTTTATTACTAAACTTCCTAAGAAGTAAAGCTCATGCTTCAGGTTTGTGGTAGGCATACATGCTCATTGTGTGAATCTGCTGGTTGATTCATCAGAGTTTGACAGAGATAGATGTCTTAATTATTATTTTTTTTTTAATTTCAATCCTTAAATATTTCATCCTATTGTTATCTTCTACATTGATACGTGGCAACCGGGGTTAATTATTTTAGTTCTCACAGAACTGCTTGTTTTAAAGCTGCTATGAACGTCACTTTATTGTCAAGGCTGGCCCTCCAGGAACTATGTTATCAACAGCTTCCAACTAAATGATATTTTGAGTGTTCCACATTTTAGAAGTTGTCACTGAGTACTTGAATGCCACATAGCATGGGAAATAATTTCAGGTGATTGAGTAAACCTTTTTCTTCTGTTCCAGTTCTTCACTGCACTTCTGTGGAAACCTTCTCTTGCACTGTAGGTGCAACTGGCTAGCTTCAGTGGGAGTTCCAGTTAAGCAGGATGCTGACTTTGGGATATAAATATTTTAATGATATAAAAGTCAGAATAATTGATGTAAATAACTTCGGTAGTTGCCAGTAATTTTCTAGACTTTTTGGGCTGGCAGACTAGTGTGCTTAGATAAGGCTGTTAATTATTTTCTTGAAAAACCTGTGCAATATACTTCAGCAGGCACAGTTAGCAAGAACTCAACATGGTAACATCTGTGGAAGAAATAGTTCCATTATTTTAAATAATGAAGTTCAGAGACAGAAAGATAAAGGCATTTTCCCTTGTTATTTTTAATCCTCTAAGCTTCAGGTTCAAAAATGGGAGATAGATGTCTCTATGGTATGAATGGAAAAAAAAATAGAAAACTAAATGACTATGGGTTTTTTTTAGTGCACATAAGTTTTTTGACATTAATCTGTCATTGCAGCAAATTTTTCAACTACGGCGCTATATGTCTTCTGTAACTGGAAGAGTTGACTGACTTGTTCATAAATGCAATGGGTTTGGGAAAAAAAATACCGAAGTGGAAAAAAGGTGAAGGTTATATTTTTTTTTTAAAGTCAAAAAGGGTATTACAGAAACAGGTAGAAAGTGATTTACAGCAGCTGACAAGTGGAGCTGTTAGTTCTGCTTTTATTCTGTATGTCTTTTTGCATCCGGTGTTAACTCTGTGTCTGTCAGTAGTTTTAATCAGTTGTCCCAACATAAAAGCAACAGTCCAAAGTAACATCCTACCACCAAAAAATGATGTGATTTATCATACCACGGAGATCTCTAGAGGGATGAGGGACTCTGGTGAAAGGCTGTCATTCTGTGACACTCTGAGAAAGAATCTTTTAAAAGTCAGAGAAATCGCAAGATCAGTGTTAAGCATTGAAAGATTCAGAAGCATCTGTTGCTCGCTGAAATCTCTCAGTTGCATGAACAACTAGATACAAATCCCCAGTAACCAAATTCCAAGTGGAAAATGGCACTGACAGATGAAAGCTATTTGAAATTAAGATGCACTTAAGCATGTTTATATAAAGACACACACAATCATGTTTGCAAATTTGGCCTTTAATTCGTATCACTTAAAGAGTCCATCATTATTTTAAAGCATATTTTTGAAAAATACTTAAAAGTGAATCTTAAATGAGATGGTCTCCTTTGTATTAAAGAGACTTTGGAATAAGCAGATGCAGTTGTAGGTAGGATTCCTATTCAATTATATTCAGCAGAAAAAATACTTACCTCCCTCTCCCACACAAAATCTAAACCAATCTTTTTAAAACCAGACAGCAAATTTTAGTATGGTCGCCTTATTTTTTTTTCAAACCTTTTTCATTTTAAATGAATTTAATGATGTGAAAGGTTTAGGAAGCTCATCAGTGAGAAAAAAATTCCCCTTACAACTTTAGAGAAATGGAATACTGGGGTTTTGGGGGTTTTGTTGTTTGTTTGGTTTTCACTCCAGAAATGGTTCTTTTGTAGGAATGGAAAATTAACATTCCTAGTGAGTACCAATGCTCTATAGACACAAGTGACAAAGGTCCAGCTATGATGTTATCACTGAGGTTTAGAGTCATTTGTAAGTCGTGAATTCATCTACATAAGGTTCTTCCTACAGCACACAGGCAGAGGTCCATTCTGCCTATCATAGAGATGAATCATAGTCTGAAGATACCTATCTCTTCCCTATTGTTTTGATGATCACTTATACCAGATTATACTGTTTAGACAGCAAAGGTTAGGTGAGATAAATCTTCCTGCAAACAGCTGGAGAGAATAGTCAGCAGATAATGAACTCTTCTCTAGTGTAGCACTTGTAAAATTAAAGAAGCAAAGACAATGGTTTTGAAAGAAAAGTGAAAAGAAATATGATAAAAAAGCAATGCCACTGGTTTTGATTTTATTTTATTTTTTATCTAGAGAAACTTTACTAAGGCTGTGCTCACCCCCACCAGTTTTGAGTACCTAACAGCTAGACAGGAGTATCATTACTCTTTGATCCTCTGCATTCAAAGGAAGAAGATAAGTTCTGCCACAGGGTCATCCATCTCATGCTTTCTGAATGATTAAAAAACCAGACAGCTATTTTACAATAAGTCAGTTAATGGTGTAATGGTGCCAACTGTGAGGCTGATAGATACATAATTCCTCCACAAACAAGTGTATTTTTTATTTCCTCCTTCTTTGCAACACATTTCCCAGACCACTATTAATGTCACTGGTATAGCTGACAAATAGTAAACTGGATTTGGCTGGAAAGCTCTCTGTAAATTGTCCAATGAAACTCATGACTCAAATTTCACTTAAACACATGAAAGTGCTGAATTTTCTAAAAGCAAAATTACAATGCAACCGTTCTTGAGGGTAACTAGTTATGAAAGGGACAATACATGGTGCAGATGTATTTGAAACACTGAATGCTCTTCTTCTGTAGCTTCTTGAAGACTGTTCTCAGCTCTAACAACTACATCAATACGCATTCATTTTGAAGGAAAATAGTGATGTTTCTGTGTTGATTAAGGCCAAATGTTGTTGCCATAGGGATGCTGTCCTCAAAAAGACATGGATGAAAGGAGTTTTTTGATGTAGCCTTTCTTTTATAGGGCTGTTTTCTGAGTGCCTAGGCAGTCTAGGCACTGTTCATTTACTGTATGCCCTGCCCCAACTTACTTGAACAACACTGGGACAGAGTACTCTCAGTTAAGTGGCTTTTAGATGACCACAAGGCATCATGTCTGTGCTGAGTTTCATACAGGAGCTTCGTGGGTGAGGTGAGTTGCAGGAGCATGGTATGAGGTAACAGTAAATTGTGCTGGTCTCAATGGGAAATGAAGTGGGTGATGTTATGGCATGTACCTTGCCTCATGAGTTCTTGAACTCAGGCCTGAACTTCAAGGTTCCTGTCACCACCATTTGGAAATGACCTTTCTGTCTCTCATGGCTGGGGATTCTGTGTCCATGGGAACGGGCAGGCTGTGGTCAGTCAAGACCATTTCTGAAGCTTCGCTCCAAGGGTAGGGGTCTTGATTCAGTAACAAATTCAAGATTCATGGCAGCAGGAGGCCACAGCACATGCCAGTTTGCTTTGGTCCCTGAGCCTAGGGGAAAGAAGAGAGGTTGAATACTTGGGTGTAACTTCTCACTCTTCTGTTTTGTATGGGCTGCTGTACACAAATGCAGGCTGAGCGTGCACTGGTGGGTCATATGCCGTGCCCAGAACCCTTCCTTTTTGGAACTGAGCCACTGAAAGATCATAACAAAACAGGCAGAATTGCTGTGCTGAGTAACAGGAATGGTTTTACATGGTGCAGATGTGGTGCAATGATTTGCATATAAAAAAATGTTTGTTCCAAAACTTGTAGCAGTATTTCCATATGGCTATGACTAGGGCACCTTGTTCTAGAATAGAACAGAAGATCCTGAAGCAAATTATCTCAGAGAGAAAAGAACGTATGATTGACCCCAAAACCAGAAGATGTCAATTGAGAATTCAATGCTTTCTTTTCTCCTGTGTATCACCTGCTGTGAGACTCTCAAGGCAGAGTAATAGCACAGACTCAAATTATCTGCTCTTTTACCCCCTAAGTAAGGTTACTGTGAGTATGATAGAAGTCAGTAGAGGGCTGCATGTCTGCCCTTGGCCAGGTGCCTTTCCAAAAGGAGTAACAGACACCAGGTTGCACCCAAAACGGAAGCAGGTCTCAAATCCTGGGAAGGCTAGTAAGGTAGTGCTCTCAGTGAGGCCACAAGCATGTTCTCTGACTATGCCTGAAAAATGATGAAAAACTTGTAATCTTGAATCTCTAATTTCAAAAGAGAAGTTTTAAACATAGGTAATTTGATATTTTTGTAACAGTATTTTTTTTTTTATTTTTTTGAATGATAGAATTAGGAAGACAAACTAGAAAGTACTTACTAATCAACATGTAATATAAAAGAATCAGCCAAGCTCATGTAACAAAGAATCAAGCTTTTGAGATAAGCTGTGACAAAGCAGCAAATGAAACCATGCACATGTGCCCCATAGCCTGACTAAGAAACAAGAGGAATCAATTCTTTCAGTTTTATATGAGCTTGAAAGGCTACCACCTTTTTTTTTCTTTTTAAAAGGAAAAGTTAAAAAAACAATATTTTTTCAGGGCAAATGGATTGCCAACCGGTTATGATTTTGTTTTCAAAGCATTAAGGCCAAGCTATTCATCTATGATAAAGTGGAAATAGGATTTGTCAACAAGTCATAAAAAGAACAACAACTTAGTGTGTCATCACATAATACACAAGGATATGCTCTACAATAACAACTTATGCTGAGATAATACAAATAGAAAAAGGTGTATGAAGAGAACTAAATTCTGTGCAATACTAGTAATAAGGATTTTAATATTAGAAAGTTGTTATAAGACACAGAAAACAGAACCTTGAATTTACTCAGTCACGTGATGTCAAAAGCAGTATCTGTAAGAAAAAAAATGAATAAAAGATCTGAGATGTTTACTGAGTATTAATAAAAATGACGTGCATCCTAAAGGCAGAAAAAATGCAATTTGAGGAGAAGGAACCTATGATTAAATGAAAGTAAACAAGCTGGAACAGGGAGGAAAGGTCTTTCTATAAATTGCTTTAGTTTGGGAATATGTCCTGAACAAATGAGATGGTTACATAAGACTGTCAAAAGACACTATTAAACCTATTACTGATACGACTGCTCAGCTACCGTATAATCAAAGTGTGTTAAAAGATTCTTTTTGATAGCACTGACATTAAAAGATATCATCAAACTCAGCTATTACTGTCTTTAACAGAACCACAAGTAACATGAGGTGAAATATGCTCACTGAGATCACCATGTTGATCATCATCGCTGAGTTTTGGTCTGTAAAGTTGCTTTTCAACATACTGTTTATTTTATTTAATAATTATAATGAAATACCATATAATAAGAAAGCCCTGATTTATCCTCCAAATAGCTGACAGATAACATGGGATTAAGTCAGTCTGTCATCTCTCAGCTCTTTTTTTAATGCTTTTGTTAATATGTCAGTGAATAAAATAATAAAAAATCCTAATTCAAATGCAGCTCAAATCCAACACAAAATGCCTTAGCAAGCTGTAATTTACTTCTACTAACCAGATAAAGCACTGTATCAAATTAGTCTCATTGCTTACAATCTCTAGAAGAAAGTGAAAGTTAAAAAAAACCCCCTCATTACAAGGTTGGGGTTATATTCATCTGTATTCTTTGAGTTGATTGTGCAAAGTGAATCCATAGCAATTAGCAATGAAGCATTAAAGAATTACAAGAATTTCATCCAAATTACCTTTGCAAATAGATTCAAAGCTGAAAATTCGAAACTGAAATACAGCAATCTTTTGAGTGAATTGGTTCAAATAATCTGATAATGGGAGATCTTGGGGCATAAATGACTGTCAAGAACAGTAATTGATTTTTAGTTTTGCAATCAAAGAATTAGTCTGATTGGAAGCAAAAAATTTCTTCTCTGTTTTTACTAAAAAGTAAATGTTAACAGATTTCAGGTGGAATTCAACGGTTTCTTTTATTCTTATTATATTTGGAATGTGTTTCAAGCCAGGGCAAAGTAAAAGTATTTGTCTAGTTCAGCTAGCTCTGAAGAACAGTATAGGTTCATTTTCTTTATTGACTATAATCTCCTTTGACCTAAACGGAACTTAAGTTCCTATCTCATATGTTGACATATGTATTTAGACACTGACTTGTAGGTGAACTATATCCTGTATTTTCATCATACATAATTAAATCTAGTAGGATGAACTGCATCCCACTCCTCCTTTAAGATGGGATGAATTGGGCTGTGGAGGTTCCCCTACTTAACTTCTGTGGCAAGATGTTAAGTGAGATCTCACAACAAGTGACGCTATAGACATTCCCTTATCAGGACAAGCATTACATTCATTTTCCTCCTCCAGGCTATTGGCACAATATCATTTTGACACAATTTCATTTTGTACATGGGAGAAATTGAGCACAACCCTTTGCAGAATGTTCCAAAAAGCAGGAATAAAAGCATTGATCTGAACACTGGCCCAAACATCATGAAGCAAGGAAAGATCCTGAACTTTGATCTTGCATATACTGGATGAATATGTTGTTATTGAGTAACTGTGCAAAAGACTGGAAACATCATATCAGTATCTTTAAATACATAATTTGGAGGAAAAAGAAACTTGAAAATTTTCAGTGAATTCAACCTCCCTCTGCTCAAATTTCTAGATGTTCAAGCACAAATCTTTTGACTGAAGAAGATGTTATGGAAAAAAAAATGGCAATAGTCAGAAATATTGCAATACTAAATCAGAAAAAGATACCTATTTGTTCATTTTCCCTCCAACTGATCAAAATTTTTGCAGGTGGCAACCTGCCACTCTAATCTTCTTTATGCTATTACTTTTGAAAAGTGATTCCACTGTGCACCGGCAAAATATTTTGTAAATTCAGCTCACCAAAATGCATTACCATTTATTTTTTGCATGATTTTGGTTCATTTGGTCCTATTGCACATGAACAGTTTGATCAGAACCAACGTGAACTGATGCCTGCTTGCAAAGTCATGAAAATTTACGTAAGCAGAAAATAATTAGCAAATCTGGTGCTAAGATAAACCTCTTGTTTTGAACAAGTTCTCAGAAAACAAGTTTTGCTTCATATACTGATGATAATTTGCAAACAGTCACCCCTTTTATTACATTTGGATGCTTGCTCAAAGAGAAATACCATGCCATGAATTGCTAACATCACTTCCCACAGTAGCTATGGGTTCCTTGGCATTGTTTTGGCCAAGTATCAAACTAACTCGTCTCTGCTCTGCTTGTGACATTTTGTTTGATCACATCATAAAGTGGTAAGGCCGTGGAATGTATACATAGCACTATACACTAATTAAGTGTTTATCATTTAATGTCTCCCAGATGCTTGCCTATAGCTTTTTCCAGTAGTAAAGAGAACATGCTGGCTTGATGTGATCTTGTGTTTATATTGTCTATTGGGCCTACGTGATAAGTCATGTTCTTTCCTCTCCTGTACTTTTGTAGAATCAGTAAAGCAAGTGTTGTCTTAAAGGTCTGTTCCTCTATGTGTAACACATGCTAGGTCCATTAAATAACTAGGATCAAATGGTAATAAAAACTGAGGTTAGAAGAATATCCTTGAGGGAAAAGCAGTCAATAATTTCTGTGTTGAGTAAAATCAGAAAATTCTGTGGGACTGATGATGTTTAACTCCAGGGAGTTTTGGAGTAATTAGAATGAACAGCAGATTTCCCAAATTTAGGAGAACACTCAAGACTCAATATGTTTATTCTGCCATTCAGAAAGAAAGTGCATGACGCTTGGGATCTGATTCTTTATTGCTTACCATTCGGTGCTGTTATTTATGGTAGTTACAGCAGGTGCAAACAGCAAGTGGTGTGACTACCTTTTTACTTACATTTTACACGGCTGTAAATCACCAGCTGAATCAGCATCGAGTGCCGCGGGGCAGTAGATAAATGAAACCCCGGCTTTTTTACCCAGTTAGGATGCCTGTTGAGGTGAGGCTGAAAATCAATCAAGAAAAATCAATTGGAATATTCTAATTACAAAATGTAATGTTCTCAGTTCTCTTTGTTTACTCTGTCATGAGACACCAGGTAGAAATTTTGTAAATGTTTAAATGCCTTTCAAGCCCAAATACTCTTTCAATAGCAATACAGACATTTAGGCCCAGACTATTTATGGTTGTCAAAGCACTTCACAGTGTATGTGATTTATTCTGTGTCTATTATAAAAGCGTCTGCCAGCATAGTGATTGTCATCAAGAACGTGATCTTTGGTTCACAGCAGAAGCTTCCATTATTCAAACAGTTGTACAGTCAAAGCTAAGCTTTTGCTGAATTAGCTAATTTTGCTGGAAAGGGCTGGAAGAGTTCACGTTAGTGGAGGTGCTGACTTAGAAGTGCTTGTCAGGATGACACAGAATATCATTGGGACTAAGCATAGCTTTAGTTGGATGCATCCTGTTTTTACAAAAGGGCAGAACTGCAAAGGCTCAGCACACAAGATTCAGCACAGGCCTGTGGGTCTTGAAGTTTACCTCTGGAATGCCTAGGTGTTATGGACATGGTCCTACAGACTCCTCCATCCCATGGTAATATGCTCTGAGGCACTTTGGACTGAGGCACTTTGCACAGCCAGCACCTTGAACATAGAGCAGCTTGAAGTCAGCTTGTGAATGGGAGAGCTGTATGGAGAGAGACACTAAACAACCAAGCACAAGGGCATGCCCCAAATGCCACCTGCTGCATACCTTGATAACAAAAGAGGAAGATAACTTTCTCCACTGAAGAGTCACAGGTAGAAGACGATAACAAAAAGCACATCATTTGCTTTAAAAAAACCCATGTTTTTGGTAGCAGGAACAACAGTAGCAGTCTGCTGCTCTAACCAATATCTGTGATGAGAACACACACCAAGGGAATAGGAGAACAATTCATTTCTCTGTAGTACCTGAGGGAATCAAATCAACCCCTTCTACCTTTCATGTGGGAGGATATAGATGCTTTCCATCCATCAAACTGAAACCATGTGAAGGATAATGACCCTATAATGAAGAGCATAACAATCATCTAATGGTCAGACTTGTCTGTTACAAAGGAGAAAGGAAGATCATGAGGTTTATTTTCATGTGAAATACTTGCATGAGATGGTTATTGGATAAAATCTTTTACTGCTGAAATAAGACAGTAAAGAGGGGAAATAGTAGCTAATGCTGGCCCATGTGATGTCATAGAAACTAGGTCTTGCTATTTTGTGCCTCAACAGGTGGACACATTTGATTAAAATTTGTAGCTACATAGATAGAATATAGATAGAGCTGTGTTAAACTACTAACTTAGTATTATTGGCATGCTGATTAAATAAGCACCTTTACCCAGAATCACCAAAATATGCCTTATGTGGATTCTGAGGTTTAATAAAGCCATAGTCAGTGGGGAAAGATCATTGAATGGAACTGTTTTAATTACTTCATTGACGTTAATAATAGGACCAGTGTTTTCAACATTTCCATCAATAATTTGAAAGGAAATATACAAGGCCCACTGATAAACTGGCAGATTCAACTGCCAAAGTAGAATACAGTGCTCAAAACATAGAAATTTGACAGTTTTGAATTTTTATCTGTAGCGCCTCCATCAATACGTACCTTGGTACAGCCACATACAAACGTAGCCCTTTCAAAAGGACAAATGCAGAGTTTAGCTAAAATCTGTGAACTGCACTTTGGAAAGGTTTCTAATGTAACCTTTTAAAAGGTCTCCTAGGAATCATAATAAATAAAAAAACTGAGTTTGAGCTCCTGTTATGAAACAGTGGAGAGAAAAGCCAATAATCCTGGGTTGCTATGAATTAGGGATTTTTACTTCTGTCTGTGGTTTTAATGCCTCTGTCTGGGGTAGATAGATAAACAGTGATGATGCCTGTGCCCTGGGGCCAAGGTGGACTGATTTGTTCATATCTGTGACGCTTAGGACCTTCTCTACATCAGGTTTGTCCTGAAGAGTGCTGGCTGGAGCAGCAGAAAGCACAGACAGGGAAGGAATTAGCAGTCAGGTTGGACGATTAGTGTTCAAGCTCATTTCTTGGCCCTCTTTTCTATAATGCAGTGTATAGGTCCACCTGACGAGACCTTAATTAGAAAAGCGACATCATTTTAGTGCACATATTTTCAAAAAAAGGTACAGTATAATTCTAGAGAGTTCAAAAAAAGTGTCAAGTAGTTGGAGAGCCAGAAATAATACGAATCAGTGGAACACTTGAGGAAATTAGCATATTTGGCTTTTTAAAAAAGAAGGTGAGAAAATGATGTGATTATAATCATAGAATCATAGAATGGTTTAGGTTGGAAAGGACCTTGAAGATCATCGAGTTCCACCCCCCCTGCCATGGGCAGGGACACCTCCCACTAGACCAGGTTGCCCAAGGCCACATCCAGCCTGGCCTTGAACACCTCCAGGGATGGGGCCTCAACAACCTCTCTGGGCAACCTGTTCCAGTGTCTCACCACCCTCAAAGGGAACAATTTCTTCCTAATGTTTAAACCAACCCTCTTCCAGTTTGAAGCCATCCCCCCTCGTCCTGTCACTACATGCCCTAGTAAAAAGTCCTTCCCAAGCTCTCCTGTAGGCCCCCTTTAGGTACAGGAAGGCCTCAATAAGATCTCCCCGGAGCCTTCTCTTCTCTAGGCTGAACAGCCCCCACTCTCTCAGCCTTTCCTCATAGGAGAGGTGCTCCAGCCCTCAGATCATCCTTGTGGCTCTCCTCTGGACACTCTCTAGCAGGCCCATGTCTTTCTTACGTTGAGGACTCCAGAGCTGGATGCAGTACTCCAGGTGGGGGCTCAAAAGAGTGGAGTAGAGCGGCAGAATCACCTCCCTTGACCTGCTGGCCACACTTCTTTTGATGCAGCCCAGGATACAGAAATGCATAAATACTCAGAGAAGGAAAGTAGACTGGTATGAAAGACTTTACAAACAAGTGAAAAAGGACACAGCAAGAACCAGTTACTGGAGGTAAAGCCAAACAAACTCAGATTTTAAGTAAGATATGAATTATTAATGGAAAACTGATTAAACAAGGGGTAGATTGATATTCTACCAAAGGAAGTAGTGGATTTTTCACTTTTCCATAGCTTCAGATCAAGACTTTTCAAGATGATGTGCGGTAGTCACATGCAAGCATTTTGTTCAGTTATGGAAAGGATGAGCTGACATTTAATTACCAGTCACATGCAGACAGCCAGTTTAGCTGACCTAATAGTTCCCTTTTGGCCTTTATTTCTATGGATCTATATGCCAAAGCATTAATATTAATTGGAAATTATCAGGTAGAGTGAATAAATTCTGTAAGATTTACTTTGCATTGGCCTAGATAACAATTGAATACAGGTGAAACAGATTTATATACATGAAGGGCTAAAATTAATTTTATAAAGTAAACAACACTATTTTCATGATGAGTGTGTTCTTAAAATATTAGATGTGGACTTATTTTAAAGATATTTAATGTTTTTTGGAAAACACTGCCTTGACAGCAAAGAAAAAGGATTTTTCCTACAATGAGGGTAAGGTGACAGCTATGATTGGCTGGGTTTTATTTAGCATATGTTGCATGTCTGATTTGGAGATGAGAGACAGCTTAATTTTTGGCTTGTAGGCGGAGACTAGTAAAAGAGACATGCTTTGCAATGTTGATTTATAGGATATGAGCATTCCTTTGCATAGAACTGGATTGGTAGACCCAATTCACTTCAGTTAGTTAGCCTATTGGTTTAAAAAAATAACATACATGCTCTTTTTCTTGGTCATTACTTCTCAAGACCAAAGAGCTAGTGTTCAAAAGTCGGTATTCTTAAGATCTGTCAAATGATCCCTAGCAATCAGGTGGTTTAGTTCTTTTATTAAAATTATTAGCAACGTTCTCAGCCTCGGCAGGAATGGGGTTGCACTAGGTGCATACATACTGTCAAATTGATTTGCTTTTTGTTTTACTTCAGGAGCATAGCTCTGCCAATAATCTGCACAGTGCACACCTTAATTCAGTCATGGATTCCAAGTAGCGAACTGAGCAGTATAAATCTGAGTATGGAAGAAAGAGTAGTTTGTTGCGACGGTCACTTTATACAAAGAGCATTGATATGACCCAGTGCCCAGTTTGTCCTAGTAACCGGAGTTCAATCTGTGCCATCAATAACAAGGTCAATATAGATGAACTTCAGGCAGTAAAGAATTCAGTCAATAGGGAATGTATTAACTGTATTTAGGGAATGTAGCTGTAATTAGATCTGTGGTGAAACAGAGTGTGGGACAAACAATAATGTCAATTTAATTTATAAAAATAAAAAAAAAAAGCCATGAACTTCAAATATTTTAAGGTCAGAAGTCACTGTTTGATGTCCTGGTTAATATAGGTCATAGGACTTTCATGAATTAATTAACATTGACTTCTACGGGACCAAGACCTTTATTGTTTAGCTTTTCCCTGTTACATGTAACTACTGAAATCACCAGATCAGAAAGAAATTTAAGATATTTTTCAGTTCATTCACTTTGAACTTTTCAATGTTATTTTGCAGTCCACTGCATCAATGTCATCCGCTGCTATAAAGGAAGCTCATGCGCCCTTTCTCATCTAGGCTCTGCAAAAGCATAATTCCTATTAGCTCCAGGTAACTATGTGAAAATAAAAATGACAGCAAGCTGATGTTTCCACAAAGAAAGGGAGGGAGAGGAAAAGTAATGAGATACAAGTGGAACAGCATGAACATGTTTGCTCTTGTTTCTGGATCAGTTTGCAGACTAATGGGCTAAATACGTGAGAAAGAAAACACTCTCATCCATTTTAAAAGGTCATTACAATGAATATCTCACTACTTCTTTTCAAAAATTATTCTTCTTTCACATATTTAAAGGAAACTAAAGTCTTCAATAGCCAAAAGTGAGAAGAGTCTTGTAACCAAAAGTAGTCAAAAGTGGATACCTGTGTGATAATATATGAATATACAAAGTGTCAGTGGACCAAATAGTAACTATAGGGTACTGTTGAGAAATACTATTCCATACCAACCAAGATAATCAGCACTACAGATAAAAGGTGCTCCAGGAGATTGAACTAGATTTTCCAGAAAGCTATGACAAGGATCTTTTGTGCATAATTATTCTCAGGCAAAACCTTATATAAGTCACAGTGATTTGTAGTGAAAAAAGAAGGTGATGTTCCACTTTGTCTTTAAAACATGTGACTATAATCTCAAGATATTAAAAAAGAAGTTCTGTATTAGCCAATCCTCTTTCTACTTTAATCATCTAAAAATGACTGGACAGCCCTGTGACATTAATGAGCAACGTTACATGTCTTTGGCTTGAGATGGTCACTTCGAGCTACATTTTTCTGACACTAATGCCTGAGTTCAAAGACATAATTAAACACAGATTAGAATGAAAATATACAAGACATCTTATGTCTGAATCGCTTGCTAAGGTAAAATAGAAAGGAGCTGAATTTCTCCTTGAAAACATTGGGGAATTCATTATTAACCTACCATATCAGACCTAAGAAATATGCTACTAATGCATGTGAATATACTTATGTAAAAATATTTAAAATTTAAGTTGAAATATATTTAAAAAGAAGTTGTATCAACCATTTGTGATTGCTTTGCTGTTCTTGCAAAAGCGGTTATTTATATTTTTTTTCCAGAATGGAATAAATAATCAAGTCACAGTTAAAGACTGGATCAATGAAGACCAGAACTCAAACCTGTAACTCAGTAAATATGATGATGGCATTTGCTGAGAAAAGCACATATCTGTAAGACAGTGACCTAGGAATCGTTCAGATCTAATTTCCTGCTTTTGTTAAGAAAAGCCAAAGGTCAAGCAAAGAGCATTGGAAAGGGAGAAAATATACATGGACTGAGTCTCTAGTTGAGATCCTAGAGTAACGTATCAAGGGCAGTTCATTTTGTCTCTCATCTTCATATGTTAATTTTTTTACTAGTCTATAGCCACTGACACTGGTTCAGGTCCCAGAAGTCCTGCTGTTTTGTCAAGCAGCACACAACTCCACACTCAACAGCTGAAGAGGAGGCTCAAGACATGGGGAAAAATAGCAATTATTCACAAATCTTCACATTCTATTTACAAACATGTATCCCTAGCCAACAATTATTTTTTTTTTTTCTGCCTGCCTCTCACAATGCATTAAGTCTTTTAAAACATTATATTGGACATACCTCAGCCTGCTACATAAATAAATAAAACAAAGACATAAAAGACAAAGACATATCAAGGGCATAAGGTGCACAGCAATGAAGAATTTGATCACGTGTGTACTGAGAATCCATATATTTTGTTGCACCTTTAGAGTAAAAAAACATTAAATGTGCATTTAGTGGTGCCATGACTGTCCACCATACAAGGTGAATTGTGGAAGTTTTTCTGCCATGCTTCCTCCCATTTTGCTTCCCTACAAAAACTCTGGCTGCAACCCAGACACTGCTAAACAAACTCGTTCCTTCCTGCAGTACTCAGCATAAGGTCCACATCAAAGATGGAGAAGAAAAAGCAATAGGCATGCTGCATAAAGTGGCAATACTCGGCTGGTGGCAGCCTGTTGGGATAACTTTCAGCTTGTTGCCAGAATTGCCTCCAGGCTTCACTATGATCCACATTTGGGTCTTGGTCCAGGAACTGAGGATGCTGTGAAGTTTATCTTTGATGCCTGTTACTGACTACCCACTGCAAGGCAGGCACAGCAAAAAGTAGGATCCAGCCACTTTCCCATTTCTAGGCAAGTACTTGATCAGCTTCCCACATGATATTTTTTTGCCCTCTTTCTGAGGAAAATGCCTGCCCAACACCTTCATTTCACTCTGCACTGTAGCTTTCAAGGAGACTTTTTGATCTATAATTGTCTAAAATAAAGTAGTTGTGAGACTTGGAAGCAATGTTTCTTTCTGTTTGCACTTTTTTTTTTTTTCCCCAGGACTAGCACATGCAGTTGCATGAGGCTCAGAACGGACAAGAATCAAGGTGACAGCTCTCACAAAGGGCACTTTAGAGTAAGCTTCTGTCAGTCTCCTCAGCAACTCCAGGGTGCTGCATTGCCTGTGTAAGATTGGTTGACTGGGAGTTTGCAGTGCTTTCTTTCTAGCTTTTATCTTATCTGGGGGAGTATTGTGTTTTCCTAGTTAGGTTTATAGAATCATAGAATCATGAAATGGTTTGAGTTGGAAGGGACCTTAAATATAATCTAGTTCCAACCCCCCCGCCATGGGCAGGGACACCTTCTACTAGACCAGGTTACTCAAAGCCTCATCCAACCTGGCCTTGAACACTTCCAGGGATGGGGCATGCTGCAATACCTTAAAATGAAAGTTTTAGCTTCAAAGTGATTGACTACTGAACTAAAGGACAGTGGTTCAAAGCTGTCATCAAGGGCACAAAGCATGTCTAACCATGTCTTATTCAACATTTCACAGTACTACTCCACTTGGTCTATGCTTAAGCACCGGTAGGGAAATAAAGACTTGATCTCACTTTGCCTTCTAGGTTAAACCTTCAGAGAACTGAGGTTAGCTAATTTGCACTATGAATCAGATGATGATGTTACAGTTAACTAATTTGTGGGTTTTAAAAAAGAAGACACAGGAGCTTTATGTGGCCTTGCTCTCAATGCTTCATTGCTTCCACATAACAGAGAAAACATTTGCAGCGTGGGTCTGCCATTTCATATTTGAGACTGACAGACTGCTGTTGCAGGTGGCTAGATTTGAGCTAGGTATTCTAAACTCTCTTAGTTAATGTAAAGAAATAAGTACTTCCAGGGCACAATTCGTCTCATCCTAAAGTGGCCATCTAAAAGAGATCAAGTGAAAGGTGATGTAAGACTACCAAGAGAGCCTAGGACAAATACCTCATCTGTTAACATCTAAATAGCATAAATTTAAAATTAAGTGAGGTGAATCCTATTCTAATCTATTGCTTAAATGTAGACTGAGTTCCATACTACAGCATTATTATGTAGAAGAGTGCTAGCAAATTGAAGTTTGATTCTTGTTTGAAAAAAAATTAGCTAGAGAAGACAAAAGGTGGTGTTCAGTTTCAGGTTCAGACTCCTGTCTACAAGGTCTCTACAGCGCAGGTATATATATGTGAGCTATGTATAGAAAATCCCATACAGTCAAGGGAGATCTAATTAATGAAGTCAGTTGAGCTGAGGCATCTGTTCTGCTGGACAGATGTATATGTCTTCTTTTGGCTGAGCTCTAAGACCTCTCTTTTTGCTGCCCATAATGGAAGCCTAGACACCGTAGAAATAGGTGCATAGTATGCACATACATTTAGGTGTCTGAACATCAAAATGACCTCTTATTTCAATATGGTTAGAGCAAAAATTTTGTGGTGGTTCTGAAGATAACAGTGATATTTCATTGCTTATAGTGATTTAACTAGTAGGTGGATGAATGACTGTGCCTTCCACGTTTTTGTTCACAGTCAGGCTTGGAAGTGCAGACATAAGCACGTGTGTTTATCTCTTATTGTCTTGGTAAATAATGACTCACTTGCGCTGGACAGTAAGGTGTTGGAGAATGATTATAACCTATTTAGCATTTCTGAACTGGAGAGGTGTAAGTGCTATACAGTATTTTTGCATGCTTTTGTGACATACATATCACTAGGAACTAGGATTTGAATTTATATGCTTTTCTGTGACTCTCATTTGAATCTTCAGCTATAACACTGTCACAGCTTAGGAAAAAATGCTATGTGAGAGTTAAAAAAGTTGAGTAACGTAGATATATGCTAGGGATTTTGATGGGGCAGAGAGGGAATTGAATTAGTTCCCAGCTGGAGACCTTCAAGAGTTTTTATAACAACTACATATCAATGAGAGAGTAAAAGACTTGAGCTGGGAACACATTTATTGTTAGTTCCACTATACTACTGGTTCAGGAGTTGCACAGGCTCATGCTAACTCCTTGTAGGAGAACCACATGGCTCATAAGTACACAACCTTTGTGAATTTATAACTCAGTCAAGATCTATTGATCTTTACAGTGTCAGGGCTGGGTGACCTTAGAAATATATAAATGCTTATAGCTTATGGAGTTCAGAGTACCTTCTGAAATGATTATTTGGCTTCTAAAAGTTCTAACCTTGTATTTTTGGACATATTCTACTGTATATAGCTGGGTATTGTGCCTGCAGCTTTTTCCATGTCTCCAAGTGATCACAGAATCACAGAATCACAGAATTTTCAGAGTTGGAAGGGACCTCTAGAGATCATCTAGTCCAACTCCCCTGCTAAAGCAGGATTGCCTAGAGCACATTACTCAGGACTGCATCCAGGCGGGTCTTGAAAATCTCCAGAGAAGGAGACTCCACCCCCTCCCTGGGCAGCCTGTGCCAGTGCTCTGTCACCCGAACCGTAAAGAAGTTTTTCCGTGTGTTAGAACGGAACTTCCTATGTTCCAACTTGTGCCCATTGCCCCTCGTCCTGTCACGGGGAACCACCGAGAAGAGTCTGGCTCCCTCCTCCTTCAACCCACCCTTTAGATATTTGTAAACAATTATAAGGTCTCCCCTCAGCCTTCTCTTCTCCAGGCTACAGAGTCCCAGCTCTCTCAGCCTTTCCTCATAAGGGAGATGCTCCAATCACTCAGTCCTCTTGGTTGCCCTTCGCTGGACTCGCTCCAGCAGTTCCCTGTCCCTCTTGAACTGTGGAGCCGAAAACTGGACATGTTCTTAAATTGGCAATGTTTCTTAAATTGGCGATGTTCTTAAATTGGCAATGTTTCTTAAATTCATTTATATCCTTACACGAAGTGTAAATGTTTAACCATTTGCTTGCAAAGCCCATAATCTAGGTCATGCTATTCAGTACATAGTAAATAGTTGCCAATACCTGTGATTTACCTGTAGATAAACCCATGCTTTTGTCTGTGGCATGGCGGTCAGCTGGTTCAAGCTCATAGTTTCTCATCCATTTTTCTACAACCAGACTGGAAAGGTAGTGTTACTGTGCTATGTAGATGTCACTTCCAGTTCAAGGATTTGCAAAAAATTGCACCAGAGTCTTGAATCTTGTGAGCAGAGCAAATAAGAGAACTTTCAGACAGGCCTGGAAATTTCGGTAGTGTGCAAGGTGAGGTGATATACTTCAATTTTTTTTTCCTCTGGCATATTTTTTTTTTTTACTTGAGACTTAGTTCTGGAAACACCTAAGTAATTGTTTTTCTTTACTTATATTTATACAGATATAAAATTCCTTGGTGATGATGGTCTTTCTCCTGGCAGTGTACAGTAAGCTAATGACCTCATTGATTATTTCTGATTATTCCTTTCTAACTACAGCACTAAAAGGAAAATAAAATGAAACCAAAATATTCCCTTAAACATGCTTAAAATCCTACTGTCTTTTTTAATACCATGAAAATTATACTTTAGAAATACTTATTATCTCCTCTTTATGAACTCTACTCGTGGCAGTGTAGTTTTCAATTCAAAACACTGTGAAATGACTGCCTAGAAATACTTACCCAATTCTGTGCTGAGTTTGGATGATTACCTGTTTTCTATTTTCTCTCAGACATTTGCTAACTGTTGAGAGACCAATTTATCTAAACATTATGTAGGAGGCCTAAAAATCGAACAGTTTATTTTTGTTATAGAACGTACTTTCAGTTTCCAGAAAATGTAAATCATTTATGTTTTTCATTAGTCAGTTTTTGAATAGAGGTAACTAAACTGCTGTAATAAAGTAATTTTTGGTTGTTTTACACTGCAATTTCTTTTTATGTATGACAAGAGTCAGCTTGCAAAATTGAAATGAAGCCTAAGAGTCCAATTATTCAGATCAGTATAATTTCACTGTCTTCAGCAGAAATTTTCTTGACTTACCATGATGGTCTGGTTCTCCTTTTCATTGATAAAAATTGGGACAAATTAATGGTATTAATCTGACATAAAGAAAAAGGTATAAACCTTAACGTTCCCTGAATAAAGAATATCGTTGATGCATGTAATATTAAAGCATAATGAGCTGTAGAGCACTAAATAAGGAACACATTCGAGAATGCACCCTATCCCAAAATAAATAACTGCTGAAGCAATTTCAGAATCATTAGTACTAATATCTGAGAAGTCATGGAGAATGAAAGGAAATGGGATAAACATAGTGCCAATTCTCAAAAAAAGGGGAAGCTAAGAATAACAAGCATATCAGTTAAATTTGCACTGCTGAATATTCTGCAATGAATCATCAATTATTTCAAGGCATCTGGAAGATAACTAAAAGGATAAGTAACACTCAGAAGACATCTGTCAAAAATGAATATTTCCAAATCAAACTAATATTCTTCCACAGTAACATAATGGACTTTGCAAATAGAGGAGAGGGAATGGAAAGCTTCTACTTTGAGTTTAATAAAGCTTTTGGGGACAGTCTGTCATGACATTCTCATTAGGAAGCATGTTTTTGTCATACATACTGGATGCATGCAAAATAGGTTAGAAAAATGTAATAGGAGTGTAGTTTGCAATGTATCTAAATAAAAAGGAAAAATATATTGAGGCTGTTTTGAAAGTTGTTTTTCCCAGACTGATTTCTGTTCAAAATTTGCCTTATGCTCTGGGTGGTGGAATATGGAGACTGCTTATACAAGCCTGGGTAGTATCTGTGGTACACTAGAGGATGAGATTAGAATTCATATCATTTCAGTGCTGGAGAAGAGGCCTTAAAAATAGAGTGCAGTTCTGCAGAGATGAGTGTAAGCAAAAATGAACAAGGAATAACCAGCCAAAGAGAGAATGGTGTGTCAGGAATACACTCCACTCCCCAAGAGGGGTTAGGGCTCTTAAAAAAGTGGCTGCCGGCTGTCTCATGCCCTTGTTTTGATGCCACTGGTGGTACGCTGTGGCTGCTGCACATAGGCACCCTGGTTGGGTGCAGACCAGAACGTACCCTTCCCCTGCAGTGGCAGGAAAAGAAGGTGGGATCCTTGGTCAACAGGCAGAATCCACAGCCAATGGGGCGCCTTGGCCCATAGAAATCTCAGGACTACCACCAATAGATGACTATAGCTCAGATCCAACCAGGCTATAAAACAGGACCCCCGCTGGAGACCCCCTTTGAGTGGTTCTCCTTGGAGCAGTGGGTCTGTGATTGGAAGCCCTCCCTTTGGATCGAGATGTCATGCAAAGTAACTCCCCGGGATTGAGTGCCCTCACTCCACCCCTTGGTGAGCGAAGACTTCTGGATGTCTTTGTGTGAACCCTCACCCCTTTTGGGTGAGCAGTTACATCTTCTGGGTACCCTTGAGTGAGAGGCCTTCCTTTGTGAGTGAATGTGTGCACACTTTAAAATCACCATTCTTATGTGTCATTGTTCTTATGTGTTGTGTAGTAATATTTTCCCCAACTGTACATTGAACCTACAATTTATTAAATGTTATCGGAGCATTATTTCAGCTACTCCTGTTGTCTCGTTGGTTTCAGCTATTTGGATTTAATTAGGAATGAAAGTTTAAGTTTATTATCTGTGTGAAATCATTTTGGGGTGCCTCTGTAACAAATGACAAAACACTGGAGAAATTGCTTGGACAACTGTGGCATTTTCTCCATCTGGTGCCTTTAAGAACAGGCAGGGGAAATATCTACCAGGGGCACTCTTTCTAGAAGCAGAGTTGTGCTCAACGAGCTTATGTGTGGTACCAAATTGGGAGGTGCAGTTTATAAACTTGTGGGCAGGGCTGCTATTCTGAAGGATTTCTACAGGTTAGAGGAATGAGCCAACAGGAGTTTTATGAAGGACAACCAAGGCAAAGATGAAGTCCTGCACCTGAGCAGCTAAGGAGTAAAATTATTTTATAGAAAAGGACTTGACGGTCCCCATGGACAAGAAGTTTAAGTTAAATCAGCAGTGTGCCCTTGCGCAAAGAAGACCAACCTCATATTGGGCAGCAAGGTCAAGGCAAGTGATTATTTTCATCTATTCAACACTTGTGAAACTACATTTTAGTATGGTGTCCAATTTTGGGCTTTTGAGTACAGGACAGACATTGATAATACTGAGGTCACCAAGGTGATCAGGGGACTGAAGCACTTGGAGTACAAGGAGAGACTAATGGGGGGGAAACAGAATATGGGGTCAAACTCTTCTCAGAGAGGCACAGCAGAAGGATAAGGGGCAATGGACACATATAAAATTCCTACTGGATAGAAGGAAAATTTCTTATTGCGAAGCTGGTCAAGCACTGGAGCAGGGTGCGCAGGCGGGTTGTGGAATTTCCATCTATGGAGATAGTCAAAATGCCTCTGAACATGGTCCTGAGCAATCTACTTAAGTTGCCCTGCTTTGAGCATGAGGGGGTTGGCTTCTAAAGATCCCTGCCAAGATAATGTACTTTATGCTTATGTGATTCTATAAGGAAGAAATATAAAATTGCATAGGTACTATTATAATTCATTCTAAAACATGCTCCAAACTGAGAAAAGCAAACATTTTATTTGTACAAAAGCTATATTCCTTGGTTATATACAAGATTTTAAGAACCTGTCCACAGTAGAAAAATCAGTAGGGGGTATCTTAGCCAAATGTTACCTTAATAAATTGATTACCAGTTGTGTATGGCCACACAGTTCATGCTGTAGGGGTCATCTACAACATGAAGAGTCGTCTGAAGCATCTGAAAAGTCAGACACAGGGGTGCAAGAGACAGGACAAATAATCTGCAATTACAAGCTGCTGCATGTCAACAATGTGTGTGTGTTGCGGGGGTGTGTGTGTGTGTGTATTCAGCTTATAGTGAATACACAGGACTGAATGAACTCAAGTATCCACCATTTGCTGGGGCTAAGTGTGTACACTGATGGTGGCAGTAATTAGCTTCTGACTAGCTGGTATGGTAAATTATCACCTTGAAGTAACCTACTTTTGTGTCTCAACTCTTAAACTTTATCCTTATGTGCTTTCATATTCCTACATAGTGTCTCTGTGTTTTTTGTCTTTTTTTTTTTTTTTCCTACCTGTTTTGGTATTGTTGCTTTTACCATGCTCTTTCCTCCATCCTTTTTTTGGTTTGTTTTTTTTTTTTTTTTTGGTGTGTGGGGTTTTTTTTTTTTTTTTTTTTTTTGTGAGCTCCTCTCTCTTTTCCCCCAGTTCTTCACTAAATCTCACAATTCTTTCAGGACTTCTCTCTAACTTTCCATTCTCCACATTAATTCCTCAGATCATCTTTTTCCTGAAATATCATTCTGTGCCTAGTTTTTGTCTTACTTCATCTGATGGTGAATTCTTTTGAGTAGACACTGGACTGATTATGTTGACTATTACTGGATTTATGAAGGGAATAAAACTGGTCCAAGGTATTTAAGTATGCGTTTGTAAAGCACCATGTATGTATGTAAATGTATAACAATAGCTGTGATTAACACTAAAGATATTACTGTTGTCATGGTTAATAAAAAATGTGATAAATACCTATATAATTATAGTTTGTTACTAGTATTGTAGTTGTTCATTGAAGGCGGTTTTGTTAATAATAAACACTGTCAACAAATAATATTCTTCTTGATTATATAGGAGGCATTCTAGTAATTTGCGTTTCCCGTAATTTATCTGCTGTAGGTAAAATATGAAATGGATCAGTAATTATTAATGTACTTCATGCTACTCATTTAATGAGAGGAATAATTACTGCTTGCTTCAATTCTTCAGTCATTTTGCTTTGCAGTGTGGAAATGTACACATTGGAATAGCAAAGAAGAGTCCAATGAGCTCTGGGGTTTTTATTTTCAAGCATCTCAATAGCTTATTTCTTTTAAGACACTTTTTCAAAAATCATATAGTCTTTTTTAAAGAGATCTAGAGCCACAAGAGTGAATGCTCTGGTTATGAACTAAAAGATGGCAAATGCCCACATTTGTTTTATAATGTCAAAAATAGTTGGAGTGGGGAAAGCATTAGAAAGAAGTATTTGCTTTTTTCATGTTATTACTTTTCCCAAGGTATCAGTTTGTGGCTACCATGGAAAGCAGGCTCCTGTCCTAGATGGACTTTCTATCTTCCTAATGCAGCCATTGGTATGAGCATGGGGAGCATGACATCACTTAGGACAGGTGCCCCAGAAATCAATTGAAAGCTGTACCCGAGTGGAACATAATGAGAGGGGTATGGAAAATGCCGTAACTCAGAACAGCTCATGGGCTTATGCATTGGGCTTTCCCTCTGATGGAATGGAGCTATGGATATGAATCTCTGTAAAAAGAAGGTGGTTCAGCCTTTACCTCCTTCAACTGGTGTGTGCGTTCTTGGGACTATTTTAAAATGAAGTGGTGGCCACCATGTCCTTAGCACAGTACTAACTGCAAATCTGTGCAGAGGGTACCTGATCTGTGTGATCAGGCTGGAGGAAAAAAAGAGTTTTTGAATCCTCCTAAAGTACAGGCCTGAGATAACTATTCAGCAGCTCAGTTGTATCTAGACATTTATAAGAAATCAGACTTTGTGCACCTGGGAAGTATTAATACTAACCAGCCAAAATCTTGCTATGAATAGAACCTTGAATTCTACTTTTTTGTCTATTAGTCTCAAGTGTTTTGGCTTAACCATTGATGTAATTAATTATAATGAGTTAATGAAATTAATTAATTAAAACCAACCTAAATGTATTTTATAATATATATAAATATATATTAAGCCATTTGTTTTTTAGTCCTACGTTATAAAATATTTGACAATAATTAAAATTAAAAAACCTTAATTAATAAAGTCAGTGAAATTTAATATTTTTTAAATGGTCTTAGTTGCTTAAGTTATTGTTTAATGATTGTTTTTTTACGAAGTCCTAGCTTCAGGACTTATAATGCTCTCAGTTTATATTCTATAAAAGTAAATTTGTGGAATTTTTGGTAATCCTTACAGTTGCAGAGAAACATCCAAAATATAATCACACTGAAATCTTAAGGATAGTTGTAAAGAAAGCAATTTTTTTTTTTTTTTTTTTTTTTTACTTTTTAAGTCTTTTGTCTTTTTTCCTAGGGGATCACAGAATAATCAGGGTTGGAAAGGACCTCTGGAGATCATCTAGTCCAACCCTCCCGCCAGAGCCGGGTCACCTACAACAGGTTGCACAGGACAGCGTCCAGGTGGGTTTTGAATGTCTCCAGAGTGGGAGACTCCACAACCTCTCTGGGCAGCCTGTGCCAGGGCTCCACTACCCTCAAAGTAAAGAAGTTCCTCCTCATGTTAAGATGGAACTTCCTATGTTCTGATCTGAGATCTGGGTTTTCCGAGTGGTTATTGTTGAATGATGGAGGTGAATAACATTACTTCTAACAGAGATCTGGATTCTGAAATAGAATTACAGCTAAAATCAGAATTTTTAAAAACAGCAAAATTAAATATTACTGTATAAAGTTGCTTTAATTAGAGTTAACAAGTATATCATGTTCTACAAATAAATATAAAAGGTTAAAATTTAATTTGAAATTCTTAATGAAGGAACAGATTATTCCTGTGGAAGAGGACTTAAAAATTTTAAAGCACAGCTCCTCTCCAAGGACAAGATAAAACCAAACATCTGGGAAGTCCCTGAATTGTGGATTAGCAGAACAAAGAAGGCTTTTCTTTTTCTCTGAGCTTGACTTCCTTTGTGTTCATGAAAACAAAAAAAAGTCTTTTGTAAGACTTTGGAACTTTATGCTTGGGTAAGAAAAAGGGAGGTTTATGCAAGGGGACACTTGGGAGTGATGGGCAGCAACTGGTAGCTACAATTAAACATTGATTAGGTATTCACCCTGTTTTATTTTGAATGTTTGTGCCAACTCAGAATTCTCAATTTACTATGGTAATTAGGTAGACTTTCTGCATAAATAAGGCTATATTAAGACAGTTTATGCAGATAATAATTTGTTCATAGACTTGATTGTTCTAGTTCATGATCACTCCCATTTTAATTAATTACTTATTTTTGTATGAGTGATAGGAAAGTCACACAACTGCATCCCTGCAGCATGTACCTGGGGGGCTTCTGTTGAAGTGTTTTTGAATAACAGAGGTAAGTTAATACCGGGAGACTGAATTTACATACTAAGTGGTGCTTTTATGTACATGTGCAAAAAGAACTCCTTTTTATTATAATATGACTCACAAACGTTCCCAAAGGGAAGAAATCTGTTATTCCCTTGTATCCTCTTTCTTATACATGGTAATCATTATATGTAGAAACATATGCACAAAAAAAATCCTGTCTCTTGAATTAGAAGCAGTAATTATCTCTGCTTAATATATCTGTCACAGTGTTAGTAATCATCTGATAGGGAATGCTTGTGCTTTTTTGCATTCATTCAGGCTTTCATTAATTTTTTTGAACACTTAAGAAAACTCAGTAAAGCTCAGCTGTGAATGAAATATTGGAAAGTGCTACAGAATCTCCTTAATTATATCAGTCGACACTACACCAGAAATTTGCAATTTGTTCGCTTGAAGTGGACTTCCAGTTCAAGTGGAAGTCCACTAAACTGAAGCAGGCCATAACTTCTACTCCACTCTACTAAAAATTGTTTGATATTTTAATTTTGGTTTTCAGTTTGTAATAAGCAGCGTATTATAAGAATTATTACTTTTTATTCTGGGAATGTTTGTCATGAACTTGATACTGCAAACCTGAAGAAGCACAGGATGGAGCTTCTCTCTGAAGCTGTGGTTTGCCAGGATGTCCAGAGGCAAGTTCTACTGACATCCAGAGAGTCTCTGTGAAGACGTGTCATGAAGCAGGCAGTGGCAGGCATTAAGGTTAAGATCCCCAGAGGAATATTTGTTAGCAAAACCTGGCTTTTAGGTACATTGCACCCCTGCCTGAGAAGATCTCAGGAATTAGATGCATAAGTGTGGGAGCCTCATTTCACCCAATGAGAGACTTCCTAATTAGCCATGGGAAAGTGGAGGAGAAATACTTGTGATTGAAATAATTTTCTTAATTTCCGAGAAACTAAACACATTTTCTGAGACTGCCAGAGTGGCCTGTTTCCAACTGTGACTTACCACTTTGAGTCCCTTTTAAAGGAAGGCTAGAGACTTGAGGATCGTACCAAGGTATGCTCATAAAATGTCCCCGTCGGGAGTCTATCTCCTTTTTTTCCATGAGTTCAGTGATTACAGTGATCACTTTACATGGGGAAGAATCTTGTTTAATATCTGTCACGATATAGGTGTTTCTCAGAGTGCTCCAAATGGAGAGTTTAGTTATCTGAAGAAATGCAATGGCAAAAGCCTTCAGCATAGGTTGATAACTGATCTAGGACAGTGAGGATCTACTAACATTTTGAGAATCTGGGGTGAGATGAGAAGGGGTAGGTGCTTCAGTGACAGCACTTGAAAAGTATCATCAGGGACTTTAGCCATGGAAGGACTTCTGTAGGTGTAAAGTGTAAACAGTTCATGGATCTGTGGGGTTTTTGGTTGGTTGGTTTGTTGTTATCTTTTAGTCCAGCTGTTTTTTTGATGTGTTGAGCTCAATAAGTTTATAGGAAGGATTAGGAAGGGAGGAAAAAGCAATTCATCTCTTAACGGTCTTTATGTTCAGAAAGCACTTGGGCACCAAGCATGCAAGAAGAACTCGCAAAAACATTCAGTTCAGATTTACTCACCCCACATGTCTGAAAGTGTGTGGTTCACAATGTACGTATCTAGAAGCTGTAGCCTACCTAATATCACAGTGCAGTCTCATTACATGATGACAGAAATTTGAAGCCAACTTTTCAGTTTCAATTACTGCTTTTCACTGGCTTTAAACAAATCTGAGATTCTCCAAATTAAGGTGGAAAAAAAATGAATCTTTCTTATAATTCATGTTATTTGTTGCACAGCTCTTAAAAGGGTCAAAACTGATGGGTTTCTGTGCTATTTGTATGAAATGGACAACTTGGCACATATGAGTTCATCACTTTTCACCAGTGTGAAAAGTGCAGGCTAAAGCTAAGTTCCTCTACTCTCAGATTTTGTATTCTTTATGTTATTAGGGCCTACCATCAACAGAAAGAGGAAAGGCTATTTCCTCTGAAATAGCAAAAACCTTCAGGCAGTCTAGGACTCAGCTTTCCTGCTCTAAACCCTGGTTTATTGTGTTACACCCAACCAGCTCTGTTAGGTACCTGTCTTCGGAAAGTAATCAATAGTTAATATAATTAACTGTATCAGTGAAGAAATGCCAGGTAATGTTCCTGTACACTTAAATTTCCACTGTGTATACTGTTAATTGTACCAGTTTCCAGTATTCAAAAAGACTAGGGGCCATTTGAAATAGCCTGTTTACTGAGGTCATCGTATTTTGAAGGTTTTAAAAATTTACTAGCGTGATGTGGGCTGTTCTGTTAGTTACTTAGATGCCAGAGAACAGCCCTGGACATTTACTTATGTAGGCAACAGCCTCAGTGGTCAAAGTTGCTTAATTCAGGGGCTTAAGTCAGAGATATCTGGGAAAAGAGATACTGTGTTGGTTCTCTTTCCATTTGGCCAGCTCTAGGGAGACTCCCTGTTCAGTATGTGGTCCACCAGTTGTCATGCTGGTTGACTCTTAGTTTCCTTAAAGCCTAATTACTCTTGCTATATTGTATGTAAAACGGTTGAATTAGGGATAATTCCCATGCTGAAGAGCTAAAAGAAGTCTCAGGTTAACAAAAGTCTTTTTTTCTTACATTATCTTTAAATCTGTTGTATAAATGACACAAGCAGGATACACTTTAATTACCAGGAAGACAGGTGATGTGATATACAATTTCTGCAGTTAGGAGCAACAGTAACAGATATTGATTGATCAGAGTATGACCCTCATCTTGGAGACCCAGCACGGTAGCTATAACAGACGGACAGGGGAGCAAAGACATCATGCTCCTTTTGATGAGATGTGACAAAAATGCCAATAGTGAAAGAAACCAAAGCTGATGTCTTTGCTTATTGCTGCTAGTGGCTGTACTCATGTAGTATTTTACAAAATGCAAGAATAAATTTTAAGTCTCAATGATGGGTTGTTTTTTGTTTTTTTTTTTTTTTTCACAGAAGTAGCAAGTATTCTGAACATTGCTTAGCTTTATCCAGGGTGAAACTGACTGACAGAGTCAGAAATTGCTTCTGCATGAATGTTGATTTTATTCTCAGAAGACTCATCAGCAACACTCCAACACTGTACACCGAGATTAATCTCTCTGTCTCAAATATTCTAGTTGTATTTTCCACTGCAGCTGCTTTTACTTCCATGATAATATAAGCAGCAAATTTTATTGTCTTGCTGTATTTAAAACCACATGGGTCTTGGCCCACTTAACCGCAGGAAAATGTTGTGATTACTCCTTTGTCAGACAGATTTTTGGTATTAGAATCAGTGCTAAGTTACACAGTACCATACTTCTTCTGCAAGCCTTTGCATCTGTTTTGTACATTTATATGTGTATATAGAGAGAAACATATAATTTTGCTGCTGAATAGAAAATGTGAACTGTAATCTAAAACACATGCATGAAACATAAAAAAAAAAAAGCTCTGAGATGGATAAATGTTTTTTATGTTCCTTCTTTACAGGAGTATCTAAATTTGGAATCATCAATACAAGCAAAGGCTGACAAAATGATGACAGTCTTTGAATCAGAAATTACCAATTATGATCAGTTCAGTTGAGCTTAGAAGTGGAACAATTCCAAACTGTTTGTTTCCAAGATAAGTAAGTATTTGCAACTCTTTCATCCTCATTGACCTTGTCTCTTATTTTTTTCTGTCAAGGAGTTATATTAATCAGTATGGCACAGGAATTATATATGATGATCACTTTGATGTTAATCCCAATTCACAACAAAACACCTGTTGACTAGAATGTTTCATTGAGAGCTTTTCATATCTAAGATCTGTTATGAGATTTCCATCTGTAATCACAGTCTTCTGATATCTGCTGTGCTACAAAATCCATCTGGTTTCTGTGTAAATCTGAAAAAGAAAATGGGTGGGAACCTTTGAATTCTATTCCATAGGATACAACAGTTTCAATTAAAATTGCCTCTTTTTTGAGGCTTTGGAAATGTTTGTTTTATTTTTATTGTTCAGTGGGGTCTCTCTGTTCTTTCTGTGGAACTAACAAGTTTTTATTTTCTTCTCTGTTTACTCTGTCATTGAGGATCCTAGGAGTTCTTTTGGTGTCATCCACCCTTCTGGCCAAAGGCAACAATCAGATCAACTCAGAGCTGCTTCGTAATAATCAATATTTGTGTTTTCTAAACTAGGGGAGTATTGCTGCTATTAGTGAAAGTCAGCAACAAAACAAAACTTGTAAAATATAAAGTGGAAACTAACATGTTTTGTTCACAGTAAACAAAACCAAGAAACCCCCCAAAAAACCAAAACCCCTCCCACAAAAAATCCCAAGCACTATGAAAGCTGTGGTTACTACATGTGCAACAAAAACTTTATAAATTATGCTCCAGCTACTGCTGTAACTGTGATTGCTCTTAGTTGTGAATAAAGGTATCGAACTTCCTAAAACCTCTTTGCCAGCTAGTCAAATTGTATTAGAGCTGGAACAGTCTATGTGACTGGGTTGACCTTCAATAAAATAAAACCTAACCCTTCTAAAAGAAGATATAATAACTCTATAAAAATGAAGAAGTGATAAGTACAGTCCCTGATAAAATGAGCTGTCTAGGTGAATACATAGCCTATTCATCGACTACTCTACACATACACTACATATGCACTTTGGTATCCGTTGATAGTATTTTTTGACTATTGAGAGTGTTATGCTCAAAATCTTGTTATAGACAGAACAGAAACACAGCTCACATGTAAACTAATTTATTGTTAGCGTATTTGAAATCTTAACAGTTTCATCAATTATTTACTACTAGTCCAACTCTTAAAAATAAATAAATAAATAAATACAGGAGGAAAAGAGTTAAAATTTTTACACACACTACCCCTTTTTGTAGCATCTTAGATTCACACAGATTTACAGAATCACAGGATGGCTAAGGTAGAGCACCCCTGAAGATCACCTAGTCCAACTTTCTTGCTTAAAGTAGGGTGAAGTACAGCAGGTTGCTCAAGGCCGTATCCAGTTGGGTTTTTCATATATCCAAGGATGGAGACTCCACAACCTCTCTAAGCAACCTGTGCCAATGTTTCCCCTTCCTAATTTTGAAGAAGTTTTTTCTTATGTTTAAGTGCAATTTTCTGTATTTCAATTTGTGCCTGTTGACTCTTGTCCTGCCAATGGGCACCACTGAGAAGGGTTCTGGCTCTGTCTTCTTTACTCCCCTTATGAGGTGTTTGTATACATCAATGACAGCCTCCCGAGCCTTCTCCAGTCTGAACAGTCCTAGCTCTCTCAGCCTTTCTTGACAAGATAGATGCTCCAGCCCCTGCATCATCTTCATGCTCCTTTGCCAGACTCAATCCTGTCTCTCAGTCCATGTGCCCATTGTACTGAGGAGCCCAGAACTGGTCCCAGCAGTTCAGAGATGGTGACACCAGTTTTGTTTACTTGGTTTTGTGCTGGTGGTGTGGTCATACTTCCAATGCTCTTCTGAATGTTAAGATGAATGATTCAATTCTGGTTTGTGTGGGGGGTGTACAGTCAGTTGTCAGCATCCCGAACCCTTTATTGAGCGACGTATGATCATAACGATTGTTTCTTCTTTCTTGCTCTAGATCTGCTTAGGATGTTGTTTATTTACTTGCTAATAAACACTACACCTTGCTTTTTTGTCTCTGGTCTGCAAGTTCACATTATATATGAATTTTCTCTATATGTTTGTCATATATGTTATATAGCTATTTTTAGTTCTGTTTGTTAAACCTAAAACTGTTTTTGTCCAGCTTCTTGCCTGCATTTTTTTTTTAACTGGCCATTGCAAAGTTGCTTTTAGCCTTCCAGTTTCTAGATTTCCAGTGCCAGCCTGTGCCCACTTTTTTGTCACCCTGTGCCCATAACCCCTTTACAGTGCATCTTGTGTCCCCAGTTCAAGGCCCCTGCTGCCATACCAGGCCCATATTCCTCTACACTCAGTCATTATATCAGTGTCATAAATATTTCATTCTGCACAGAATAGCTACTTGCTATTACTGTCTTCATAAAATTATGGTTATACCATACAGAGATTAACAAAAGTAAAATAAATTAGGCTTAGCCACCTGTTCATTAGAAAAAAATCTGCTACATCTAAACAAACCAGGACAAAGTCGCAGACAGGTCAAAACAGTTTCAGACAAAGCAAGCCTGACAAACCTCAGTTGTAAGGAGCAGAACACCCAGTATAACGCCAATGGACTGCTGCTAGCAGTGGCAATAGTATATGAACTTCAGAGGATCCAGAAGGAATTTCTGGAACATGGTAGAAAGTTCTAAATGGTGAAAAAAATCTGAAAAGTGGAGAAAAAAAAAAGATATATATAAAGTTCCTGATTTTTCTCTGGTTTCAAATCAAACTTTGCAGAGTGTTCTAAAGTGCTGGCTTGCTGAGAGTGTGAAGAAGTTGTTGCTGTGACATTTAGAGAGCAAACATCCATAATTGGAAGATTAAACTTGATATTTTTTTTTTTTTTCCAAAGCAGAACTTGAAGGACTGAAAAATCAACAAGACTTGATTAATCAAGTTGGCAATGTCAACAGAAAAGCCTTTTAGGCATTGTATTTGATGTATGTATGAATCACGAGCAGCAAAAGGTACATACAGTTGCAGAAAATGTACAAAAGCAGTTGCTTTGAAAGTTATATAGCCTGAAGCAGCTATCCCAACAGGGCCTTTGTTAAATAACAGTGTTCTGCAGTGAATTAATTACATGGCTAAGTATGTCAACATATTTATAGGGGTGGTCCTTGGTGCATCTCTTCAGGCACACTGAGTGGAAAACTTACTAGAAACATCTCTAGAAGCAATCCAAGATTTATATGCCTAGAGGAACTGATCTCTATTAGTCTGCACCAATAGTGTTAAGGCAAGATAAGAACACCTTGGTCACATAGGTGAAGAAAATTAAACCTAACAACTCTTGGGTTCACTCTCTTGCAGTCCACAAAATTCTCTCCACTAAGATCATACTTGGAAACTTGTATTAAGGATGTGGCCTCCCAAAAGGCCCTCAGAGGATTTTTGGCTTACTGGCATTGCTTCATAGTTAAGCTATGATTTCTTCTTTTGTGAGCAACTTTTCTTTGCCATCAGCTGGTGAGGCTGTCAGCAGAGAAAGTTTAACGTGATTCTTTGATCCAGGCTGTAGGCTTTTCTAATGACTAACATTTGTCCTTAGCTGGTGATGCCTTCAAAAATTTGTTTTGTGTGCTGCACCTAATCTACCTCCTTGACAGCTCCAAGCACCTAAATGAGTAGAACTTTTCTCTTCTGAGGCTGAAACTGAACCTTTGTTTACATGTAACTTGATAAAAGCATTCATCAGGAAACTTAAAGGCAGCTATTTCCCAGGTGTATGGAACAAGTTTATCTTGTTAAAGATCCTATTGACAGAAACCAAAACCAGTGTCTGAGAATGTTATGGACTTGATATTCAGTGGTAGCATTGTTTTCCTGATGGGATGTAGAAGAAGTGCTTATCTGTTGATTAATTTGAACTGCTATTGGCTGTATTATATGGGTGGGTCATTTCAAAGTGAATAGTAAATGTCTCCTAAGGCTGTGCTTTTTGGGTGACTTTTTATTTCCCAGAAGCTCAGAAATCTTTACTCTTTCTGAATAAGAACCCAAGTTTCTTTGTAAAAGCCCTGGCAATTCTCATTCTATTTCTATCTTCTGAATCAGTTGTCTTTTCCATCACAGTGCCAAAGAAACTATCTTGTTAATATTTTTGGTCAAAAGTGACTACAGAATAAGTATTCCTCAAGATTAATCTTGGTGTAGAATATCTTTTACTCTCTGGAAAGATTTATCTATCACCATAATCTTATGGTGTTTTGAAGTGTTGTCCCTTTAAAAAGATTTTCCTACCTCCAAAAGGCTACACTACATTTTGTTGCTATTTCCAATATTGTATGAATCCCAAGAAAATATTCTTTCCTCTACAAATAGAAACTTCCATTTCAAAAAAACTTTGAAACTCTTGTTCTGCTGTCGCTGCAGTCAGCTTTGTCTTCTATTAGAGCTAATTTAGCATTTAGAGGGCAACCTCTCAGTCTGCACAAGTACACAGAAAGAAAATCTGACAAGGAATGAAACTCCAGGCTCTGACACAGCTGTACTGAATGCCTCTTCTGTTCTGCCAGACCAGTTTAGCTATCTTGCTTTTAGTTCTGTGCAGGCTGAGAAGCCCAAATCTAATTAAATAGCGGAGAAAAACGAGACATGCAATTGATCTGTGAGAGGAGAAAGGGGAATAAATTAGCATTGAAAAGTTTAAACTAAAAAGTAATTTCAGTGTATTTATCAGATTGGCATTTGAGGCAATCCATTTGTTTTGGAAGCCATTTTTACAGTTAGCCAACAGATAATCCACCATTTCCCCCCCACCATGCTTCTACCTTTGAAAAGCAGAAATCAAATGCTTTTGATACGCCTTCAGAATTTATCCTACAGAGGAAAGCAAAACAAAAAAAAAGCTTTCCTAACATCCCATTTTCTTGTCCTTGCCACGTATCTAATATTCTCCCACAAGACAGATAGCCTTGTCAAGACCTTTTTTATTCAGCTACACTTTATGTCATTTCTCTTCATGAAGTGCCACCTGGCCTCTTAAATTTGGCTTTGGCAGAGTGCTTTGAATATTCAGATAAGGTATACAATCCATTAAAGGCCCAAATCTGAGTTTCATGGTTCTTACTGAAAAGGGGAGAATGAGATCAGGAAGAGCTTGAGCTGCCCTTCGTATCATCACATTGTCATGTTCAAAGAATATTTAATATGTAAACACAATCGATCTTATTCTGAGTATAGTCTGCAGCATTATCTTTACAGATTCTACAAGCAGGTGTACAGTGCACTTCACAGTCTCATTTTAAAGGGGCTGTAATTCCATATCTGCTTAGTGAGTCTCTGCTCTGACTCAAAGCACATCAACATGCAAGTAAGGACATAAATCTCGAGGAGAAGGAAATGCAACAGAAACTTGGCTGTAAATGAACAAAGTTTCACAATCAGTCATATATGCAGTATTACTCAATATTTGGTACATCACAGCTGCTTCTAGTCTCTCTAATCTCAGCATGTTTGATGTCTCCAGAGCTTTTATTTGACTCACTCATGACTTATGATCAGAGATGTCGTGAGACACAGTTAAGTAGTGCAAATGAGTGCTGGGTGGGGATGCTGTTAGGGCTGTAGTAAATCACACTCTTCCAAATGTTTGATAATATCCCCTTGTAGTGTCATAATCTCAGTGTCAAATATTATCAAATCTTCAAAGCTATGGGGCATGATGGATTGCCTCTGGCTTCCCTTGTATCTTTTAGAATAGGATATTTTTTAGACCTCACAGGCTTTCTTCAGCTGTGTATGCTGTGAACACAACAGTATCTTTTGGTGCCTCAGGTAAACTATCCGGTCATTCATGTTAGACAACGTTAAAAAATGTAGACCTGGTAACTTTTCAGGACGTGTAGTGATTCATATTAATTCATTTAGAGGTGGAGGCAGAGCATAAATTCTCCTTCATATGAAGAAAACATGTGAAATTATATTTTTCTTCTTCCCCCCTTGAAAGGAAAAAAGTTCTATTTTAGTGATATTTTGGGATCGGTTATGCAAAAATCGGCTGGGAAAAGGGGGAAAAGGCCTTTACTCTTTTCCTCTAAGGAAATGAGAGGGAAACAGAGCTGCAACTGTAAGGGGGAGATATTAGCAAGGCTGAATTACATATGCAGTCAGTGAATCATGCTGGAAAGCAGTGCAGTCTGTTATTAAGGAGCATGTGGGCTCTGGTCTTTGGAACGAAAGAGAAAAACAGACTGGAGGAAACCCTGAGCTATAAAGCAAGCATCAGTTTGATTTTGGGAGTTTTCCTAAACACCACTATTCAGTTCCTGTTCAACTCTTAAAAGGAATGTGAGAAATTCTTCCTGAGAAATTCTATAATGTCTCACTAAGGGCCATGTTTTAATGTATATGGTTTTACTTTGAATGTATCTTACTTGCCTTTTTCATGTGATGAAGTTGCAAAACCAGTGACTAGAACTTAAACTGAGACAAAATGTTGGGTGTTATCAGATTGAGGCTATAAATGTCTCCATTCAGAAGAAGGAAAATGTTGTTTTCCTGGTGGTATTCCATAATTAAAAATTTTACAGGAAAGTGAAAAGATGCTAATGAGATATTCTTGTGAGTAGAGAATAAGGGTGAATTGTCACTAAGGAGGCTGCCAAGGTGTACAACACTTGCAATGATGTGCACTGTTAATCCAAATTTCAAAATATTTAGGTGGGTGCATACAGAATAGTAGAAGACCCCTGTGGTCTTACAGCTCAGCTTTCCACTGTAAGCGATGAATTGTTATTTCTTCTAATGTGAGTCTTTACTTGAAATCAGAGAATAAAAATATAAACCCTAGAGTAACCCAGTATAAACTATAAATTTTGATTAGACTTGTGATAATATAGCATATTTTCAAGGGAATGGGATAGCATTCTTCATACTGTACTTCATACTTCCCAGACACTTTTGATGTCTGTATATTTGCTATTGTTTTTTGATTATTTGGATAAGGTCTTCACCCACTCATTAGGCTGTTGAATTCTTTATATGTGTGTCCCATTATGCTTCCCTTGCTTAAGGAAAACTTTAACACTGGCTCTTGTACTCTTCAGAATATTTCTATTATGAAGTCTCTTTGTCTGCTATTTCTTCCTAGAAAGAGGAACTCAAGGTCTACCTGTCTTAGTTCTACAGATCAACCACTCTACAGGTTTTCTAATAAATTAAGGAACAGTCTTCTCTTGTGGGTCTACAGGCACTGACACTATTGGGGTTATGTGGGTATGTGGAAGATCATAAAGTAATAATTTTTCCACAGAAAATTTAAAAGTAGCAAAATCCCCTCTAATCTCTAAAATAAAGTGGATGATTTATCTTCATTTATCACTTTACTTATATCTGAGCTATTGTAGGTGTGGGAATTTGAGATCAGCCTCTAAAATTGAGTCCCAGAACCTCAGCCAGAAAGTACTACAAAAGCATAGTTTTTAAGGTTGCCTACAACTGGTGATTATAAGGATGGAAAGGTAAATTTGCAGTACAGCTAAACCTTCACTGAAAGTTAAGAAAGTAATTAATATGAAAGCCAATGCAAAATTTAATGGTTTTAGTGTTGGTTCCCCCCACTCCCGCAATAATGTATCTTTTGGTTTATTAAATTTCCAGGTGGCTTTTCTTGCTTTCCTGTGTACTTAATAGGTAATGATGACTTGCGTTATCTTGCTCATGACACAGAACATGAAAAAAAAAGAAAAGACATCTCCGGAGTACTATTTGGGGCATCTACTGCTTGTCACATAATGAGTAACTTGGTTGAAATGAAATGCTTTAATTATTAATGCTTTACAGTGCTAAGATCTCTTTGTTTTGTTATCTTATGTAAGACTCACCGAGACCAAATAAATGTGATGTGCATATGCTGTTATACGTATAAGCTCACTTTGCAGACTTGACTCTCGGTAACTCAATTTCTTTCTTAGGTGACGATTCAGTAGTGGGAAGGGAAAATATGTTGGAAATATTACACATCAGTGGATACTGCACCAATGACAGGTGATTTTTTGCAGATTCATGTTGCTGTTGCCAGCATTGTAATGTTATACTATCTAATTTATAGTTTCATTATTGCAGGTGGTTAGGAATGTATTTTGGTGGAAAATTAAGGCTCTGCATATGCACATACACAAATGGTAAGCAAATTGCAACTTTCCACTGCGAGAGTTGCTAGAAAATATTTCTTTTTGGTCAATTTGATATCAGCCTGAAAAATATGTCTTGTAAATTGATGAAAAATGTTTTGTTTTGAATCACTTAATCAAAACATTAAACTACATTTCTTTGTCAGTATTTATCTCAATCAGATTGTAGTTTGGTCATGAGTTCTTTTCAAGACCCCGCAGCCCCTGAAAAAGAGTATCCCTCCATAACCAATGCAGACTTCCCTTTCACAAGTGGGGAAGTCATGAGATTCAAGAAGCTCTTGATATATTTTGAACCTGGCTTTTAGAAGACCATGGAAAAAATATGCACCTGTGCTAAAGTTCTCATGACAAAATATACCAGAATGTTTAAACAATGTTTTATGTTGAACTGACTAGAAAGGAAGTAAAGAAACATTTTGGTTTTGGGATGAGATTTATTTTTACTAGAAATGTCAGAAATAACACTTTTATGTCTTCAAATCAAATTGTTGAGATTATGTAAAAGAAATTTATTTTTTTCAGTTGTTGCCTCATATCGGAATAAAACTCAGAGTGAAAATTCTTGCAGATAAAGTTCTCCCAGACATAATTTCAGAATTTTCTCAGAAGAGAAAAAGTAGGATAAAACATTAAGAAAGGAAGAAATGTAGGACACAGAAACATAATGAAGGCAAAATCTTAATGATTAGTGTAGCCTTAAAAAACTTGTATGTAGTTTTTTGTAACTGACAGTATGTTAAAGTTAAACTTGGACCTGTAACTTTACTCCAAAATAAAGACTTCCTTTCATATTTTAAAACATCCTCCTGTTACTGTTGCTAGTACTATTTATTGGAGGATTTAATCAAGCAAAAGAAAAAAAAAAAAAAAAGGAAATTAGCTGCTGAAATTTCCTATGTGCCTATAAAGAGGATCCCACCTTTCCTTCAGACAGTATGCCAAAATGGATCAAGTATTTTGTGAACAGCTAATAGAACAAATTGTTCTGAAAATCAGGAAGTCAAATGGGAAGCTGAGTCTAAGAGATGAGGTTCTGAACAGTCATTATTTTAGGAGTGTGGATCTAATAAGGAGTATAACATAACATCCCTAAATTAAATGGACTGTTTTTGAAAATTAGGGGTTAGACTTTCAAAGTAAATGGCATCATGTTATGTATCTGTAATTTGCATACTTATTTCTTTCACCCAGTACAATTGTATGTGTTCTCTGGTTGAGGAACCATTATACTAATTTTTTTCTTTCTTTTTTAATTTGAAAATATTTTCTTTCTATGTATATTGCTATTTTTAGGGTTCACATTATAGTAATTCCAGAGTAAATCAGGGCCTCATTTTGGTATGTATTACAAAATAACAATGCAGTCATAGAAAAGAACTTTCTCTTCTCACAGATATCAGAGGAAAAGAGTTAAAAAGGAGATTCTTTCATTAAGGCAATTGTAGCATTTCCAATGCAAAAATATTTATTTTCCCTGCTTTTGCCATTGTTGACATTTGCAGGAATATAGTTCAGGAAGCTGGTTGAAAAATATGCATATATAGAAAAAAATAATTTATGCAAGCAACAGTTCCATAACTATATAATGCCGTCTTTTGAGATGTTATCAATCGTTGGCCTATGCTTCATCTTGTCTTGGGAAAGGTAATAAATTTTAATAAACCAGCTGATGTAGCTGGAAAAAACAGATGTGCTTTCAAGCATGTAAATTTTCAAGATTTGAAGAAGAGTTTGTGTGTCGTGTGTCTGTTTTCTCTAACTGTGTCAACTGGTCTAATAAAAGAGCTTATTTCTTCCTATAAACCTGTCCCTACTTATATACTTAAAGACAGTTATGATAACATTACTAGGTTGTTTCTTAGCGTACTAATAATTTCCTTCAACTATCCCAGGTTTGGCTAGGTATTGTACTGAATTTTTAAGTCAGAGATACATTCCTTTTGCAAACTATGTATTCAGTTTTCTAAGCCTGATATGTCTCATCATTGACTACAACTGTTAGATGAGAATATGGATGATAGTCCATCCTAAATTTCTCTCCTGTAAAGGAAATATTACATATGTTGTTCTTAAGTGGTTGAACATCTGAATTCCTTGGGAGATAATATTTGGCAATAACATTGGGGGTTTCCCTGCCTGTTACCAAGGAAAGTGCATATATAGATATCAATATATTTATTGTAAGAAGTAATTTTAAGGAATCTTACCATTTCATTTTATTCAGTTTTTGAAAGGAGGAGCGCTGTACTGAAAGAGAGTGTACGTTCTTGGCAGATAATACTGATGTGAAAATAAATGGGTTTGAAGAAATAAAACAGAAAGAGGGATCATTAGGAAACCAGCAAGCTGTTGAAAGAACAGTCAGCCAGACGCTGTCATAAAATTTGAAATGCTGCAGTGTTTTCTTTTATGGCAGTTCTCATTCAGAAAGGTCATGATGGTATGGAGGATGAAGGGTTATCTTTTATGATCTCTAGCAATTTAAAATAGTGAAAACAAATAAATCCTAAGAATGAGAAGATGTTTATTACCCTTCAGAGACTTTGCAAGTTTAGTTAAGTTACTGAAGTACCATAAGTGTCATAGGAGGTGATGAGAAGATCAGTAGCTATAACCATACCCTACAGATTTTAATACCTCAGAGAAATGTTAACATGAATTCCACACAATCATAAAAGTAGATATCTAAAATCAAGGAATCATTACATAAAATATTTCCTGAATTAATAGGCAGGGTGGAAAGAGGGTAGGGGTTACAAAATGGGTGATATTCCTATGTAGGAAAGGAAGGAAGAAGGAGGCACTTCATAAACTGATGAGGTCAGACAAACTGTGGAGGGCGTGGTGATGTTCAGTTTATTTAACTTTCCACAGCCTCCCTCTAGTAAAACAACAACATGGGTATTATTGATGGTAGCTTCCTACTTCTGGCTATCAGTTAAAAAAACAGTTGGTCAAGTTTCAAAGTAGTCAAGGTAATCAGCAGTAAAAGGTCCCTGTTTTAAGCATGGGTATAGGTTCAGGTAGTTGATGGTCTGTAAACACCTCTCAAAAATAGGATTGACACTGGCAGATCCTCATTCCCCAAGCATGTTAAGAATATTTAAATGCCACTTCAACTGACTTCCTAAGCAAAATCCAGAAGTCCCGAGTCGTCTAAATGTAGTCAATGATAGATCATGTATTTAAGATTAGTGATAAAGCATAGTAAGCTTGCTACCCTGGACTTCAGATGAGCAGACATTCACCTCTTTAGGGATCTGCTTGGTGGAGCACAATGTGATAAAGCCCTGGAGGGAAGAGGAGCCCAAGAAAACTGGCTAATATTCAAGGATCACCCCACCAATCTCAGGAAAGATGCATCCTGACAAAGAGGACGTCAGGTAAAATTGTCAGGAGGCCTGCATGGATGAAGAAGGAGCTCCTGATCAATCTCAAACAGAAAAAGGAAGCCTACAGAGGGTGGAAACAAGGACAGGTAGGCTGGAAGGAATATAGAGAAGTTGTCCAAGCACCCAGAGATCATGTTAGGAAAGCTGGAGCCCAGACAGAGTTAAACGTGGCCAGGAATGTCAGGGGCAACAAGAAAAACTTCTATAGGTATGTTACTGACAAAAGGAAGACTAGGGAAAATGTGGGCCCAATCAGGAAGGAAACAGGAGAACTGGTCACTCAGGACATGAACAGGGCTGAGATAATTAAAGACTTTTTTGCCTCAGTCTTCACTGCAAGGGCTGTCCCCATACCGCCCAAGTCGCAGAAGGCAAAGGCAGAGACTGGGAGAATGAGGAACCACCCACTGTAGGAGAAGACTGGGTTAAAGACCATCTCAGGAACATGAAGTTGCACAAGTCCATGGGACCTGATGAGATACGTCCATGGGACCTGATGAGATGCATCCACGGGTCCTGAAAGAACTGATGGATGAAATTGCCAAGCCACTATTCATCATATTTGAGAAGTTGTGGCAGTTTGGTGAAGTTCCCACTGACTGGAAAAAGGCAGACATAAAACCCATTTTTAAAAAGGAAAAAAAAGGAAGATCTGGGGAACTACAGGCTGGTCAGTCTCACCTATGTGCCTGGCAAGATCATGGAGCAGATCCTCCTGGAAACCATCCTAAGGCACATAGAAAATAAGGAGGTGATTAGTGATAGTCAATATGGCTTCACTAAAGGCAAATCATGTCTGACAAATTTGGTGTCCTTCTGCAATGGCGTTACAGCATTGGTGGATAGGGAAA